>NC_092508.1:71159908-71483772 GCF_047511675.1 Marmota flaviventris
AAAGAAAGTGAAAGAACAAATCAGAAGTACCTCATATCTGTAAGGACTTTAAAGCTTTTTATAATACGTGACACCTCTTTCATTCTTCACAGCAACTTTGTAAGATAGTGGAGCAATTAAAATATTCCCGCTTTAGATGGAGTTGGAGACGATCATGCTAAGTGAAATAAGCTAATCCCCCCCCCCCAAAAAAAAACAAAGGCCAAATAAATGTTCTCTCTGAAATTTGGATACTGACTCATAATAAGTAGGGGAAGGGGCAGAATAGAAGTCCATTGTATTAGACAAAGGGGAATTATGGGAAGGGAGAAGGGATGGGAATAGGAAAGATAGTAGAATGAATTTGACATAACTTTCCTATATTCATATATGAACAGTTCATATACAACCAGTGTAACTCCACATCATGTACAACCATGGGAAGTTATACTCCATGTGTATATAATATGTCAAAATATACTCTGTTGTGGTATATAGCTAAAAAGAACAAATTTTTAAAAATCCCCACTTTGCAAATGAGAAAAATGCTTGTCCAAATTGAGCTACATCAAAGGTTATAGTCCCAATTCTCTAAGAGTTCCTTCTATGCCTCCACTGCCTTTATCAGGAGAATAAATATCTATTAACTGTCTTTCACTAAGAAGTATCTTTACCCACATAGAATAATAAATGTTTTTAATAATTTGATGTAAAATTATGTGACATTATTTTTAAATTATAGAAACAAGGTTTTTTAATGAAGCTTTGTGGTAGGTAATAACAATGATGTTTCTTTTAAGTCTGTCAGAGTGAGTAGGTGTAAACAGAGTTCAAGGTACCGCCTCCACTCACGATCCACTCACTCGTCTTCTTCCAGATTATCCTCTATATCTTCCTTTGGATCTTTACCTATATCAAAAATTGCAGAGGTTGAATTTTGAGGTAGTCTACTTGAAAAATATATATGTTTACAGTAAAAATCTTAAAACAGGAGCTATCTCACTTTTTTACTGGAGGAGCTATTATTCATTTCCCAAGACTTTTGAGATCACAGAGGTGAGAAAATGCTGCCTGTAAAATCCTTGCATAGATGTAGACAGGTTATCCTTGCTGGATAAACTCCACAACAGATCAACAGATTAAAAAAAAAAAAAAAGAACCTGTGAGCTCCTGATGTATGGGGACTGTGTTTTACTTGCATTTCCATTGCAGCACAGTGCTCACACTGGATGGGAATTCTTTGGCTTAGAAAAGAATGCAGTAGGACTAGGGTTGTAGCTCAGTGGTAGAGCGCTTGTCTAGCATGTGTGAGGCACTGGGACCTATTCTCAGCACCTCATATAAGTAAATGAATAAAATAAAGGTCCATCAACAAAGAAAAATATGTACAAAATAATTTTTTAAGAAGAATGCAGTGCATACATTTGTAATGCTAATAATAATAGAATGATCACTATAAATGAAGGGCCACTAAGCTTTTCCAGGTAGTAAATATTTTGTGCTCTGGGGCCATAGGATCTCTGCAACACTGGCATTGCCTCATAAACAGTCACAGATAATACGTAAGTGAATATGGCTGAGCTCCAATAACACATTATTCATAAGAACAGGTGACTCATGGGCCATAGTATGCTGATCCTTGCTATAAGTAATGAGATAATTTTGCTGAATTAAAAGAAAAAATTCATTTCAACTTTTTTTTCTTTTCTTTTCTTTTAGATATTCACACTGTAATGGAGCACCCAGGAAAAGGTAGGTTTGGAGAGGAAGGAGTATTTTGATTTTTCTTAGAAACAATAAAATAGAAAGCAACAAGGTAAGAAGATTCATATTTCCTCATTGTCACTCAAATTTTTCCTTTTTTCTTTTTTTAAAATTTTTTTTAATCTTCATTCAGGACCAAGTCACAGCATTATTCCTCTTGCAGTTGCATTGATATTGATAATAATCCTAGTGATTATCACACTGTCCTTCTACATACACAAGCAGAATAGTGGCTTCTTCCGGAGACTTGCAGCGTTTCGGAATCCTTACTATCCTGCAACCAATTTTAGTACAACACATTTAGAAGAAAATATTCTCATTTCTGACCTTGAGAAGAATGACCAGTGATAATGAAGTCAGAGACTAGCACAGCTCTGGAGATAAGCAGAGAAGACTGCAGGGGGGAGTCCTGTCTGTATTTCCCTTTAACTATATGCCATAAGAATGGAATTGTGTCACCGTTTTAACTATTGTTAAAGTGATTACTGGCTTTTAATTGTAATCAAATCAGGTTGGGTTTGATTTATTCATTATTATAAACTGTGATCCATTCTAAGAAAGGGGAACTTATATAATGATTATTATTCAGAAAGACAGGAACTATTAAAAGAAACCCCTATTGAAAACTCTCAAACCAATGTGAATAATTGCTTTTGCACTAATATAATCCTACTAAATTTTTTTTTTGGTATTATAAAACCAAGCTGGTACCTCCTGAGACATTCACCAAAACTCATTCCATTAAAAGAGCAAGAAAGAGGAAGTAAAACAAATTTCTAAATTCTACACTTATATAGGAGAGAAATAGGCTTCTTGCATTTCTTGTTTGTTTCTAAGTCAATCATTTCTAATAGGCAGATTTGAAAAGTACTAATTTATTTCTAAATTTCTAAATTTCAAACAATTTTTGGGCTCTCAAGTATATATTAATTTTTAGTAGGTGTGATTTCTCAAGCTAAAGGGAAGAAAAATTATCTTTCTTTAAATAGTACAGCTCTTGGTGAACAGTACACTTTCATGAGCAACCACATAGTTGAAATGTGGCCTGAACCTCTGAACCTTTCAACTGCTAAATGACTTATCAAGTTTTATATTTAAAGATACCTTATAGATAAACTTAAAGGAATATATTGATATTTGATACTATTAAAAATTTGTGGGATTTATTATAAATATATAAAATAATACATAACTTTCTCAACAACCAGAGATATGAAACTTGAATTTAAAAGGGAAAAATTGAGGGTCTGAATTATAGTCCCATAAGAATGAGACTAGAGGTTGCATTGGGAAGCACTAAATAAATTGCCCTCTGCTAGTGATCTAGATACCTTGTGTTAGGCTAGATAGTTTGGTTAGTTAATAATAATTACTACCATCAAATAAAAAAAAAATCACAGGTTTGATCTTCCTTTGTTAATTTCTTACAAAGAAAAATGGCTCCATATCAATAGTCACAAGTTTACTCATTGCAGAAGTGTTTGCTGATCTCCTATTAAGAACAATGTGCTAGGGCTGGGACTCAGCTTTATAGAGTGATCTCCTAGCATGTGCAGGTCCTGGGTTCCATCCTCAGCACTACATAAAAATAAATTTAAAAAAATAAAGGTATTATGTCCAACTACAACTAAAAAATCTTAAAAAAAAAAAAAACAGAAGAAAAAGCCAGGGTACACAAATCAAGGAGGTCTCAGTGTTTGTGGCACTTATTCTCCAATGAGGAAAAATTAATAGCACCCAGCAAATAGTCCATACATAGAAAACAGTAAGTAGTTAGGAAAATTAAATACAGTTCTGTGACAGAAATAGGGAATTTCAGGCCTCCCTGAGAGCGTGCATTTTAATTGTTAAAACCAACTGCCTCAACACTGGTGGCCACTAGTCACAAGGGGGAGCTCCCGGAGAAAATATGAATGAATTTCCAAGTGGCAAAAAAGCCATCTTGACAAACACATATGAAGAGCATACTCTTAAGGACAGAGTGCTAGTGGACTGAAATAGTTCATACAACTTCCAACAGCAGTTTTTTGCTACTGCTGTGTAGTCTACACACTGGGACAATCGACTTTCATAATTTTTTCTGTCTTAGGACTTCATTTTTTCAAAGATACATAATGTGGAAGTTGTATATTTACGACTCAAAAGAATAACAATTGACTTGAACTAACCAGATGGCATAAAAGCTCAATTTAACAATCTGTCAAGTGAAATTAAAATTCTGCTCTTTTCTGCAGATTTGATAAAAACTATAACCAATTAGCCTTCCAGGCAAAGGATATAGTCACACATAACAATTAGACAAAGGATGTCATTAGGAAAGTACTTTTGAAGAAAAAAAAAAAAACTATTGCTTGTCAGTGCTCTGTATTTTGATATTTAGTACTGAGCCATATCTCCAGAGAAACTGTCCCTTTGAACAAATCATGTATTCTTGGCCATTGCTGAATTTTCAGAAATAGAAAGTATTAAAATATTTAAAAGTATACGTGCTTTCTAATGCATGTATACTTTTAAAAACTTTTTTCATATCTGTTTTTAATCTGAACTAGATTTTATAGTCACAACATAAAAAGAAAAAAAAAGATTAGTAGGGTCACAAACTCACACAGAACTAATATGTTCTCCCCTTTTAAAAGTCAGTCATTTCCTATGACTAACAGAGTATCTTTATAAACTCTGGGTAATGAAGAATATTGAGTATTCCAAGTTAGGATATCTTCATTTCTGATTCCAACAGTATTCTTTTAGGTTAAATGTTTCTTCTGTTGAAGGATCCCTGCCCCATCAAAGGTGGATTAGATGATCCCTTTAGATGAACATTTGTTCTTGAAGTTCTTTTCCCTCCTTAACATGGCAGTTGAATATATGGGAAGTTGCTGTGTCCTTCTGATACTGGGAGGAGAAGGCCATAACTGACCTCTGACATGTGTCATCTGGTATCCACTGAGAGCAGCTGTCTGGGCCCATTCCCTAGAGATCTGCTGGCAACTGCCAGGAGCGTGTAGGTAGAGTAGTTTGTAATCTCTTCTCTTTGATTGGGCCCTATCCTGGCTTTCTCTGGCACTGCCTCATTTCCTGAGAACAGGTTGTGATTCCCATTCAGTACCCTCACAGGACACCGCAGTCTTGACTACAAGGTCACTTCATGCCTACAATGGAGAAACCCTATCCAGCACATCAGCTACTCAATTAGTCAGGACAGGCTAAACACTATTAACAATCCCCAAATCTTGGAATTAGAGCTCAGCAAAGGTTTATTTCTCACTCACATCTACATGAACTAGCAGGAGGACTTTGTTTTATGCAGCCATTTATAGGTACAGGTCCCTGCTGTATAATGGACCTGCATTTCCTAAGTGCTTGGAGTCTTCCAATGGGTCTCCTACCTGTTGCTGACAGAGTAAGTTAACTGGATATCTACGTTTGATTTATGTAGTTTATATGAGCTTATTTATGTTTTGTTTAGTTTTTGTACTGGGGATTGAACCCAAGGCCTTGCACATGCTAAGCATGTGCACTACCACTGAGCTACACCCCTAAGCCCTATGTACTACTGAAATACAATCTTGAAGTCAACAGTCTCCAAGCTGGGGACACACACTAGATGGTACATAAAAATTTCCAGGAAACACAGGGCCATGGGTATTTTTAAGGATCTCAGTTTCTAGAATTTTAACTTCATGTGTTATTCCTGATAGGAAGTGACTTAAAATACCACTCTGGTTCTTTCCCACTTCTCTTTGTATAAATGGTTTTTTTCTACCTTAAAAAAAAAATCTATGAAACATTTTTACAAACATAGATTTCATACCAAATCTTGCTACAATGGCTTGCCTTTGGAAACTCCTCCAAGGCACTAAAGAAAGAAATAAAAAGGCAAAATATTGGTATCAGTGAAGTTTCTTCAAATAAAGAAATCATAAACTTTATTTGAAGAGCCCCATGTCTTTCCCTGCCTTCATACATTTTCCCTTTTCATACATTTGTTAAGGATGAAACAGTGAGTCAGAAATGAGTTATTGGGTCCCATGTTCATACTCTGGATTGATAAATGGACATGTATCATACAGTGGAACAGCAGCAGTGCTAACTACCTTTGTTTGAGACCTTAGCTCATCCATCCACTGTCTATTGCTTAAGAATGTATTTCTAGAAAGACTATCTGGTGAAAGCAACATGAAGAGAGTGTAGATACTGCTGAGAAACTGACATTGTGTGTTATCAAGGTAAAAAGCTTTTGACTTTATCTATGTTGGATTTCTGAGTAGTGAAGATGAGTATGAACATGTTTATTTTAACTAAAAATGAAATCAGACTTTTTATGATCATTGACTTATTTGGCTCATTGGTTTGACAATGGGATACTTCTCAAGTAATACAAACAAGAAAAAGAGGAACAGAATCTGGAGGAAAAAAAAAGGGAGGTACTAATTAACCCTGTCAGAGGCAGAGAAAAAGACTTAATAGGGTAAGCAAAGCCTAATAAGTGGTAGGACATTTAGATAAAACAGCTTCTTTGATATCTTTTTGAATCAGAAAGCAGCTTTTTCATTTAGTGCCAACTACAAAGAAAAGATGGACCAAATCTGTGTGCTGTTAACTTTTGAATCCTCAGGGAAAACATGATCGCAGAAATGACATGTTACTACCTTTATACTGTGGCTAAATCCACTTAAGTCAGCTTGTTTATAGTGATTCCTAGTTAACACTGGAGTGAATTAGAAGAGGTAAATAAGTCTGGATTGTTCATCATCATGATATTCAAACATAACTAACTTACATAAACAATTTTCATTTATATTATATTATATCATGTGTTATATCAGCAACATAATTAACATGTAGTATGGCTCTTATAATTCTTAGGCATAAAAATAATGGCTTACATTTAAAAAAACTAAAATTAAGTGAACATTAGAAATAAGCATTAAAATGTATATCTATTTTAGAAATATTAACTTAGCTGTTTATGGTTCTTTAAAGCTTTGGTTAAATTTTTGGTATCATGGATTATATACAAGAATTTACAGCATTTATAATTTTTTTCTCTATGCTCACAATTCAATATAAAATGACTAATATTCAGATTTGTTAATTCTTTATGTTGTAAAATTTCAAGTACTGTACAATCGTTTATATGCAATTTAAAAAATTGAGCTATAATAATACTCAGGTTCAGAGAAAACGACAGTATTTTAGATATACTTATAAATGTGTTGTACATTTGTTTCATCCCATAAGTCAGTTCGATTATTGTTGCTGCATTTTAAATGTTTTTAGAGAAAAATCAACAAATGTGCCCAATTCTGAAGTACCGGATAAAAAAGCAAGAATCCGCACGTGCTTACAATGCCTAATGATGAATTCTAATTGCAGAAGAAAATCTATAACTAAAACCACAAAATGAGCCCTCTGTATACCAGTGACCTTCTTTACTCAGAGTTAATTAATGCAAGCACTTGCTTCTTGCAGAGCACTTTGCTGTAATTTAGAACAAATTAAGGGGAAAAAAAGTCATTCAAGTGCTGTTTTCTTCACACCATGAAGTAAGCATGATGGACCAAAGTTAACTCATTTAAAATATTATCATCCATTTCTTGTAATTGTAAGCAGCAATGCCATATCTTTAAAAACAACAACAACAACAACATCCTGGCCTATGCTATTTTCAATTTGTTTCCTGTGTTTCTGTTTATTAATGGAAATTAATTTCCAAAATTAATATAAAATGCCCTTTTCGAATTCCCCCATTATGTCTTATACTTACATTGGATTCAGTGTATATTTTTCTAGATATTTTTCAAATAAATATATTTTGAATTTAATATGACAAATTATTAAAGGACCATTTCTGTTTTCTCCTGCCTCTCCCCCAACCTTGAAATTGTGACTTTATCATTATTTTCACTTGGTGATTGGTGAATTAACTGGAGCTCCCTGACTCCCAATTTATGAGGTCATGTCCTAAGAGGTTACTTAAACTTTACTTTTTAACTTCTTAGAGGATAGAGCTTGGTCAGAGCTGGAAACCCAACTTATAGATGTGGGAATGAGCAGGGCTCTTGCTTGGGTAGACAGTGGGACTGGGGGAAGGGGAGATAAAGAACAGAAAACAGAACCAGAAAAGATTCCCAGAAAGAAGTCAGGGGGAGTGGGGACTTCACAGGAAATGTCACCTTGGTGAATCACCAAGGGTTTTGAAGTTCCTGATTAAAAATGTGCTGGGCAATTCACAATAGCAAGACTGTGGTACCAACCTAGATGCCCTTCAATAGACGAATGGATAAAAAAAATGTGGCATTTATACACAATGGAGTATTACTCTGCATTAAAAAATGACAAAATCATAGAATTTGCAGGGAAATGAATGGCATTAGAGCAGATTATGCTAAGTGAAGCTAGCCAATCCCTAAAAAACAAATGCCAAATGTCTTCTTTGATATAAGGAGAGTAAATAAGAACAGAGTAGGGATGAAGAGCATGAGAAGAAGATTAACATTAAACAGGGATGAGAGGTGGGAGGGAAAGGGAGAAAGAAGGGAAATTGCATGGAAATGGAAGGAGACCCTCAGGGTTATACAAAATTACATACAAGAGGAAGTGAGGGGAAAGGGAAAAATAATACAAGGGGGAGAAATGAATGACAGTAGAGGGGGTAGAGAGAGAAGAGGGGAGGGGAGGGGAGGGGAGGGGGGATAGTAGAGGATAGGAAAGGCAGCAGAATACAACAGACACTAGTATGGCAATCTGTAAATCAATGGATGTGTAACTGATGTGATTCTGCAATCTGTATACGGGGTAAAAATGGGAGTTCATAACCCACTTGAATCAAAGTGTGAAATATGATATATCAAGAACTATGTAATGTTTTGAACAACCAACAATAAAAATTTAAAAAAAAATGTGCTGGGGTTGTGGCTCAGTGGTAGAGTGCTCATCTCGGACACGCGGGACCCTGGGTTCAATCCTCAGCACCATGTAAAAAATAAATGAATGAAATAAAGGTATTGTGTCCAACTATAAAAAAATATATATTTTTTTAAAATGTGCTATGGAGGTATAAGGATGGCCTTAGGTCTTAGCCTAAGCAACTCTATTTTAAAACTCCACTTTGAAACCTGCAGTCTCACCAGGCACGCCTAAGGAGCCCTCCGATATGATCATCAGGCAGAGCCTAACATAAACAAGTCACTTCTCACCATCCTGACAAGCCCAGAATGAAGTCTCTGTCATGTTGCCCTTGCCCCATAAAGGGGAGAGGCAAGAAAATCAGGGTGGGGAACCACCAGACCAGATGCTTAACCCCAGAACAAATGACGTCACCAAGAAATCCAGTGGCAGCTGATAAGGATTGAAAAGGTGGTCAGAAGCCCCAAAATTTAGTATAAATGATGGAGCAAATGAAGAGACATTCAGCTAGCCAACACTGATGCCCTCATGCCGGAGAGCCTGGACTGACGTCCCAACTCTTCTCATCATTTTCCTGATCCCCTGCATCTTCCTCACCACTCTCAAACTCTACAGCCACATCTTAACCCTGGTGAGAACTGCAACTTCTCCCTATGACCCTCTCTTCAATGGACTGTGAGCTCCACCCCAGGAGAAGCCTGCCTGGGTCCCTGACCTGATCACCATGGTCTGAGTGAGTGTGCATCTTCTGGATTTAGAGCTTAAGGCTTGAGACTTTAGATTGGCACTTGAGCTTAGCATACAGAGACAATATCTGTCGTAAGCCTGTCATGATTAAGAATGTTTACAGTGTTTAGAATTAATCTAGAATTGTTTGCTATGGATTGACTATGTTTGTTGCAGTGCCTAGCATTAAAGATTGTCATTTTCTTGATTAAGAACCTATAGAGTGAAATTGTATTCAGTGATTTGAGTAAATAAAGCGTTGAAAGGGCAGAAGCACATGGATATTCTTTATTTCTCCCCATCGACTGCATAAGTTGCACCTTTGCCCATTGTGACAGGAGGCTGAAGAGAAAGTTGTTCAAGACCAAGGGGCTGGGTTGTAGGACACTTGCCCTAGAATTTGAGAAGCCCCAGTTTGACCTTCAGTACTCTTAATTTAAAAAAAAGAAGAAGAAGAAGAAGAAAGTATGCCTTCATAGATGTAGTGTTTATCCAAGTCATTGCCACCTTCAATCTTTTGGCAAGGGCTTCTCTAATCAGACAAGAAATTGTTTACTCCATTTTTACTCTAAAGGAGTCACTAACAGAGAATGCCTCTGCACCTCTTGGCCACAGGGAAGGATTAGAAAGCTTGGTGAAACCAGCTCAGTAAACTCCCTGGAGTTGATACTGTATCTTTTTTTTTTTTTTTTTTTTTTTTTGGATACTGTATCTTATACTTTCCAAGGGAAGTGTAGGGAGAAAAGATACATGCTGAGCAAGAAGTCCTCCTATTTGTGTGGTTTTAGAAGATAATCTGCAATTGCATGTTAATAAGTAAATTTAATAATAACTTATATTTGTTACAAAATGTAGTCTTATGGATGGTAGCTATGGTAATTATCATATTGATATTACACTGCATTTGAAGCACTCATATCTGACTGGGGATCTCAGTAACGGAATCCAAAAAAACACTTATAGCAAGGGATCATAGAAACCGAGAGATGCGTACTGAGTTTACACATTTTATTTTCTACTAGAACACAAAAATATACATTTATATACTAATGTTTTAGCATAGGGACAGTATCATTCATTTAATATTACTGCTAGTCAGTCTTATGCATAAAGCATATCCATAAAGTTTTGTTCACAATCCAATCTGAGTATGTTTTAAATCTATGTAATTTTCCTCCATATTTGAAACTAATCTTGCTCAATGACAGATTTTTAGGTACTCACATATATGGAGTCTTGGCAAAGCTTTTAGCTGTTTCCATAAAAGAATTCTCTGTTTATACTCTTGTTTTACATTATGGAATTAAATTAAATTGTAAAATTACAATACCCACTACAATTGGCATAAGTGTATTAGAGGACCAACAGCCAACTGGTGTTAAAGGTATGAAGGAACCAGTGGGCACAGCAGGTGGTCAGGTCATATTCCACAGAAGGCTTCCCCTGTCTGGAGACTTACCCTAAGAACTTAACTCTATATCTATTCATCTACTGACAGGCATCTAGGTTGGTTCCACAGTTTAGCTATTGTGAATTGTGCTGCTATAAACATTGATGTGGCTGTGTCCCTGTAGTATGCTGTTTTTAAGTCAGTAGATTAATGGATAAAGAAAATGTGGTATATATATATACACAATGGAATATTACTCAGCAATAAAAGAGAATAAAATCATGATATTTGCAGGTAAATAGATGGAGTTGGAGAATATAATGCTAAGTGAAGTAAGCCAATCCCCAATAACCAAATGCCAAATGTTTTCTCTGATATAAGGTGTCAGGGACTAGAAGGAAATTCTCCTTCAAAGATTAGCCTGACAGCCCCCTGGGAGACATCCTGCCTGGGAGGCATCCTGCAGCTACTTATCTCACCTGAGACATCCTGCGGCCACCTATCTTCCTGAAACCTATCTTCCTGAAACATCCTGCGGTTATCTCACCTTGTGCAGACATCCAGCAACTGCCGATAAGAGAGCTTCCCCATTCCCACCATATAAATACCCCTGTGTGAACAATAAAAGTTTGCAGCTTGATCAGAACTTTTGTCTTGCTGTCACCTTTCGTGTCTCTTGTCCCTTCATTCCTCCCCATCTAGGTTCGCTGCCCACGTTGATGTGTCCTGCCGGACGGGACATTTGGCGCCCAGTGTGGGGCTTGAGCCTTTGACTGAGGGGGAACGCAGTCCTCCAGGAAGACTTGGCCAAGCGGGAGCGCGAGATCGCCTCGGCAGACACGACCGAGAGACAGATCCAGGAGGAGAGTGAGGACGACGCAAGGTGAGTGACCCACCATGGGACAAGCAGTTTCGTCACATGAGTTGTTTTTGTCAGGCCTCAAGGAGGCCCTCAAGACACGGGGGGCGTGTGTTAAGAAAAAGGACTTAAGATTATTCTTTTCATACATAGGAGAATTGTGTCCGTGGTTTCCCCTTGAAGGGACCATTGATGGTAAAAGATGGCTTAGAGTAGGAGACTGTTTAAAAGATTATTATGAATCCTTTGGCCCAGAAAATGTGCCTGTTCCCACCTTTTCTTACTAGAACCTAATTAATTAAAAAAAAAAAAAAGCTTAAAAAAAAAAAAAGAAGAGAGAGAGATATTTTTTGGCCTTTATGTTCTAGAAGTTTGCGCTAGGAGAGTGAGAAAAAGGGAGAGAAAATGTGATGTTTACCTGGAGAGAAATAAGTTTCAATTTTCTATTGTTTTTGTCAATACTCAGAAAGTATGTAGGGACCTTTTTACTACATGATTGTCCTATGAATCAGAATGGCTGTAACTCAGCCGCTGGGGACAAGAGACTTTAGCCGCTGCTGCTCGCTATGGGGTCCTAGCCCCTGCGGCCAACAGTGCTTTTAATCCTTGAATTACTTGACCTAAATGCCAAACACAGACTAACTTAAGATCTGATGGTAATGCTAGCATTTGCTGCTAAAAAACCTTTGGAGCACCCACGTGCCACAGAAAAAAGTGCAGGATGTACACGAGCTGCAACCGCAGGTCAGCAGAGACAGAACAAGCTGCTACCGCAGTAAGATCTTGGCCAGGTGGGGGAAAATGCAGACAAAATCAAACAAAATGCAATCAGCTAGGAAAACTTTTGCCCCGAAAATGGGCAGCGGACTCCATGTTGTTTGCATCACCATGGTAACCATGGGGTGCCTGGCCAGAAGAGCGGGCTTCCTGGTCCCACCTCCCACACTTTCGCGGGCTTCCGATTGGTTCTTCCACAGTCACTCAGACAGGACTTCTAGTTCCGCCTTCCAGTCACTAATCTGTACTACTGTGTTTCAGATTTATACCGGAGCTGTTCAGAGCCTGTATTTTTAAGAATGCCTACCTGTAAATGCTAACGAAAGATATCTTTTTCAGACAAAATTTAATTCCACAGCTTTCTATGTTGCAGCCCTAAATTTAAGTTAGTTCTGAGTTAAATAACCTGACTTTTCTCTATAGTTGTGTTACTAAATAATGTTCTATTGATGAGAGATATCAAACATGCTTCTTTATATTTTACTTTTAATTTTGGAGGTTATGAGGATGCATTTGCTCGCCACAGGAACAAAGCCGGCAATGTTCCTGTGATGACCAAAAAATCCTTATTCTCATTCCTAACTATAAAAAATAAATATGTATACTCAACAAGGATTTTATTTCAGTTACATCAAGTGACGTCACATAGAAGAGTGCACTCCTAGCTAAAAATAAATTAAAATGGATCCAAATATTTTAAGACCACGTGGTTACATAAAATTAATACAATTATAAGTTATGTTCTTATTCTTAATATATATATTTTTAAGATATTTAGATAACCTATATTTGTTAATCTATAAAATAATTAGCACATGCCTAATTGATTAGTTAATATATATTTGCCTAATTGTTTTTCTTCAACAGAAAACCCATAATTTATGTTTTGTATTTACATTTATCAGATACTCTGCCTTTTCAGTTACAGATATTTGAGATAAATGTGTTTACTATAAATTTGCTTTTAAGTGAAAATACAATCTTCAAGTAGTTTCTAATTCTCAAAGTTACTGTTCAAACTCATAAGATGATAATTATAATTATGTCTACAAAATATCTAAGGATTTTAACTATATTTTCATTGATATTTCTTATCAAAGTACAATAATTTGTTTATAGATTCTAAGGTTTTCAGAAATTGTTCCAAGTATAACAAAAAAAAAAAAAAAAATTTCTAAAAGAAAAGGATGCTTCAACAAAGAAAAAGCACACATGGATCCTAAAAAGAAAGAAATCATCTTTGGGTAAAACAAGGTCTTTATATTCATATTTCAATGATAAAAGTATTTTCCTAAGTAAAAAAGATTTTTATATTGTTATCTAAACAGATGATGTAAAAAGTTAGAAAGATTAAAAAAGAGATTTATATATACTAAACTGACTATAATTAATTTAAGGGTATTTCAGGCTATTTTTCCTAGTTTAACTATACTAATGTGAGCTAAGATTTTGTCCATATTTTGACATGATAAGCACCTATTAAAATGTAAGTTTATTTCTTTAAAGAAAGATCCTTATTGCCTAATAATTCTTACTGTTTAAGACAAAGATTAATTTTGGTAAATAAATTCACATTGTTGATTAAACATTTAAGTATATTGAACTACTAACTTAAATCCGATTTTAACAATTGTCCTTAGAGACTAGAATCAATTGATTCTAAGACACTGAGATACTAATTTTTACATATTTTGTTTGTTAGATAATCATAAAATTTAAAAAAAAAAACACAACATTTTATTAAGATTAAGGTTCTCCAAATTAAAGTTATATATTAATTTTAAACAATAAAGTTTACAAACTTAAAAAAAAAATTCATTAATATTATATAAGTTCTCTGACTAGATCTATTGTCCATAAAAAATACAGTAAGATTTATATACTGCTCCCTACACAGGAAATAACCTTAATCATATTTTTTAAAGACAATTAAGAGATACCTATTTAAAGGATAATATTCTAAAATATAGAGATTTTGGGATCGCCTTAACCATGCATTATTTGCCCTTAATTTTCTTACCCTTGACAGTGAAGGCCATTCGGCCGCAGACAGACACTGGCATCCCTCGTCCAATTCTGTTCGCCCACCTGTAATGTGGCGCGATCCCCTTACAAATAAATGGAAAGGCCCAGATCCTGTCCTCATCTGGGGACGAGGCTCAGCTTGTGTTTTGGACCAAGAGCAAGCAGCCCCAAGATGGTTACCAGAACGCCTGGTTAAACAGGTTAATGACTTACCTCAACCCAGGGACGGAGGCCCTCCCCCTGAGGACAAATTTTCCTCTTTTGCAGATCTGTGTGAGGATCCTGCTTAAGGCACTTCTGCTGAACAGGTTTGTATACGGAGGCCTTAACCCTCCACCTTCCAACATCAGGGAGTACCTTTTTGGCCCCCCCTGCGAATGCAGGGGAGGATCTTGGACTCAGGCTCCCACTAGTTGGACCCAGACTGCTGACTGCTTGACTAAGGTGGCTTACCTCCGTGCTGAGGTTGACCATCAACTCGGAGGATTTCATCAGCCTGAATGGGTATGTGTTAACAAGCCAAAGATTATTCCCCCCAGTACAAGTAAAGCTCTCCAAAATTGTTCTGCAACTTGTATGCATACCCAGGCGATGCATGTCTCTTGTTATGCGTCAGCCTCAATTTGTGTTAACAAGCAGGGAGAACAATTTTTTGAAGCCACCCTAACTAAAACTCATGCAGCAGAGGGGACCACTATTCATTATACCCCCCTCCTCTTTGATCGGGGAGGAGAAGGCATATATACCAAGTTACAGTCAGCTGGGTGCCAAGGCACTGTTGGTAAACCCTCCTGCTGGCCCATTAAGGCCCCTACAGGGGTCTCTGATGGTGGAGGACCCACTGATGCTGTGAAGCATCTTCAGATAATCAAACTTTTGAAACCCCAAATCCCCAAGCTCACATATCATCCCTTAATGCTGCCTAAATCCCAGCTCCCAGATTTAGATACCAATACATTAGATATTTTGGAAACTACCTTCTCCTTGCTTAATAATTCCAACCCCACCCTTGCTGGTGATTGCTGGCTCTGCATGACAACAGGGGCAATCATGCCTATGGCAGTTCCTATTAATTCTATCATAGACAATGATAATACATGCCAACCTGGATTTCCTTTTAAAGTACAGCCTATAGGCACTTTTACATCATGTCTTTTAGGCGCGATGCAGAATAATACCTATGATATTGATTTTGGAGTTACTTCCTTTGGAAATTGCTCAACAGTAAAAAATTATTCCTCACCCACCCCATCTCTTTGTCCCCCCAATGGCACAGTTTTTATGTGTGGAGGAAACTCAGCCTTCCCCAGGCTTCCAGCGAATTGGACCGGTGGCTGTGTTCTTGCCTTATTACTCCCTGATATAACTATTGTCCCAGGAGATGAACCTCTACCCATTCCTAGCCTAGACACCTTAGTCAAAAGACACAGGCGGGCAATACAGGCCTTACCACTCCTTGCCAGCCTTGGAATAACAGCTGCTGTGGGCACAGGTACAGCTGGCTTAGGCACGGCTATACACTCTTACCGTCGCCTATCTCAACAACTTATAGATGATGTACAAACTCTATCAGGAACTATTAAAGATTTACAGGACCAAATAGACTCCCTGGCAGAAGTGGTCCTTCAAAACAGACGAGGCTTAGATTTGCTGACAGCTAACCAGGGAGGTATTTGCTTGGCCTTAGGGGAAAGATGCTGCTTTTATGCCAATAAATCAGGCATAGTACGCACTAAAATTAAGCAGCTTCAAGAAGATCTAGAAAAGAGATGAAGGGAACTATTTGAAAATCCCCTCTGGACTGGGCTTAATGGATTTTTACCCTACCTTCTTCCCTTATTAGGCCCTTTGTTGGGTTTGCTTTTAATGGTGTCCATAGGACCCTGCATTATAAACAGGCTGGTACAATTTATTAAAGAACAGATTAATATTTTGGCCTCTAAGCCCATACAGGTCCACTATCACCGTTTGGAGATGGAAGACCGCGCTGCCAACATTTAAAAGGATGTTCTACCCTTCTTTCAGGCTTATTTCTTAAGTTTACATCCCCACAGATCTCTCTTTCTTATATAAAAGTATAAGTAACAGCTCTGACCAACCATCTTCTGCCCTTGCCATAAGGGTTCGCTCCTCCATGGGCCCCTCCGCTTGGGGGAGGACGCACCCATGGAGTGAGGACGTTAGGCCATAATGACAGAGGGTGCAGGAAGGACTGCAGGAGGATGGATCCACGGATCCCAAAACCCAAGACCTCTGAGTGACACGCTCTGGTGCATGGCGGTTGGCATGCTCCCCCCTCAAAGCCGTCTCCTCCAAAAACATGCCAAGGCCACCACGAAATCTCCTAGTGAAGATGCTCGCTCAGATCAGGAGATATTCTAAGGCCTTCTAGAGGAACAGAGCCTCTATCACCCCCTAAAAACATGGCCAATAAGGTATGGTCAAATATTTTATATAAGAAAGTGGGAGATGTCAGGGACTAGAAGGAAATTCTCCTTCAAAGATTAGCCTGACAGCCCCCTGGGAGACATCCTGCCTGGGAGGCATCCTGCAGCTACTTATCTCACCTGAGACATCCTGCGGCCACCTATCTTCCTGAAACCTATCTTCCTGAAACATCCTGCGGTTATCTCACCTTGTGCAGACATCCAGCAACTGCCGATAAGAGAGCTTCCCCATTCCCACCATATAAATACCCCTGTGTGAACAATAAAAGTTTGCAGCTTGATCAGAACTTTTGTCTTGCTGTCACCTTTCGTGTCTCTTGTCCCTTCATTCCTCCCCATCTAGGTTCGCTGCCCACGTTGATGTGTCCTGCCGGACGGGACAATAAGGAGGTTGATTTATAGTGGGGTTGGAGAGGGAACATGGGAAGAATAGATGAACTCTAGATATGGCAAAGGGGTGAGAGGGGAAAAGAGGGGGCAAGAGTATAAAAAAGATGGTGGAATGTGATGGTCATCATTACCCTAAGTACATGTATGAAAGCACAAATGGTGTGACTCTACTTTGTTTTTTTTTTTAATTGATTTTATTATTTTTTAAATACACGACAACAGTGGAATGCATTACAATTTTTATTACACATACAGAGCACAATTGTGACTCTACTTTGTATACAACCAGAAATATGAAAAAATGTGCTCTATATGTGTATTATGGATTGTTATGCATTCAGCTGTCATGTATAACAAATTAGAATAAAAAAATAAAAAAGAACTCTGAAACTCTGAGTGTATCTGAGCACAGATTAGCAAGAAAGATAGAGGGTTGCTCCCTAGGCCATCTGTCCTGATTGTAGCTTGATTTAAACAAATTTGAAGGAGGAAGAAGGTACCCAGAGAGAGGGTGAGAGGGGAAAGCCCCCATGCAGAAGCAAGCCCAGAGAAAAACATTCTCTGCAGTCTAGGAGGGAGGAGACCTGGATTTCCAAAGGCAAGGCTCCTAGGAGTTTTTAGGTTTTTAGGATTCTCAGGACATCCTTCAGGTGAGATGGATACGTTATTAGACTATCTTACCTTGTGCTATGAGCATGATTTCCTTTGTTCCATATTCATGCTCACCGAAAATCCTAGTTAGGATTTAGGTCCTTAGGGTAGTTCTGCCTAGTGTTGAGAGACTGATTGTCTGATAGGGTTCTACAGAATGACTGTCATACTAAAGGAAAAGACATGTGATTGAGTTTACATTCCCCATGCAACTTGTGCTAATTGTGTATTTTCACCTTGAATTTCTAATTGTAAATTAGTAAATTGGCATTTGATGTCTTCCCCTTTCTCGTGTGTGAGAATTTGCTGGGGCAGTGGTGGCTCTGGAATATTGCTATAGGGAATGCACAGTTGTGGGCAATCTCACCGGAAAGGGGGTCTAGACCCTAGGAACCTGTCTTGCTGCCGTGATTCCAGTAGAAGTGCATGGTGCTTATTCACTGGTCAAATAGTCGTAAATCAGCCCTGTGATACATACCTCAGCTTCTGTGGGCATTTAGTTAAATTGAGTCAAGGCATGACATAACCTTATCCAAGAAAAGAGAAAGTTTCTGTGGTTTAAAATCATAAGCCAGGTCCTGGGATTGTAATTGAAGCCAGATTTAAAATTAGGCAGTCAGTGTATTTAGGTAAATCGGGTCTAATATCGAGTGAAATCTAAAATGGAGGCCATGTTGAAAATGAATTTCCAGAAAAGTCGAGCAACTCTTGAAATGTTAATGAAGTCCCAAGAAAAGCCCTAGGCCCAAAGTCCATCCCAAAGAAATGTTAATGATCAGCCCCAGCAGATTGGAAGATAACCCATCCCAAAGAAGTGTTAATGAAGTCCTTCCTGCCTAGATTACTTCTTTGGCCCACCTGTGTCCCACCCCTCGGGCCTTCCCACCTACATTCCATCACCAAAAACTATAAAATGGAGAGACAACCGCACTTCCATGGATTCCATCTCTTGGGTCCCCTTCTTCCTCCGGGAGAAGTCTTTTCTGCTGTCCTTTAATAAACTTCTGATTTCTACTCTGACCTTGCCTCGGCGTGCTTCTCTGGTGTTATTCTTCAACATTGGGGAAGCAAGGACTCGTCACCAGCCAACAGAGGTAACATAATGATGATCTTCAAGATCCAGCCCATCTCCACTCAGTCTCCCTTTCCTTTGAATGGCCACTTCCAAAGCAGCTGTCATGGCAAAGTTGGAATCAGAATCTAAGTTCATGATTCCCAGTTCTGAGCTTACCAGTAGTCTGTGTTGCCTACGGTACAGTTGACCCCAGAGCACTGTGGGAAAGGTACAGCCAACAGTAGTAGAGGTTGGTAGACCAGGGACTTTGAAACAGACCAGAAAATCGGAGAAGGGCAAATAGGTTCCTCGTTTATCTCAGATGCCTAAGGTGAGAAAGTTGGAATCATGCTCTAGGATCCAAATAGATCTGAGGAACAGGGAAGGAGCCCCCTGCAGAGATCTGTGAGCAGGGAGTTGAAGCTAGGAGGTACAGGGAGAATAAGGAACCCCAGAGGAGCACCTAACAAAAAATTAAAAGCTTTTTTATACATTTATAAGATCCTTTTTTCAAAGGATCTTATAAATGTATAAATGGCAAAACTTCCACTTTTGGCCTTAGAGAGAATCAAGAAGTGGTTGTTTCTGTTTTGTTCTATGCTCCTAGATACTGAAAGAGAATAAAAACAGAAAAAAAGAAATAGAGATTGACTCAATGGATGAGAGGAGAGGCACATTTTTGAGAGGGGAAATGGCAATGGGCTGGAACAAGGATCTGGGTTTTATAGGATTTTTGCAGGGCCAGGTCATGGGAGGAGTTTTGGTGGTAGGCTCATTTAGGGCAGGGCGGGAGGGTGGATGGGGGAGCAGTTAGAGCCAAAGGAAGTTTCCTGGGGCCTATTGTCTGTATTCTTCAGACACAGAATACCAGTGAGTAGCATTTCAACTTTCATCTTACCCTAAAGATGAAAAACCAACAAAAAATCACATAGCCCCAGGTCAAAAGAGAATTTTTTTAACATTTATATTTTAGTTATAGGTGGACATAATATCTTTATTTTATTTTCATGTGGTGCTGAGGATGGAACCCAGTGCCTCACGAGCGCTAGGCGAGCGCTCTACCTCTGAGCCACAACCCCAGTCCCCAAAGAGAATTTTACTGGAGACTTTTTATTTGTAGTGACTGGAAAGCAGAAAAATAGGAACTAGAAGATCACTGAGCTTAGATCCTAATTGATCACATTTATATCAAATACAAATGCCAAGTCTTTTGGCATCCGTTTTGTTCATCTCCCTGTCTTGTGTGCTTGCTGGCTGTTTCTCCAGATCCAAACACCACCCTTCTGCATGCTGCTTTGTGCCTCCAGTTGAAACTGTTACCGCTGTCGACCGGTGACGAGTCCTTGCTTCCCCAATGTTGAAGAATAACACCAGAGAAGCACGCCGAGGCAAGGTCAGAGTAGAAATTAGAAGTTTATTAAAGGACAGCAGAAAAGACTTCTCCCGGAGGAAGAAGGGGACCCAAGAGATGGAATCCGTGGAAGTGTGGTTGTCTCTCCATTTTATAGTTTCTTTCAGTGATGGAATGTAGGTGGGAAGGCCCAGGGTTGGGACACAGGTGGGCCAAAGAAGTAATCTGGGCACTTCCGAGTCAGCATCTTCAAGTTTGCTGTTCATTAACATTTCTTTGGGATGGACTTTGGCCTTGGGCTTTTTCCTGGACTTCATTAACTACACTGACTACCTAATTTTAAATCTGGCTTCAAAACTGGAGTTTGAATGTACTTTTGTATAACTCTCAATGGATGTGTAACTGATGTGATTCTGCAATCTGTATATGGGGTAAAAATGGGAGCTCATAACCCACTTGAATCAAATTGTGAAATATGATATATCAAGAACTATGTAATGTTTTGAACAGCCAACAATAAAAAATTAAAAAAAATAAAAAAAATAAAAAAAAAAACTGGAGTTTGAGGATGAGACTAGATTCCTGGTTTCGCCAACTTCCTCTGGGTTCTTGTCTCTGAAATTTTGAAGAATAAAAATCCATGGACAATCACTGATGGGAAGAGTAAACAGAGCAGAATTTATTTAATCAAGAAAAGACAGAACTCCCACTATGCAGGAGGGGGTCTGATGGCAGAAAAACCCATTATGTTGTGCCAGCTTAGGAGTGAATATATGGTTAGGGGCAAAGCAGGAAGCAAAAATCTATGTAGAATAGGTATTGAAAAAGGCATCCTGGCTACCACCTGGGTTCAATTCCATCCTCCTTTATGTGACCCATCCTCCTTCCTTTAACTTCCATCTGGGTTCACTCTCACCTTCCATTTTCCACCTCTGGGACAAAGGAGTTGGCTAGAGGTGTTCCCACAGGTGAGCCTCTAAGTTTTTTACATTTGAAACAGGCTTTGATGGTGCTCATTAATATGTTTATCAGTTAGCCTCCAGGTCTATTTGAATGAAGCCCAGTATCCTGACTGGCTGATCCTTTGACTGTCTTATCCCTGGATGTCCCTCTAGCTTCAGTGAGGTCCAGCTCAAACAGGGGAGAAAAAGTTTGGGGATTTGACACCTCCCACCGGCTGCTGGGGCTGCTTCAGGGTCTCTCTTGCCTCTCCCACAGCTCCAGCATTTTCAAGGTTCTAGGATACCAAGCCCACTTGCCTCTTCAGGCCTGTAAGCAAAGTCTCTCTGCTGTGTGCAACTGGGGTGGGGGTGGGGGGAATGTCAGCATTCCTTCTGGCTTCCCTAAATCTCCTGGCACCTTTATCAAACTCTCTCCAATTACCACTTCCAGTGAGCCAGCCTGTTCCTGGAGAGCCCCTCCTGACACAGCAAGCTTGCAAACATGGAACACACTTTTGATGCTGGAATTGTTCGCTGTTTAGCCATCTTTATTCTTCAGCTTTCAATTTCATTTTTGTATGAAGCTTTTCCAACACAACAACATAAAATTCCAATTAAACACATGTTCAGCCCTACTAGATTCTAAAAGCAAGCATGGTAAATCATTACCCAGTAAGCCATTCTTGAACTAAAATAAGAGTGGACACTGTCAAGGGAAAAAAAAAAAAGGTTATTATAAGCCCAAACTGTTAAATTATACTTTCATGACTGAACACAACTGTAATCCATATTATTATTTTAAATTACACTATAAAAGCAGTCATTTATTGCCTTTCCAAAACAGTGATAATATATTACCAAATTATCAAGGGTCCTTTAATAGAGCTCTTGAATTTGATTTATAATGCACGATGTAGCTTATCCTTGAGAAAGATCTACTAAAAGGTATACTTAGTCTTAGAGCTAGTGAAATAAAATCTTCCTCTAATCAGCTGCCAGAAAGCTTCCGCTTCAATGCTTTGTTGATACTGGTGTCAGCAGGACATTAAAAGCGTGAAGCTTTTTATGTTTGATCAAATACCAACATTATGCTGAAGCAGAAGTATTAATTCATAAAGCGAAGCTTCCAAAACCTCTACAGTTCTCCTTCATCTTTCCTCCCCCCGCCCCCCTACCAAAAAGGTCACATCAAATCAAGACTGGGCACAAAAGAGAGATGGGCATTTTGTGAGTGTCATGTCAGATATACCCATAACTACTCGAGAACCAAAGGAGATGTACTTTTCTAAAAATGCCAGTCCTATCTAAGAAAGGGGACAGTAACTGGTGCTGGGGAATAAGACAGTGACCTGGTTATTTTTCTTATCTTCTAATGAGCAGTGGAGCACGAGAAGTGTCAGAAATTTGCTCCAAACTTTCAGTTAGTGTTTGGGAAAGCTGGGGTCATTGTCAATCATATCATAATACTATAGTCCCTTCCCGAATAAAAATCTCTCAACAAAGAAAGAAAAAGCCACCAAGGTTAAAGAAAAAAATAATTTCCCCCCTACTTTAATTTTTTTTTTCGTTGCTTTGATTCTAGGCCTTCTAAAAGAAAGTTTTTATTTTGCTGCTAGATTCACAAAAACATTCAAGGAAACAGATTGAATTTTAAGTGTGCCTCAGAAACCTGCAGGAAAATGTCAACAATGAATACAATGTTCTTAGAAGATTATTTATACATAAGAACCCAAATTGTATTTATACAGATAGCTACGTAGACACTATAAACGTTAATCTCAATAATCTTTTGCATGGTTCTCTCCTTCTCTTAAGTACGTACACATTCCTGTATATAGAATTACTATTTCACCACAGTAATATGGACATTGTGCAGGAAAATGTTTACGTTCTTTATAACATTGTTAAGACACATCAGATCTACAAAGATTATTGGTTAGTTGTTGTTGTTGTTAACAGACTGGTTAGGAAAGTAAAAGTTAGCACCACTATTTGTACCAGGTATCCAGGTGAGAGTTGCTGGGAAATTCACTGCTAACACGGAAAAGTACAGGTGCACTCAGGGGAAGAGGTAGGTACAAGAAGGATCATTCTGCTTTGCTTGACAATTATTTATTATAGGGTTGAAGACACAGAAGTTGTTCACTTCTTATTCATAAATGTGTGGTCAGTGCTAGGCACCACAGGAACAAAATGCATCAGGCCACATAGGAAATAAAATTTACCATGACATTATAACCAAATGTTATTTTTTTATTTTTTATTTTTTGTAGTTGTACATGGAAGAATGTCTTTATCTTATTTGTTTATTTTTATTCGGTGCTGAGTATTGAACCAGTGCCTCATGCATGCTAGGTAAGCACACTGCCACTGAGCTACACAGCCCCAGCCCCAAATGTTATTTTTAATGAAAAATGGGATCTAAGCGAATTGGCCGTATAAGCATCCTGGAATAGATTTTTTTTTTTTTTCCCTGTGATCAAAAGAAGAACACACTCCAAAATTTATCCCTCATTTAATCATTTTTGTTTGTTTGTTCCACCCTCCTCTAACACCCAATTCAAAGAAAATTACTATGTATATAAAACGTTGATATTTGTTTGTCTTGAAATTTGGTGGCCAAAACATTCAGCAATGGGTACCTTCTCCTGGTTTAGAGATTCTGGCTAGTTCATTATATTGAAGTTCATTTTTATGAAGCTTTAGTTGACTACTGTAGTTGATATCTTCAAACACCTTTCCTAGCAGGAAGCTGCCTTCCCAGCCTCTTATCGGCTCAGGTGACAGAAGCTCCACTAATAAGATATGTAAAGTAAGACTTCAGTTCAGAAACAAACAACATTGCTATAGTCTGAACAATGGCCCCCAAAGATATCAGGCCCTAATCCCTGAAGTCTGTGAACTAAGCAGATGGGAAGTTAATGAGTGGAGGCAGAGGTTATCCTGCACTATCCAGGTGGACTCTACATGTTATCACAGGACTCCTTCTAAGAAGGAGATGTGACCCACACAGAGGAAAAGGCAATATGAAGACAGAACAGAGAGGAATGTGAAGTTGCTGACCTGGAAGATTCTAGAGACACAGCCATAGTCAATAAAAGCCAGTAGCTAGAGAAGAAGGGACTCTCTCCTACTGCCTCTGGAGTGGGCATAGCCCGACCAGTACCTTGATTTCCACCTGGTGAAACCTAATTTGGGGTTTCTGGCCTCCAGAATTATGAGAGAGTAAATACTGATAAATAATACAAAACTGAAGTAACCACCACACAGTGGTGAGGGTGGTGGCAGACACATACAGCTTTCACAAAGCTGAGTGGCAGATATTCCAGGACTACTTTATGGCTCAGAGTGAGCAGAGAGTATGCAAAAGTGCGTGGCAATGGAGTGCTCTGGTTTAATTTGTGCCTTGCTTTTGCTGTGTAGTCTCTGATCCTCTCGGCAATCCAGTGAGCTACCTAATATACTTTTTCATGAAACACTTTTCTGCTTCAACTAGAGTGCGTTCCCTTTATTACACTTCAGAACACTGACTAAATAACTACATTATCTAAAACACACCAGGCCATCCTTATCTGCTGCAGATTGCAGGTGGGGCATCCCCTTCTCCTACAGTATTTATCCTTGTGAAATACAGCTTAACTGAGAAGGATGGGTAACCATGGGTTGGAGAAGAAAAGGAGGTGATGTTGGAAATGTATTCAATGCAATTTAAAAAAATCCATCAAATCATTGTATTCAAACAAAATAATGATGAACTGTGCCCAATCCCTGTCTTTGAGGACATAAAATGGTTACTTTAAAGACTGTAGAATATTAAAAGCAAATAATTTAAAGTTCCTACCTACATTCTTGCCCTACAGTTAGTAAAAGAGCATTCTTCTCTCTGGGGCCTTCCTGCTCCAAAGTGTGCTTCAGGGATCTGCAATGTTGCCCAAAAGCTTGTTAGAAAGGTAGAATCTCAGACCTTAACAGAGAGACCTACTGAATAAGAATATGCATCTTTTTATATCCACGCAAGGCAAGCAATCTATCAACTGAGTTACATCTCCAGCCCAAGAATTTGCATCTTAACAAGATGTTTTCACATACCTCAACATTGTAAAAGCTGTCTATGCTAAGGCCAAGGCCAACATCATTCTAAATGGAGAAAAAATGAAAGCATTCTCTCTAAAAATTGGAATAAGACAGGGATGCCATCTTTCACCACTTCTATTCAACATGGTCCTTGAATCAGGCAGAAGAAAGAAATTAAAGGGATATGCATAGGAAAAGAAGAACTCAGACTATCACTATTTGCTGATAACATGATGCTATATTTAGAAGATCCAAAAAATTCCACCAGAAAACTTCTAGAACTAATAAATGAATTCAGCAAAGTAGCAGGATATAAAATCAATACCCATAAATCAAATACATTTCTATACATAAGCAATGAATCCACTGCAAGAGAAATTAGGACCACCCCATTCACAATACCCTCAAAAAAATACTTAGAGGTGAAAGATATCTACAATGAAAACTACAGAACACTAAAGAAAGAAATTGAAGAAGATCTTAGAATATGGAAAGATCTTCCATGCTCTTAGATAGGCAGAATTAATATAGTAAAAATGGCCATGCTACCAAAATAGTTATATACAGATTTAATGCAATTCCTATTAAAATCCCAATGACATTCTTCATAGAACTAGAAAAAATCAATCATGAAATTCATTTGGAAAAAATAAGAGACCCAGAATAGCCAAAGCAATCCTCAGCAAGAAGTGTAAAGTAGGAGGCATCACAATACCAGACCTTAAACTATCCTACAGAGCAATAGTAACAAAAATGGCATGGTATTGGTACCAAAATAGACATGTAGACCAATGGTACAAAATAGAAGACACAGAGATAAACCCACATAAATACAGTTATCTCATACTAGACAAAGGCGCAAAGTACTTACATTGGAGAAAAGATAGCCTCTTCAACAAATGGTGCTGGGGAAACTAGAAATCCATATGTAGCAAAATGAAATTAAACCTCTATCTCTCACTCTGCACAAAAATCAACTTAAAGTGGAGCAAAGACTTAGACATTAGAATAGATACCCTGCACCTAATAGAAGAAAAAGTAGGCCCAAATCTTCCTCATGCTGGCGTAGGAACTGACTTCCTTAATAAGACCCTAAAGTGCAAGAAGTAAAATTAAGAATCAATAAATGGGATAGATGCAAACTAAAAAGCTTCTTATCAGCAAAGGAACCAATCCATAATGTGAAGAGAGAGCCTACAGAATGGGAAAAAATCTTTCCCACATACACATCAGATAGAGTACTAATCTCCAGGATATATAAAGAACTCAAAAAACTTAACACCAAAAATACAAATAACCCAGTCAATAAATGAGCTAAAGAACTGAACAGACACTTCACAGAAGAAGAAATACAATCAACAAACATATGAAAAAATGTTTATCCTTTCTAGCAGTTACAGAAATGCAAATCAAAACTACTCTAAGATTTCATCTCACTCCTGTCAAAAGGGTAATTATCAAGAATACAAGCAATCATAAGTGTTGGCAAAGATGTGGGACAAAAGTTACACTCATACATTGCTGGTGGGACTGAATATTGGTACAACCACTATGGAAATCAGTATGGAAAACTTAGAATGAAACAAGCATTTGACTCAACTATTCCACTCCTTGGTTTATACATAAAGGACTTAAAATCAGCATACTATAGTGACACATCCACATCAATGTTTATAGCAGCTCAATTCACAGTAGCTAAACTATGGAACCAAACTAGATGCCTTTCAACAGATGAATGGATAAAGAAAATATGGTGCCTATTCACAATGGAATATTACTCAGACTTAAAAAAAAGAAAAATTACGGCATTTGCAGGTAAATAGACGGAACTAGAGAATATCATGCTACGTGAAAAATTAAGCCAATCCACAAAAACCAAAGCCAAATGTTTCTCTGATAAGCAGATGCTTATCAGAGAAGATAGGGAAGTAGGGCAAGGGAGAAGATAGGGAAGAATGAAGGAACTTTGGTTTGAAGAGGAGAGTGAGGGAAGGATGGGGCTGTGAGGATGGGAAAGATGGTAGAATGAGACAGACATTATTACCCTACATACATGTATGATTATACTACTGGTGTGACTCTGCACCATGTACAGCCAGAGGAACAAGAAGGAGTGCTCCATTTGTGTATGTCAAAATGCATTCTACTGTAAAATAAATAAATAAATAATGAAAGAAAAAAGAACAAGTTGTTTCTATAATTTGAGTGCTTATTAA
Organism: Marmota flaviventris; assembly: GCF_047511675.1. Taxonomy (NCBI): domain Eukaryota; kingdom Metazoa; phylum Chordata; class Mammalia; order Rodentia; family Sciuridae; genus Marmota; species Marmota flaviventris. Next base: position 71,187,462 of record NC_092508.1, read on the forward strand.
AGGTTGAGAAGACCTTTAAAAGGGGACAAGGAAGTAGACTTTTACAGAGGAGATGCACTTGAACTGGGGCTTTGGTTGAACTACAGAGAAAGGCACTCCAGGTAGACAAAATTCCCTGCAAAGGCATGTAGGTGGGAAAATATGGAACATAATTGAGAATCATTAAGTTTTGTTTTGTTTTTTAAGTCCTACATATAGGATAAATCATAGGTAAGGTTAAGAGTAGATTTTGGAGGGTTCAAGTTGGAGACTTTCCACTTTCTCCTGAGACGATGAAGGGATGAAGGTGAGCTATGTTTTAGGAAATTTAATCTGACCACATGGGCCAACATGGTTCACAGGACAACTAAGGTAGAACCTCAGCAGGACATAAGACAATTGTTCATAGGCAAGAACAGAACTGTGATCTGACCTTAAGGAGAAAAGGAAGAATATGAGTTACCGGGCAGCGAAAAATAAACAGAGCCTGGTACTGTTTGTTTGAGGATATAAGGAATGGAGGGGACTGAAATGTTAAAGTATGAATTTCTGTCCAAGAAGAGAAAGAAATTACTAGCAAGATGACAGTTTGAGAGTCTGAGTTAGCCTTGTTGATTTCGAAGTCAGAGTGTCACGCAGGGGATGTGCATTTGGTAACAGGAGACTAAACCAGCGTTCAGGAGAAAAGAGGAACCTAGAAAAAGTTTCAGGATAAATCAGCACAAAGGTGATAAAGGATACCTGAGAAACAAATGAGCCTCCCAGCAGAAAGAGCATGGATGTATGGAATACCTGTACTTGGGTGGTGGAGGGAAGACAGAAAGGAAAACTAGCCAGGGATCTTTGGCAACAAACTACAGAACCTAACCTGGCTCACCTAGGCAGAAAAGAGATTTACTGAGAGGGCAGAGGCTTGCTTATGGAGAGTAAGAGTTTTGGAGAAAGAGGCTGGGAAAGTTAAGAGGAAACCAAATAAGCCGGCTGCTGTGAGCTGGGAGAAGTTCAGGCAGGCCATAGGAGTGGGGTTTAGTGAGACTGCCACCACCGTGCTGCCTGCAGGGGACACTCACGGAGGCTGATGCAGTACCATTGGCCTGGGTGGGAGACTTATAGTTAGACTTCCATCTCCCTCCAGAAATGATTTCTGATGGTCCCACACAGGAGCTTCTGAATGGCACCAGTCACGTGCCAGCACCCTAACAGGAGGAGGACATAGGGAGGAAGAGGTGTAGGGAGGAGGAGGGAATGAGGGGGAGGAGAGAGCTAGGACCTACACCCCCACCCCCTGGGTTTTGCCAGTCTCCCCACCCCCACCCTCTCCGACCACATTTTCCCCAGACAGACATGAGAGGGGGCCCGGAAATTTACAAATGTTCACTAAAGCAACCAGGAAGGAAAGGCAGCAGAGGAATTAGGAGAAGAGAGCAGTGGTCATGTGGTCACAGTGTCAGATACAACCCAGAGGCCAAAGAGGATGCGGGCAAACTGTTCATGTAGCAGCAGTCGAAATCATGGGTCACTTTAAGAGGAAATAAAGTCAGTCCACTGGGAGGAAGACAAAAGCCAGACTTGGGGTTGAGGGGCAGGTGTGAGAAGAGAGACACAAAGTAAGAGGATGCATATAAACGCAGGGTGCATATAAACCAATTTTTTAAAAAAGTGTGGAGGTGCAAGGAAAGAGCCACAAGTTTGTTTAAGGATGTTTGAACACATTTCAGGCCCATGGGCAGGGATTTATAAAGAAAGATTGAAAATTCCAAAAAAGAGTAAAATAAGTTCCTTGAGTATGCGGGAGGGGTGGATTTCAAGGAAGAGCATTGGTGATAGAGGTAGGTGCCCCCAGGGAGAAGGGCAGTAAGAACAAGCACATCTGGGAGAGGTTCCTTTAATTCAATTTAACTACTATTTATGAAGTATTTAGCATAGGCAAGTATTGTGCTGGAAATTGTGGGGTGGACGAATATGGATAAGATAGGTCACAATTTCAGTGAGCTGATGAACTAGTGACCATTAGATTAGATGGACTTTCAGTGTTCACTCAACCTTAAATATGCTGGAACTTTAATGGGGGAGAGGGGTTGAACTCAGGGGCACTCAACCACTGAGTCACATCCACAGCCCTATTTTTTGTATTTTATTGAGAGACAGGGTCTCACTGAGTTGCTTAGTGCCTCACCTTTGCAGAGGCTGGCTTTGAACTCCAAGATCCTCCTGCCTCAGTCTCCCGAGCATGCACCACCACACCCAACTGGAACTTTAATATTTTTAACTACAAGTATCAATAAGCTCAAACAAGGCACACACTGCTATGAAAGACCAGGGCAGGAAGCAAACCCTTCCAGCTACACAGATTCAGGGATTAAGCTGAATCCCAAAGAATAAAGAGACTTAATGGTGACAGCGAACATTGAAAAGGTTTGCCAGGGGCTGGGGCTGTAGCTCAGTGGTAAAGTGCTTGCCTTGTATGTGTGAGGCACTGGGTTTGATCCTCAGCACCATATAAAAATAAATAAAGGTATCATGTGTCCATCTACAACTAAAAAAAGTATTACTTTAAAAAAAAAGGCTTGCCAGGGGCAACTATCCCCCAAGTAGACATTTATCAATTGTGAGACTCCTAGAACCTGGACCTTTTGTTTGAGGTTCTAAAAGCCAGGACGATAGAAGCTCACTTTCCAGTCCACCTTCAAGTCCAAGGCACTGGGACAAGACAGATTTATCAAGTAGGCACAAACCTCTGTGTTCAACAGTGGCGATCCTTGTCCCTGATGCCAATCCAATAATGAGGACAGTTTTGAGAAAAAGGAAAAAGAAGGTTTATTGCTTTGCTAGACCTATCCCAAAGGCTGTGATTCTTCCCATCAGCAAGAACAGGGGGCTTTTAAAGAGATGACTCAGAGGCTACAGTCCACATGTTCTCCGTCTGGAGTTGTAATTCACTTGTTAATTTGGGAGATAGTCCTTTCTGAGATCTTCTGGTACCATCCCCAAAGCTTGAATTACTTGTTCTTATGGTGAACATATACTCAAAGACAGATAACTCTGCCTAGGATGGGGAAGAAAGGTAATCCTCTTTCCCCTGAGATGAGGGAGGAGTAGGCAGACAGGAAAAGAAGGGAACATGTCCATTTCGAAAATCAGTTGCAGAGGCAGAGCAGCAAGGGCTATATTTAAACTACAAATATCAATAAGATCAAACAAGGCACACACTGCTATGAAAGACCAGGGCAGGAAGCAAACAGTGGACTACTGTTACACATCTTTGCTACTAAAGAAAGCTTTCTTCTGAAATACGTTGAGAATTCCATGGCCATAAATCCTAATGTTACAATGACCTCAGCTAGTCCCACTGATCTTGCTTTTTTGACATATTTCTTAATGGACTCCCTTTGTTTCTACTTGGTTATTCTCAAGGTTAGTAAACCTATTGTTGTTTTATAAGTTAGTTGATTGTTCATTAAAGGCAATTCAAAGTAACGCTGTGACCCTGCTGTTATTGGTTCACATTTCATTGCTCATTACTAACTACTACTGTTACCGCTGTTGACCGGTGACGAGTCCTTGTGTCACCGCTGTTGACCGATGACGAGTCCTTGCTTCCCCAATGTTGAAGAATAACACCAAAGAAGCACGCCGAGGCAGGGTCAGAGTAGAAATTAGAAGTTTATTAAAGGACAGCAGAAAAGACTTCTCCTGGAGGAAGAAGGGGACCCAAGAGGTGGAATCCATGGAAGTGCAGTTGTCTCCCCTTTTTATAGGTTTGATGATGGAATGCAAGGGGGAAGGGTTAGGACACAGGTGGGCCAAACAGGCAGGAAGGACTTAATTATCACTTTTTGGAATGGGCTTATCACTTCTCTGGGATGGGCTATCTCCAAATCTGTTGGGGGCTGTTTCCTGGGCTCCATTAACATTTCTTTGGGGTGGACTTTGGCCTAGGGCCTTTCTGGGACTTCACTGACATTCCATGAGTTGTCCTGCGTTTCCGGAATCATTGTCAGCATGGCCTCCATTTTAGATTTTACTCGGTATTAGACCCGATTTACCTAACTACACTGACTACCTAACTTTAAATCTGGCTTCATTCCCCCCTCTAAAAATTTGGGGAACTCCTTACTGCTGTAAGGAAAGGGGTCGAAGATCCTTCTGGCTTCTTCAGGCTGAAAAAGGGACGGTGTGGGGCAAGCAGTTTGGAGTCCCCTTTAAAAATCAGGTCTATCGAGTGGTCCATGATAGAAGTCCGATTGAGAAGTAATAGGCTGGAGGGCCATGTGAGTGATGGGTGGTCTATAAGAGAAACAAGAATTTATTAGTACTGGAACCATATTGATGCAGCAATAAATGCCATAGCACAGGAATATGCCAATAAGTATGATGCCAAAGACAGAGACTAACAATGTTTTCCACCAGGAAGTACTGGAGAACCAGGAGCTAAGATATTGTTCCCATAACAAAGTTGATGAGGACATGGCTTCTATCTGAGCGTGTAAATTTTTAAGGATATTTGTCACATTGCCGGAATTGTCAGGAATGTAAACACAACATTTAACTTTTAGGGTTACAGTTGTCCTTCCCCTTAAGATACAGTTTAATAATTTAATGTCATCTAGTCTTGCAAAATCCTTTTATTAGTATGACCTCTGTGTCTAATAGAGAGACCTTTAATTCTGTTATTAGGGCTGGATAACCATACTAGCAAACACTAAGCCTACCTGTGTAGGTTAGAGATAAAGGCCTTAAACTAAAAACTACTCTGGCAGTTTCTTTTTGATAGTTATCAGGCATTCCTGTCTGAGAATCTCTTTTGCAGCCTCCAGTTTACTTATTTTTGGAAGTTACATTTAACTATTATTATCATTTAAAATGTCCAGGAATAGCTGTGTTTTGGCTTTGACTGTCTTTGCTAAGTGTTTAAGATGAAGCAAGTCAAACTGACTTTTGTTTCTATCTATTGTTAACAGTCAGCTGAGTTTCCCTGGGAGTCCTGGGGGAACTTTACAGCAGCTTCTCAGTTCTGCTAGTGCCACTTGCGCTAGGATGGGTCCAGGCCTTGCTTGACCATGTGGCTTCCCTTGGAAGCATCAGGGATGTCTCCCTTTTCTGATGACCCTCCTCTTCACAGCAAATGCACTGATTGGCTTTCTGTCCTCCACTGGTCTCATTAATCTCCCTGATTGGGAGGTTATGTGGCCCAGAGTTGCAAAGCTCTTTGGAGAAGTCCCCTGTTCCCTGGATTCAGACTGACTCAGAGGGCAAGAGCCAAATATTGGTTTTCTTGGCCCTTTTAATTTAACTTTAATCTTAAAACTTAATCTTAAACATCCAGCAAATAAATTTCAACAGCCTTATATTAAGAGTACTGGGCTTTAATGTCTATCTCTCTATCCTGTAGGTGATAACTCCTTATCTTAAATTAACCCAGGTTGTGAGTTCTTAAAGCAGTACCTCTGCAAAACAATCTTTAGACCATTTATAAGAAAACTACAAAATAAAATTATCAAGAGTAAAAACATATTTAGTTCATAAAATAACTACCTTGAATTTTGGTGGAGTTATACATTATAATCCCCTGTTTGAGATCCTAGTAATCTTGACAAAAACCAACTTTTGGACACAAAAAACTTTAAATGTACTGAAATCTAGCCTACTTCTTTCATAGTCACTTTCACATGTAGTGGGATGGGACATAGAGCCTTATCTCAGGTAAGGCAGGGCTCTTCATAAATCTTAAGTACTGTAGTTCTGAGACTGATCTTTGCTTTTTAAACATTCTACAAAGCCTACATAAATTGTTGCTCAAGTTTACATGAATATTAGCTAACACAATATAATATCACACCTAAAACATGAATTAAAGAAAAGCTGAAAGCTTTTAACCTTTTGTAGAAAAGTAGCAAAGTACTTTTGTGTTTTATAATAAAACCTTTATGCAGATTAGACTCTCATTAATTTAAAAATAATTTAAATTATATCTTAGTATAAAAAGTAACGTAGAACTTTACATATCTTATTGATAACAAGTCCAGTTATAGAACACAAATGATAAATAAATCTCCAACATGTTTTTCTTTTAAGCCTAAAATTACCATACAACTTTAGAACACCAGCTTGATATAATGCTCTTTTAAAACTTCTACCTTACAGACTTGTATACCTGGAAGATTACATTGATGTTTTTATATTAACCAAGTTTAGCTTTTTAAAGAAATAACATGGCACAATTCTCTAAAACAACAGTACTTGTTTAACCAGCTGTTTAATTTCTTTAAGATTACTTGCTCAAAAACTTACATTTATAACCAACTTACACAGACCTTTTTTATATCACTTACTTAAACCCTCTTAATTACTTAATCATATAGACTCTTATCCAGAAACACATTTTCCCTTTATTAAATCCATATCTAGAACCTTCTAGTTTCTCTTTTCCATCTGTTAACCTCCTTCTGTTCACATTTTGAAACAATACTTGTAAATTTTTGAATTTAGGCAGATTATTTCATAGACATCAACATTTTATTAGGGCCTTTTTGAACACCTAGAAAAACTTATAAGCTTAATTTTAAAGACATCTTTACTTTCATCTGTTTACCCAATTTAAATTGAGCCATTTAAATCACATGAATCAAAGATATTTGGATCCATTTTTTTTTTAATTTTTCATGAGCGCTCCTCATCTGTCAATTGTCATATCACTGCATGATATATGGACATACACATACAGACATACCGACATACATGTAACACAAGTGTAACACAACACAATAGTAAAGGCCTTGTATCTTTCTCAGGTGAAATCTCATTGCAATGTTTAAAAAATAACTCCAGTTGATCAAAAATAGAACTTATCAGAAAAACATTAACTTGTCTGTAGGATCAAAATCATGAGCTCAAAAAAAATACAGAATCTAAGAAAAGGCAAAAGTCCTAGAAAAAATTGACTGGCCAGTAATTAGTAAATGCCATACAATTTACTCTTTGGTTTAATCTAGTTTGAGTTCCCATAAAAAGACACTTTTACTCTTTTTTTTTTTTTTTCTTGGGCCGCAGATCTGTCTCCTACTGAGCTCCAGGCTTCTTCTATTTGCATTTCAACTTAAGTCCTGGCTGAGGTCTGGAAGGAACTGGGAAAACTGGAATTCTGAGCAGAAACCTCATGCCTAAGGTATTTTAACCATAAGTCACAATTTCCAGGTTTGGATGTTTAAAATTATGATACAAGTTTAAGATACAATTTATAAAATTTCATACCTTTACATCTTTCTACACTAGAAAAACTTGCTCACACAAAACTGAAAATAGGATCTTATTTAATAATATAAAAGCTATCATCAGAAGAAATTTCTTCAGGATCATTAAGCCACTTTCTTTGTTCTGAAGTTCCTAAAGTAGTATTAAGTTAAGGGCCTTTCTGGGACTTCATTGACATTCCATGAGTTGTCCTGTGTTTCCCGGAATCATTGTCAGCATGGCCTCCATTTTAGATTTTACTTGGTATTAGACCCGATTTACCTAACTACACTGACTACCTAACTTTAAATCTGGTTTCACTTGCTTCCCCAATGTTGAAGAATAACACCAGAGAAGCACGCCGAGGCAAGGTCAGAGTAGAAAATTAGAAGTTTATTAAAGGACAGCAGAAAAGACTTCTCCGGGAGGAAGAAGGGGACTCAAGAGGTGGAATCCATTGAAGGGCGAATGTGTTCTCCTTTTCATAGTTTTTGGTGGTGGAATGTAGGTGGGAAGGGTTGGAACACAGGTGGGCCAAAGAAGTAATCTGGGCACTTCCGAGTTAAGTTTGCTGTTCATTAACATTTCTTTGGGATGGGCTGTCTTCAAATCTGTTGGGGGCTGTTTTCTGGGCTTCATTAACATTCCAAGAGTTGCTCAACTTTTCCAGAAATTCATTCTCAACATGGCCTCCATTTTAGATTTCACTCGATATTAGACCCGATTTACCTAACTACACTGACTACCTCATTTTAAATCTGGCTTCACTACCTAACACTTGCGTTACTTACAACTAAATATTCCCGCTGATACAGACATGATCATCTTGATACCCATGTAATCCTAGGAAAGCTTTTAATCCAGCTTAACTGGAGAATTGGGGGGATATGTTAGCCAACGGAATTCTCTAAGTGTGTCAAGTATAAGGGATTTAATATAGGAAACTAGAGGATTACACAGTCTCTGGAAGTTATAGGGCACAAAAATCAGGGAATCCTCCACTGGAATTGAAGAAATTTAGAGATGTCTGGTTTGCAGAAACCACTACTGAGGATCTCTGTTCTCTGCAGCACCAAAGTATCTAGGACATGTTTTGCCAGATGTCTACCATCTGCCAATGCCCATGTTTGCCCACAGCTGCAACTGAAGAAAAAATGGCTTCTCTTCTACCTTGCAAATTTCATGAGTGCCCTTCACTGGAGAATTTTAAACCAAAACTCTGCTGACAAGGGAATCTGAAAAATTTAATTTTCAAATTTACAGTCCTGTCACAAAAGGAAGAGACTAGAAGGCTGTTCATGGGACAATGGGGGCTAACTTGTCCTTTCCAAAGGCTGAAATGCCTGGGTCCAACTCTGCTTTCCTCCTCCCTCTACATTGGTCAAACCACAGAAGTCTCTTCATTGAGACTCCCAGGACTTTGATAATCTTGATTTTCTTCAGTTTTTCTCCACCTTTCTCACAATCTTTAACTCCCTTACCTCCTATCCTCCAACCATTGCCTCTCTAAACAATGTAAAATCCCAACCTTGCATTTATTCTCCTATTTGGTTCTGAGGTCCAGACTGGCACGCATCATTAGGAAAAGAAATCCTACATCATGCAGATTTCTGTCAGTAGTAGTTTATAGCTTCTCAGGTCCCAAGAGAGCTACAACTCACACTCCCACAGCTACTGTTTAAAGCTTAACAAGATTCCTATCAATCTGACTACCCCATCTCCTCACCATCCCACATGCACACTAAGCAATGGCTTGTCTCCTGCTCCACAGGGAAAAAAAAAAAAAAAAATAAAAAAAAAAAAATATATATATATATATATATATATATATATATATCATAAACTTGGACTTCCCCATGTGTGCCCTTCCTCCTCCCGCACATAAAACCTACATACTTACCTGTAGCTATTTCTAGTCCTACCGTTCTCCCCAAAGCAAAGGAGGCAGCCTCCTTCAGCTTAAGGCAGAACTTCTTGATCCTTGGGATTTATCAGACATCATTTCTCTTGCCTAACTGCCTCAAATTCTCCCTCTCCCTCTCTCTCTCTCTCTCCCTCTCTCTCTCTCTCTCTCTCTATCTATCTATCTATCTATCTATATATATATATATATATATATATATATATATATACTTTTTACCTTTATTTATTTATTTATTTATTTATTTATTTATTTATATGAGAATTAAACCCAGTGCCTCACACATGCCAGGCAAGTGCTCTGAACCACAACCCCAACCCCTCAAATTCTCTTCCCTGCCTCATTCCCTTCATCTATAAGAATGTTCAATTCTTATGCATTTTTTAAAAAAATTCTTACACTCGCCCATTTCCCTTTCATCCTGCCCTCATCCCTAGGCCAACTGCCTGATGCCTGCACTCATTCCCAGCTCCACTAATCAACCTCCCACTGGGAATCAACCTCCCACTGGGAATGCTAGCCTACTTTTTAAGGGCTTAGCTTTTGAGATGGTCTGGCCAGGTTCACATTCTGCTTTCCTTTTCATACTGAGCTGTGTGGTGTAGCACAAGTCACTAAGACTCTGTAAGTCTCTGATTATTAAATTGGGAATAATCATAATTTCTCAGGGTGTGTGAAGAGTCCTTAGAACAGTGTTTGGCGCGTACTAAATGTACATTAATGCTACCTGTTCTTATTTATTCCTGAACCTCTACCATCTGGTGGCCCTCTTCCACGGTTAACACTGCCCCACAAGGCTTCCAGTGACTTCCTAGTTGTTAAAGCTGACAAATATTTTTTCACTTTTGAAAATAATATTCCATTTAATATCTTCAAATTGACTCCTCCCTCTTGAACCCAATCTCCAAAGTGTGGCACACAAGATGATTCATTTGGGTTTGAGAAGAAAACATCATGACTTCTGGTTATAAGGTGCACCACTATTTTATGTATCAGTAAGAAGGAAAAACACTGCACATTAAATGTGCAGAGCTTTTTTACCATTTAAGAGTTCAGTTAATATTTATTACAAGAATTCTTTCAAATCTATTTAAACTCCTAAATGCTTTTGAACTTACAAATAATTATAATATAATTCACTGTGACTAGTTCATGTATGTGTGGACACTGATGATGTCATTACAGCTCCCTGATAGATACTTATTGATTTGCAAGAGATATACATCTTTAGGCAAGTAAAACACATTTAGTTTATGCCAACATTTTTTTAAAAATTAAATTTTATTAATATTTACTATACTGTGTTAGCTATTCACTACTATGACCAAAATACCTGATAAGAATAACTTCAAGAAGGAAAAGTTTATTTTGGCTCATGGCTTCAGAGTATAGTCCACAGTCAGTTTACTCCATTGCTCTGGGCCCAAGTGAGGCAGAATATCATGGTGGAAGGGAATGGCAGAGAAGCACAGTTCAGGGACAAAAATGATCCCCAAGAGCACACCCCCAGTGACCCACCTTCTTCTCTAGCTTCACCGCACCTGCCTAGGGTTATCAACCAGTACTTTAGTCCTTTCAAATATTAATCCATTGAATGGATTAATACTAATTAGGATACTAATTAGGTTACAGCTCTCATTTCATCTCTGAACATTCTTGCATTAACAAAGGAGCTTTTGGGGTTTTACTTCATATCTAAATAATAACATATATAAATTGAAAGATGTATATTATTTTATTTATATATATATATATATATATATATATATATATATATATTTTTTTTTTTTTTTTTTTTTAAACCTATTCTGAGTCAGCACAGTGGCGCACACCTCTAATCCCAGGATCTTGGGAAGCTGAGACAGGAGGATTGCAAGTTCAAAGTCAGCCTCAGCAACTGGGAGGCACTAAGCAACTCAATGAGACCCTGTCTCTAAATAAAATAGATAAATGTAATCATTTATCTCCCCTGTCCCCTTGTTACTGTCCTGGGAGTGTGGCTCATGGTTGAGTGTTCCTGAGTTCAATCCGTAGGGGAAAAAAAAAACTATATTGATTGGCTACATAATTAAAAATGATTAGAGACCCTGATTTGAACCATCTCCTTATTAGTAATAGTCTCATGGTTTTCCTCCTCCACTCTGACCTGCTCTTGGCTGCCTTCAGGCCTCCTCTTCAATTTTCCCTTCTCTGACTTGCTAGTATTCCTGAAATTCTTCATTGTCTGGACACGCTGGTCACTTCATTGCCTGAACACTTTTAAGGCTTACATCTCTGACTCCAAGGTAGATCTCTCCTGAGTTCCATACTGAAAAGATTAGTGATTGTTTTCCACTTCCATACAATGGGTACCTCAAATTCATCAAATCTAAATAATGAATTGATCTTCCCTTAAGTCTTCCCCTCCTTGTGAATCCCTTATCATAGCAAACCGTGTTACCACTCACCAGTTGCCAATTTAGAAGCCTGGAATTTTTCAACTCCCACTTTACTTCCAGATATTGTAATATTTTCCAATCATTCTAGAATGTCACCTGCTCTTCTTCTCTACTATTACTGTTCTAATTTAGGTCCTGGCTGGAACATAAAATGTGTTATGCTAAAGGCCAATAGCTTCATCTACAATGTAAAATTTAAATGAAAAAATAATTTGCATCATTAGTTTATCATGCTAGAGTTACCAAGATCATCAAAATGGCCCAAAACAAAGACATCTGTTGTTAGAGAATATGTGCCAGAACTCAAAACAATATTGTTTTAAGCCTGTAATTACCTGGGATGCTGCATTGATTTTTTTTTTTTTTTATCCCATAATTTGGTGTCTGGTGACTTAAGTATCTGGCTGTAAGAGAAAATCCCATTACTATTTGGCAAACGATTTCAGACTAGATTGATTAGCCATGAAATGAATGCAAGTGATTTGCACAGTTTAAATATGCACTTAATAGTTTAAATATGAGATGACATTGACAACTTTCCAAATAGTGCTGATATTCCAATAAAGCAATTCACTAACTTACATCAGTATAATCCTTACATATTACTATCTTACCATTCCATTTTTCCACTATACTTCAATAATTTTCCATTTTTATCTTGACAGTGTTTCTAAATTCTTCATTATGGCACCTTCCAGAAATGATAGATTATGGCAAATACAAGTTAAGCTCTAATGACCATCAAGAGATTACTGACTCTATTCTCTTTTTTAATATGTACCTCAATTAAATGGAGACAACAAGTTTAACTAGAAGGTGTAAGAAAACCCTTGAGCACAGTATTTAATTGAAAAGAAATTCAAAGAATCTCAATTGTACAGAGATGGATAATCATTAAGATGACAAGTTTCTTTAGAATAAGAGGATCTAATTTCACCATAAATAATAATCATATCCCTAGCCCTTTCAATAGCAGTCTATTATATTCTATGTACTTGTAAGATTTCTGTAATCATTTATCTCCCCTGTCCCCTTGTTACTGGCCTAGTTAACACTCTCATCATTTCTTACCTAACAACTGTTAATATTTTCCTCATAGCTCTCTCAGTTTTACCAACTTTAAATTTATCCACAACTGCCAGAGTCATCTTTTCATCTTTTCAAAACCCTTCAATGGTCTGAGCATGCAGAGGATGAAGTCCAAGTTTCTTTGTGCTGCACATGGGACCTTCCTAGCCATGGCTCCACCTCACCAACCAGCATCACCTGTGGCTGAGCAGGCAGACCTTTCAGACCTTGCTCTACTGCTGGGTTCTCATCCACTTACAGCTCTCAAATGCACTACATTGTGTCATGTCTTCACGACACTGCATATTGCAACTAGAAGGCCTTTTATGGCACCCTCCCCCAACCCCAGTGTCAGTATGCTACCTCATGACCTCCTACCCTGGAAAATCTTTCATGACATACCCAAACGAAATCAACCATGTCCTCCTTTAAGCTGTGACCCTGGCTTTAACAGTCTTAACTATTGCAAGGAGTCTACCAAGCCACAAATGTTTGTTCATGTGTGTTATGGTTTAGATAAGGTATCCCCTTAAAGCTCCCATGTGAGACAATGCAAGAAGGTTCAGAGGAGAAATAATTGGGTTGGAAGAGTCTTAATCCAATCAGGAAATTAATCCCCTGATAGGGATTAACTAAGTGGCAACTGAAGTGATAGGGTGTGGCTGGAAGAGGTGGGAACTGGGGCGTGGCTTGGGGGTTTGTATATATTTGTTTCTGGAGGGTGGAGTCTCTCTCTGCTTCCTGATTATTCTGGGAGCTGTTTCCCTCCACCATACTTTCTGAGTACTGATCTAAGTGCTTCCTTCATTTAATTCTCAAAATAACTTTATGTACTGGGTATTATTACTAGCTCCACTTTTATATAAGAAAAGCAAGGCACAGAGTAGTTGCTCTATAAAGGTTAAAGAATACTGTTGTTTTTTAAAAATATTAATGTCATCATATCATCATTTCTCCTGAAAATCCCAAATACTCTTACATCTAGAAGTTGATGTCCTGGTGCATGTAAGGTCTATGCAAAGACATAAATATAGTTCATTGGTTCATGAGGAACTACATTGTCTGCCATTCTGAAGCTCTGTATATAGTAGGCTTCAAGATTAATTGCTTTGTTTTTATTTTGTTTTCATATGCTACTGTAGTAGCTTCATAAATCATTTTCCCCTTTCCCAATCTCATCTACACCTAACCATTGTCTACATGGATGGTTAATACTAGACCTACTTGTACATTTTCTATTTTTTATTAGTTGCTCAAGACAATACAATGATCTTGACATATCATACATTTGATTCAAATGGGGTATGAATTCTTATTTTTCCACGTGTACAGTTTGCAGGATCACATTGGTTATACAGCCATGTTTATACATACAGTAATACTAGTGTCTGTTTCTTAATATGTCAGACATAGTTATTCCTAGGCCTGGGGACAGAATGCCCACTTTCATACCACTATGTGGGCAGTTCTTGTGCTGATTTAACATTTATCTGATGTAAGTCCTCTCTCTAGCAAGTCACTACTGAGACAGATTTGAGATTTATCCTAGGTTGTAAGAAATAGTTACTCTTGGGCTGGGGCTGTAACTCAGTGGTAAAGCGCTTGCCTTGCATGTATGAGGCACTGGGTTTGATCCTCAGCACCAAATAAAAATAAATAAAGATACTGTGTGTTCATCTACATCTAAATATATATATATATATATATATTTAAAAAATAGTTATTCTCTGGAACAACTTTTGTTTAGCTAAATTCTTTAGCTACATTATCATACACAAGCACATGAATTTAAACAGGTTGTTAACTGATATGAGTTATTTCCAGAAAACATTTTCATTTTAACAGCTTTAATATGCTGAACAGAAATGCATAATAAATGGAGGACATGGGGCCTGGGTGGAAGAAGAGAGGATGAGGTATTAGTAGTCCAAGAATTGGTACCAAATCACAAAATACACAGGCAGCTACCTATTACATACCATGAAGTTGGCTCTGCCAGTGAGGGTGAGAAAGTCTAACCAACACGTTAATTTCTACGCTAATTCACATTGTGATCCATATGGAAAAATCACAGAAGATTGAGCTCAGCAACAATCCAGTCAGTACTCTCAAGTGGAATCCCTACCTCATTTGACATAAATAGGTAGAGAGAAACTGCAAAAAAAGCAGAATAAGTAGTTAAACACAAAAATTTGACCATCTGGTTCTTGGGGAAGAGTCGTGCCTGTTGTCCATCATTCTATCACTACAAAAGGCAGTGAAAAAATAAAGTCCACTTCCCAAGGGAAGGAGAGAATGCAGCTGAGTAAAACCTAGGTGCACAAGCGCACACACATATATACACTTTTTCTCATATTCTCTTCAACTCCCACCTCTTCTTGCTCCTGGACTCTCCTGCCTCATGAATTTTTGATAGCTCTTTTTGTAACTCATATTCAGAATCCCCAAGAGAGATGATCTGATTCATTTCACTGTCACTATAGTACCTGCTGAGCACTGTCTCATATGAGACCTGTAGAATCTAATGGCAGGGCTCCATGCAGATCTGCTGTGATGGATGTGATGTTTGTGCCATTTACTTATGGTGTACTTTCACTCTCAATAACTAGCATCTTAATTTCTTTGTTGGAGAAAACAAAGTTGCATGAGGCCAGCTCTTATTGCATATTCAGAGAGTAGACAGAGTCTGGGAATTAACACCCCTCAGGTTCAACTCTTAGCCAATGATTGACAAATATTGAAGTATTAATACCCCAGCTCCCTCACCTCTGATGGGATTGTCTGTGAAGTAACCCATTTGTCTCTAGATCCATTCTTGCAGAACTGAGACAAGGTTGTCTTCTGTGGAACTTCCTTTAATATTCCACACTTGTTTTTCTTACTTGTCTTCCTCATCCCAAGTACCCCCTTCCCCCGCCACTCCACTAATTTGTTTCTAGGAATACTTCCTACTTCAAGAGTCCTATGACAGCAATAAAAACTCTCTGGATTTTATTTGCAGATTCTCTTCACCAGGGCACTTTCATATAAATCTTCATCCCATTCCTGCCTCTAGAAACACCATCTCAGAAAAGGCTGTTACCACTTCTCCTGAGCCACTTAGAAACTAATTGTCATTGAGCAGGGATCCATCCATGATCTGAACAGCTGTGACCAGAGTTGCAGTGTCCTATAGAACAGTGCATGGTAACATGTGCATGCATACCCATTACCAGGGGCTTCGGCTATGAGTCATGTCAGCCTCTTGGAGTATGAGAAGCACAAGCCAAGAACCAGAGATCTCTCCAGAAAATGCATTCATATCCATTTGGGTAATTAATGCCTGCTGGGCCTAAATTTGACAAAGGAGAGCAAGTATGGGCAATCACTTTGAATCATGTACGTCAAATTGAAGAAACAAAAATGCTTTCTATACCCAAAATGGGAATGACAATATGTCACTTAATATTATAAAGCAATACCCTAAATAGGAAAGACAATGATATAAGAAGCAAATCCTGCAGTATATCTTCAGTATAGAGAACACACGCATATATAGATATGCATATGATTGCACACATCCCAACACACAAAATCAAGGCATCTCACCAAGAGCAATGTGAGGTTGAGCCATATTTAAGAACCTTAACAATATCTCTTTAGTTTTCCAGTAATTCACAGAAGTCTGACCACCCATAAAGCAAAAATCTATTACAACTATTTATATGGCAGCAAGGGTACCCCTTTATATATAGTTGTATTCTGTTTCTAATTTTTAAATTATTAGATATCTATATTTTGTTCTTCAAATTGCATAAAGTAACCTGGTAGGTGATTTATAGATGAAATTATTTTGCCATAAGAAAAATAATAAATTTAACAACTACTTAACTCACACACAAATGTCATAATATACTAGTAATGTTATAAATTGCCAAATAATGAATGAAGTTACAAAACATATCAGAGGATAGAAAGATCCATAATGATTCTATCCAGATTCACTTATGGTGACCTCACATAGCACACTGATCCAAACCCAATATCCAGAAGAGAAAAGAAAACCCTGTCTCTCACAAGCAAGAAATGAAGGTTTTTATTTTTATCCTTAAATTATCACTTATTGTTTCCTAACAGTATCTTTTCCTTGCATTAAAAGGAACTGTGCCAGACAGTAGAGAATAAAAACCTAAGACTTAATACCAGCAATCATAGGATGATGGACATATGATGCACATAATCATAATACAAAGAGAAACCCATCATGCACCCTCTTTCTAATTGCTGGAAGCAGGGTTGGCTTCATGAAAGACTATTTGAAGTAGCCTTCAGGGAACAGTATGATTTTCATTGCATGGAAAGGAGGCATGGAATAGGATCCTCTAAGGACTTATTCTGGTCATTTCCATTTTTCTCTACCATAGGTTAAAGTAACCCCTACAAGTCTTAGCATCTTTCTTTTTCAGAGATCTCATTCAAGCATTTTTAAGAAGAGAAGCAGGAAGTCTGATGATATCTTTTTCTTACAACAGGAAGTAATTATTTAATTCCTGAAAAGTCTCTCCAAGCTCTGTTACCTTTTCTATCTAAAATTTAGACCTTGGCAAGCGTCCTGATAGATTTCTGTATCTCCACTTTCCAATGAAATTGCTACCACTTTCAGCCCAATACTATCAAAACAAGGCTCTCATTATGCCACTCTTTCCACTCAAAAACCTTTAATGAGACCAAAATAACTGCCAAATTGGTTATATATCTCCCAGTTCAGCAGTAAGAGAGATACAAAAAGATGGCCAAAGTGAAAAAAGAGCCATACCATGTTCACAAAGAAGGAAAGATCAGCATCGTTAAGATGTTATCTCCCTCTGAATTAGCCTTTACATTAAATGTAATTGCAATGAAAAAACAAATAGGTTTTTTTCATAAAACTTGATATGGTGATTTTAATTCCTTTGTTTGTATGTGGTGCTGAGGATCGAACCCGGGCCGCACGCATGCCCGGGGAGCGCACTACCGCTTGAGCCACATCCCCAGTCCCTTAATTCCTGATTCATACGTAGGAACAAAAGAGCAAGAATAGGCAACATAATTTTGAAGAGGAAAAACAAGTAAATTGTCTTGCTGTACCAGAAACTAAAACTTACTTTAAAGATAGAACACATTAAAATATGCTACTTTTAGTGCAAAGATAAGGAAAGATTTTTTTAATGAAGCTACATACAGGTCTCAGATATTATCCCATGAATTTATGGATATATACATATGACAGAGGTCCACATAATACAAAGGGACTCTGAAAAATTGAGAACATCGCCCTTAGTATGCATATGTATTAGTATCTAGCAATTCCCTTCTAGCCCTTTGGGTCTCTTTGGACAGGATATGTTGGAATAAGTGACTGTCAAGGTTTGGATATGTTCCCCCAAAACTCATGTGTTGAAGAACTGATCCCTAATGTAGCAATGCTCAAAGGTAGGGGGATTTGGGGAAGTGACAAGGGAGTCAGCCAACATGGACTAACACCTCTCACAACATGAAGCAACATAAATCTTTTCTAAGTTGTTCTTGCCAGGTATTTTGGTCACTGTGATGAAAAACTGACTTAACACATTAGCTAAACATTAAAAACTTATTCCTATTTCTCACCATGTAGCCATGTGTATGCAAGGTGACAGATTTAAATGTACAAAGAAAAATTTATAATGTTTACAAGAAAATATAGGGGAATAATTTGATTATCTTCAAATAGGGAAGTATTTCTAAAAAGAGTGAAAAGCATTTATCATAAAGGAAGAAATTTATACTTTGAACAAATTAAAATGTCCAGACAACAAGAGAACTATAAAGAAAACAATAGGCCTCAAATTTGGAAAATATATTTATAATACATATAACTGACTGAAGTTTGATACACAGAATATATTAATAACTCCTAAAAACAAATATAAAAAAGACCAACAAGCACTAAAAAGATTTTTTTTTTTAAATGGGCAAAACAGTAACTATCGATTCACAAAAAGGAAAACATGAGCAATAAACAGAATGTGCAACCAATTTTGACACTATATAGAGCAATGGGAACTGGGAATTTAAATTGGAATGATTTGGGTGAAAAATTTAGAATATCGCCCTTAGTATGCATATGTCTTAGTATCTAGCAATTCTCTTCCAGCCGTATATTTTAGAAGAACATTTGTGCATGTGCCAAAAAGTCATGTGGCCATTAGTTTCCTCATAGTGTGTTCATCAAATAATAACTTACGTCCACTGTTTTATTTAATGAAGAGTTCCTCTAGCCTTCGTGCCTCTGTTGAGGGGAGGGGAATGAATCATGGCCCCTATGAGGGAAAGAATTTTGAACCCTCTCAGTTGATCTCCACACAGGTATTACAGTTATGATAGAAGATTTGGATGGGCATGGTGGTGCAGGCCTGTAACCTCACCAACTCAAGAAGCTGAGATAGGGGGGCAGCAAGTTGAAGACCAGTCTGGGTGACTTAGCAAGTCCCTGCTTCAAAATAAAAATAAAAAGGACTGAGAAATAATTCAGTGGCAGAACACCCCTGGCACCCCTGAGTTCAATCCTCAGTACTACCAGAAAAAAAGAAAAGAAAAAAGAAATAAAGAAGGGGCTGGGGATGTGGCTCAAGCGGTAACGCGCTCGCCTGGCATGCGTGGGGCGCTGGGTTCGATCCTTAGCACCACATAAAGTGAAATAAAGATGTTGTGTCCACCGAAAACTGAAAAATAAATATTAAAAAAAAGAAGAAGAAGAAACAAGGAGGAGGGGGAGAAAGAGGAAGACAGGAAGGAGGAGAAGAAGGAAGAAGAAGAAGAAGAAGAAGTAGTAGTAGAAGCAGAAGCAGAAGCTTATGTTTGTAAGTGACTCTTACCTGACTTTAAGTCATATCTCTGCCATTTGCTAACCATCTAACCTTGGACAAATTTGTTATTCTCTGTAATTCTCAATTTCCTTATCTTAGTCAGATTGAGACCCTTCTGATAACACAAACATTTCTGTTAATTGATTAATAAAATATTTATAGCTATCATTTATGGATCACTTTCTTCTGGGCAATTTAAGGCTTGCAATGATCTTATGAACAAAGTGTTATTGTCTATTCTTTTTTCAAATGAGAAAAAGACTCAAATTAAATATCTTGCCTAAGAACATTCTAACAAGTGGTGGGATGAGGTTTGAAACTCCTATTTGTCTAATTTCAAAATCCGTGATGCAAAAACAGCCGAATTATCAAGAGCGGTATCCCTGATATCCAGTTGTAATCTCTAAATAACATTTCCTACTAAATAGAAGCAAAGACTCAGAGGTATGAGTGATTTCAAGTCTCAAACAGGAAATACATCAGTTGAGGTTGAAACATGGTGTCATTCCAGATCACGAGGAAACTATGAAAAACTCTAAGGGCCACATCTCTCATGGCTAAGGATGAAGCAGTGGGAGCATTAACAAATATAACTGCAAAGGATCTGAAACGTATCAAGTGTGTTAGTGAGCTTTTCATTGCTGTGACCAAAATACCCAATGAGAGCAACTTACAGGAGAAAAAGTTTGTTTTGGCTTATAGTTTTAGAGGTTCAGTCCACGGTTGGCCAACTCTATTGCTCTGGGCCCAGATGAGGCAGAATATCATTGCAGAAGGGTGTGGCAGAGGGAAGCTGCTCTGATCATGGTAGCTAGAAAGCAGAAAGAGAGGAAGAGGAGCCTCAGAGAAGATGAATACTTCCAGGGCACATGCCCCGTGGACCACCTTCTTCATTCACACACCACCTGCCTAAGATTACCACTCAGTCCATTCAATTTAGTATGGATTGATTAGGTTACAGTTTTCATAATCTAATCATTTTACCTCTGAATATTTGTACATTAACACAGGAGATTTAGGGGGACATCTCATATCCAAACCATAACATCAAGTATTTCTAAATGATAATAAATAACAAAAACCTCACTGTTCACCTTTGGAGGATGCTAGGGAACTACCTCCTTATTTCCAAAATATATAAATAATGGAGAAATTGAGACGTTCATACTTGGTTGGTAGAAGTGCAAAATGGTACAGTCAATTTGGAAAACAGTTTGTCAGTCTCTTGAAAAGTTATCACACAATCTTGCAATTCCACTCCTAAGAATCTAGAGAAATGAAAATATACACACACACAGGCTTGTTTGTAAATTTGCATAGTTTTGTCATAGCCAAAAACGGAAACAATCCAAATATCCAGCAATATCCAACTGACAAAGATATTAACAAAATGTGGTATAAATATAAACTTTCTCTTTATTTGTATATGTAATATTTTATTTATATTATTATTCAGAAGAAAGGAAGGAAGGAAGGAAGGAAGGAAGGAAGGAAGGAAGGAAGGAAGGAAGGACTGATCTATTGTTAGAAGACAATTCTCCTTGGTCTGAGGAACTGCCTTTGTTCCAGACCATCTTTTCATAAATGATTGTATAGCAAATAGCTTTAGAAGATTGAGATGGTACTTCTCTTTGGAGTTGAGAGTTGTTTTTTGTTTTTGTTGTTGTTGTTTTTGTTTTTTTGTTTTTTGATACCCAGTTTAATAAATAAAATGTCTCTCTTTCAAAAAAAAAAAACAACTTTCCCACTTTTCCTATATGATCTGTACTTCGTAGCCAAATAGATGAAATAGATTCTTTCAACTAATAAATTATGAAAAAAAAATGATAAAATTAGAATAACTTTATTTTCCATTTCTTAATAAATGAATGGATCCAGATTATCAATGGCTGATAATATCATCAAACAACAAGGAGAAAAAATGGCATCATGTACATAATGATAGAAAAGCACAACACCTGAAAAAGAACTGTTAAGAATGAATTAAATCTGAAATTCATAAGGTTAGTATAATTTGTAGGAAATATGAGGGTTAATGGAACATGCTAAACAATACAACAGTGGTCCAGTTATCAAAATTCAAACTATGAGAAACTCTTAAACTTGCTTTATCTCACACAATTATAAGGGGAAAAAATAGAAAGATAAGGTGCCTAGAGATTAAGACATACTAAAGAGATATATCTATCCTGCAGTCTCAATGTAAAAATCTTACTTGGATTCTAATTCAACCAAACTGTAAAAACAATAACAAAACTGTTATGACTGAGGAAAAGTGAATGTGGATTGGATATTTACCAGGATTAAGGAATTACTGTCAATGTTTTTAGGTGAATCGTGTATTACAGTTATTTTTTTGAAGCAGTTTATCTTTTAGCAATGCATAGTGATGTATTTGCAAATGAAAAATCTGACCTCTAAGATTTGCTTCAAAATACTCTGTAAGGGGGCTGGGGATGTGGCTCAAGCAGTAGTGTGCTCGCCTGGCATGCGTGTGGCCCAGGTTCGATCCTCAGCACCACATACGAACAAAGATGTTGTGTCCACCGAAAATTAAAAAAAATAAAATAAAAATTCTCTCTCTCTCTCTCTCTCTTTAAAAAAAATACTCTGTAAGGAACAGAGTATGGGAGGAAGTAGAGATGAAACAAAATTGGCCTGTATTGGTAACTGCTGAAGGAAGTTAATGGGAACAACAAATTCATGACACTATTGTATCTACTTTTGGTGTAGTTCTTCAATTCCATAGCAAAACGTTAAAAATAAAAATAAAAATTCAAAAACACGCTCAGGTGCCTCTTCCTCTGGTCCATGAATAGGAAGTGATAAAAAATACTAGATAGAGAAGAAGCATGGTTGCAAGTACAGAGGGAGCTGTACTAAGCTGTACTTGTCTTTACTTCCAAGGCAGAGAAACAGATGAGGTGAGAGAGAGAGAGAATTAGAGAGACTGTGAACTCATATTCAGTGAACTTAAGCCTATCAGTAATGTAAGCCGCATTCCTTTCCCTGAAAGAAGCCCATGGGGAGATGGAACTGGGTCCTTGCTGTGATCTGGATATGGCTTGAGTATATTCCTCAAAGGTTCATGTGTTGGAAACTTGGTCCTCAGCGAGGTGATATTTAAGGTGGGACATTTAAGAAGTGAGGCTCAGAGGAAACTCATTAAATCATTGGGGGCATTGCCTTCAGAAGGAATTAAGGCAGTTTTCAGGGGACCCTGCTTAGTTCTCAAGAGAAAGTTGTTATTAAAGAGCAAGACTTAGCCTCTCCCTGGTCTACCCATTAGATCTCCTCTTCTTACATGCTCCTGCCATGATGCCAACTTCTGTGTGACACAGCCAGATGTTGGAACCAGGTCCTTGAATCTCCAAAACAGTGAACTAAATAAACCTCTTCTCTTGTGCTTTACCCAGCCTCAGGTATTATGTTATAGCAACTTAAAACTGACTAATACAGTTCTGAAGAGAAACAGGTTTAGATCATCTACTTCATGGAGATATTAATGAATTGACAAAAAGCCAATTTAAGGTAACATGGTAAATACAGCAATGTTGTACTTCTCAGTGCTAAAAATTTTTAATAGATTCTCACTTCAAAAATGTTTTGGGGCTGGGGTTGTGACTCAGTGGTAGAGCACTTGTCTCACATGTGTGAGGCACTGGGTTCAATCCTTAGCACTGCATAAAAATAAATAATAAATAAAGGAAAAATATTTTTATAAAATCAAAAATTCAGCATTATTAAGCACAGCCTTATCTAATAGTTTTGGTGGTTCTAAACCTTGTCTGTGGGTTATGAATTAGCTTTGGGAAAAGGACATATCACACTCTGATGTCTGAAGCTAGAAAATCTAAACTTTTTCATCTTTGGCTAAAGTTGGGAAAATATTTGTTTTAAAGTGTAAGCCTGATCATTTCCCCTGAGAAGCAAAGACTCTTGGGATTTGATTATTTATCATTCTAACTGTTGTTTTCTTGGAACAGGTTTCAACAGTGAATTTAGTTAATTCTGAGGGAAGAGCTTCAAGTTACATAAGTAAAAAGCAAATATATCACCTCACTGCTTAGCTCTTTGCCAAAACATACTGAATGCCTCTGTCAAAGTCAAAAATGGTCCCTTCATCTCATTTCTCCTATCCAGACAATCACCTGTACTACTAAAAATGTTTCTTATTCTCCAAGGCATGCACATGTGATAAAAATGTTTCCTAGAGAATTCCCACCATGCATGAGATAATGCATTCCTACCCCCAAATACAACTGATCTTTGCAACACACTCCTACCAATACCAGCTTTCTCTTGACTTGTGACCCTTCCTTGTATGCCCAAATGTCACTTCTGTTCCCATCCAAAGCAGATAACTAGCCCTAAATTGCTCTCATTGGTATTTTTGGACTCTTCCCATTAATCTCAGGACTCTACATCTAACCTCTCTAATGCTTCTCATATCCACAATGCTGACTGGAGCCTCTGAGCCTCACTTTCCCTGTCTATAAAGGCAGAGGGCAGGGAACCTACTCTGAGATCTCTGGGAACCGTGTCATTCTATAGTTCCTTGGTATCTGAGCTAATTAGGTGAATAGGTCAACCACATCCAGTCCTTGTCCAGTCTCCTGTGTCAATGTTCTGTAGATAGACTAGCAGAATATCTCCTCAACTGAGGATTCTAAAATGTAGAGCCTGTGGAGGAAATTCAGTTTATTATAATGAGTTGTTTAATTTTGTTTTTGTTTTTTAAGTAGTTAAATTACTACTTCATGTTTGCCCTGTGGGGTCTACCTACATCTATGACTATAGTCCTCAAGAGTTTAGTTATGACCCAGAATATGAGTAGACCTTTATTAACATGGTGCAATGGGAATTGTTTAAAATTTATTTTTAGACCAGACTCTTATCTGAGCCTCCTGGGGTTTCCTGACTACACCTGGGACCATCTGTGGGCATCATCATTAATGCAGCTTAAATGCATCGCACACTGGCTCTCTTGATAAGCACAACTCCTTATGCGATTGAATAGCTTTATGTGTAGTTTTTCTTGTTTGTGTCTCATTCAATTTTGGATGCTGTCTCAAAGCCCAATTATTTCATATATTGAATCATTATCATCAAAGTCCAGTAAGGACACTAAAATCCATGCTAGGCAATATCACTGAAGAAATTTAATATGGGGAAATAATTAGTTACAAAAGTGTTGGAAGAGCTCAAAATAAGTGCTAATGTGGCTACTCAGAAAATAACTACAAAAAGCTACTTCCAATATGGGAATGGTAGTGAATGCCTATAACCCCAGCTAATTGGGAGCTGAGGCAGGAGGCCTCAGTTCAAGGCTATCCTGGGCAATTTAGTCGAACTCTGTATCCAAAAAAATAATCAAAAGGACCAGGTGTATAGCTTAGTAATTGAGTGCTTACCTATCATGTCTTTGCAAAGTCCTGGGTTTTCCCTGGTATAATAAATAAATAAGAAGTTACTGCCATCCAAGGAGACTGAGAGGTAGGGAAGAGATGATGTTTTCAGCATAGGGACCAGGGCTGTGCGGTGGAAGCTAGAACCATATAAAAGTACCACCCAAAAGAAGGCAGAGGCAGGACAGAGGTTTCTGGGTGGGAACTGGAGCACAAAGGGTAGGGCTTCCAGACAGGGGCCAGACCCTCAACCTCTGCAGGATATGCTCCCAAAGCAGAGGGGAAAGGAATACCCCCAGTTTCTCCCCTTCCCAAACTCCCATCTTCTGCCAGGAGCTCCCACTGGCTGCACCTAATCTGTAGGCAATGTAGGCAATGGGCAAGGGAGTCTGGGAAATGGAGACTCCCAAACTTCCAAAGCAGGAAAGGACAGGGAATGTATTTAACAGGAAAAGGGGCAAGAAAACAGGCAAATAAAATGTGGAGGAACAGGGAAAAGGAAAACAAATAACCAATAAACAGAAAAATTGTTCAACCAGGGAAATACAATTTCAAATGGGGCAACACAATTTTAAACCACAGATTTTATTTATTTATTTATTTATTATTTTGTATCAGGATTGAACCCAGGGGTGCTTAACCATTAAGCCACATCTCCAGACTTTTCTATTTTTGATTTTGAGACAGGGTCTCACTAAGAGGTCTGAGACAGGTCTCACTTGATGAGGCTACCTTTGAACTGGCAATCCTCCTGCCTCAGCCTCCCAAGCAGCTGGGATTACAGGTGTGTACCACCATTTCTGGCTAAACCACAGAAAATTTTAAATGCCATATGTTGATGAAGATGATTAGTAGTGAGAATATTTGTGCATACGAATACATTGGAAAATACATTTGCACTGTCTTATAATGTTGATGCCGAATATAACCTGGACTCCAGGAATTCCATTTCTAGAAACATACCCTTAGGATATATTTTATAATTAAAAGCATCACTACAGAGGCCCTTAAAGTTCACTTCCCTTCCTCCCTAGTTATCTTTTGAATGCAACTCACCCACGGACATCCAGTTCGGTGCTTGAAGACCTCCCTCTCACCCAAGCCCATTTCCCCCTCTTTTAAATGCCTACACTGTTGTCTATGCCATTTATGAGACATCTGCTATTTATTTATTTATCCTTCCATCCAGCAAATGATGCCAAGTACTAGGAGCAGACAAATCAAAAGCAGACATAGTCACTGCCTTCACAGAGCCTGCAGCCTGGTGAGGGAGAGAGACAAAGGAGCAAGCACAGAAATCATCTAATCCAGTTGCTAGGTGCTAACAGGAAAAAATGTGGCATGCTTTGAGCACCTGTTACAAAGGAAGCTCACCTAGACTATTCAGTCCAGAAAGATAGATTTCTTTGAGACAGTAATATTCAAGGTGAGATCCGAGGGATGTTCTGAATACTATTTTCTATTGTCACCATTGACAATAAATAATTATTGAGGTTCTATAACCTAGGTGGAGTATAAGCATACATGTCTCTAAAGAAAAACATTAGCAGGAGAGAATACATATTAAATGCCAAGTGAACAAAATGTAAAATATTATACAGATGTTTGGAGGAGGGATATTCCCTAAGGCCCTTTGGAGAAAGGTTTATATAAAAGGTGAAACCTGGGCTGGGGATGTGGCTCAAGCGGTAGCGCGCTCGCCTGGCATGCATGCGGCCCAGGTTCGATCCTCAGCACCACAAACAAAGATGTTATGTCCGCCGAAAACTAGAGAATAAAACATTAAAGAAAGTTCTCTCTCTCTCTCTCTCAAAAAAAAAAAAAAAAAAAAAAAGTGAAACCTGAGCAGAAACTCACATTTAGGTAAAACTAAGACAAAGGGGGGCGGGAAGAAGAACTCTCGATATGAGTATCTGGCCAGAGGTAGGAAGAGGCAAGACAGTTTCAAACAGGTCACTGGAACCAAGGAATAATGTAGAAATGAAGTTAAAAAGTCATGGGTCAGATCATAGAGGGACTTGCTTTATCTTGGATGAAGTTTTCTTTTTGTATCATGGTTTGAGACTCTCAAGCCTAGAACCCCTACTCCTCAAAATAAAAAGTGCATTTATAAAGCTACATAGAACTTCAGGGGTCCACAATCCCCCTGAACTCCCGGTTGGGAACTCCTGCTGTAAACAAATAGCGTTAAAAGGATTTGAGTAGAACAGTGGCATGTTGTAAAGTGTTTAGAGAGTCCCTTGCCAGAGAGGATAATGATTGTTGGCAGTGAGGTCAATTGAGAAACTATTGCAATATGAGATAATGCAAGCAGTAGCCCATATGGCCCCAGGCTAAGGTGGTGACTATAGGAATTCTTTCATTAATTAAACCAAAATTTAATGACAGCTTCCTCTTGACACCTTCTTCCCCTATTGTATTGGGGACATTATAATGAATAAGACATCACCACTCACTTCAAGGAGCTGAAAGCTTGGCAGGATCAGAAAGAAAAGCAAGCAACTATAATGTGTGTGTGGGGGCGGGGGTGGAGGCTGAATCTATGAAGATTCTCTCTTTTTTTTTTTTTTTGGCGGGGTGGAGAGGGTACCAGGAATTGAACTCAGGGGCACTTGACCACTGAGCCACATCCCCAGACTGATTTTAGAGACACAATCTCACTGAGTTGCTTCGTGCCTCACTTTTGCTGAGGCTGGCTTTGAAATCGTGATCCTCCTGCCTTAGCCTCCCAAGCCACTGAGATTACAGGTATGAGCCATGGTGCCCAGCCAGGTTCTCTTATGCAGAATTTTCCACTGTCTGTTTCTTAGAGAATAAAGTAAATAAAGGGACAGTCTTCAGTGTCATAACCAAGGCCTTTCACAAAACAGCCACAACTTGCCCTTCTGCTGTCTTTTCCAATTAGGCTGTCACCACAACAGCTTTCCTTCCTTCCTTTTTGTTCCCCCTTCTCTTTCTCATGACACACACACACACACACACACACACACACACACACACTGCAAGGCAGCTGCACTAGACTCTTCATTGTCTTCTGATCCTGCTTCACATTTCCTGTCTCTGTTTTGTCACTCTTTTCCTCTCATCGACTGTACCTGATCAAATTCCTACCCATTCTTCAAGTCCCAGATAGACATGGTGCCTTTCTTGAAACCTGGTTTGATCTCCCCATGCATTTTGCCCTAAGTTACTGTATGGGCCTCATTCTCCCCCCAGTACTCAGTAAGCTCAATAGGAAACGGATGTTGTTTTCTCATCTTCCTATTTCATGATGTGCCCACGTTTCTGTAATGGTAAGTGTTTGCTATACCTACGAAACTAAAAGGCCAGAACTTGGGGAGAGGACAAAGCCAGAGTAGGTTTGAAACCTTGATAGCTAGAATCAGGAAAGGCAACCTAGACACATTCTTATAGAAACCTTTGGGGAACAGGGAAGGATACCATCCCATGAACATATCATATGCTCAGTAAACATGGGGTTTAAAAATACAAGACATTTACATCCAAGCATCTTAGGCAATTAGGCATTTTGCCTATTTAAGATACCAGTGTCTACAGGGAGACAGTACATGGGACCTGAAATTTCAGATGCTGGGTGCCAGACTTTCACATTTCTATTGGATTACTGTGAGATTATTAAGAAAAGAGCTTGCTTGAAAGGCTAAGTATTTTAAAAAACCTAAATCATCCTTAGAAGTATTACAGAGTCACTGCGCTAACTTTTGCTTTTAATCAGCAATTGCAGGGTCAAACTATAGTGTACGTTATCTCACCTTTGTTTGAACTATCAAAATACCCAAGACGTTGCCAAAGACTACTGAATTCTTTGGCTTGGCCACAGAGGCCACACGACGAGTGTGCATTTTCCCCGTCTGGAGTGGGAGGGGATGTGCGTGCCTTTCAGCCCAGTCTTAGAATGAAGTCATCTCTGACTGCGGTGCGCTGGATGGAGGGCAAGTTCCTAAATTGTTCCAACTCATTCGGCAGAACAGTGCCATTTCCCAGCGAGTGTCGCATCTCCCCAGTTTGCAGATGAAGAAGGACGAGCCTGGACCCCCTAACTCTGCGGCCGGGGCGCACCGGCTCTTTCCCTCAACGAGCACTTCCCGCCTTCTTGCGGTCGCAACCCCTCGCAGGTGTCAACAGCTGCCTCCTCGGAATCCTCCTCTCTCCCCGCCACACCCCGCCCGGCCGCGCCCCACCTGCCCCACTGCGACCGGGACGGAGGAGACGCAGGTCTGATTGGCCGACAGCGGAGGGGGCGGGGCCTGTGCGCCCGGGTGGTTAGTGGCAACTTCACTGCCGAGGCAGGCTGGGCTCACCAGGAGGAGTGGGTGCCGCGTGCCACCGAAGACCTAGTGGGACCGCTTGGGCCCGCTCAGGATGAGGACGCGCGGGGCGACCCCTCGCCACGCGGCGGGGCTCCTCATGCTGCTCCTCTGGTGCTTCGGGATGGCGGAGCCTTCTGACCCTGCAGGTAACCGCGGGCGCGTCCGCCAAGTACCCCCGCTGGGGGTCTCGATGCTGCAGGTCTGCCGACTTTCCTCCGCCTGAGTCAGGCCGGAGCTCCCGAGTCAGGTCACCGTTGTTTTGCTTTGGGGTCTGGAACCGACGAGGAAGTGTGGCGGAGAAAACGCTCTATTGCCCTCGGGGGCCGGGAGGAGGGCGCGACTGGGCGTGAAAGGGCAAGGTCTTTCTGGTGGATTTACCGAGGGGAGGCTCAGTCTTTTCTGGGAGGTTTCTCTGCCCCTTTCTCGCCTACCTTTCTCTAAAATGTTGCTTCCCTGGGGTATGGAGCTCCCCATCTCCTACATGCTATCCCATCACTCTCTCGCCCCTTGGTCACCTTAGCCCCTCAGTGGCAAAGATGAGGTTCCGCCTCACCCCAAAGATTCTCACAAATTCCCTGACTTCCCTCCACCCACGGTGCACCTCAAAAAGGAAGTCAGGTTAAAACTTCTTTTCCAAAAGTGACCATGACCAAGAGTCAGTTGTGATGCTCTCTCCCATCGCCTGGAGCAGTGATCCTTTCTTCAAATTGGCTTATCAACACCAAATGATTCTCCCACGCCCACACAGGCCGAAGGCATCTAGCTAAAGCGCTTGGAAACCCACTGCCTCTCACTAGGTAACAGACTTTTGCCCATTGCTAATAATGCTAATAATGGTGCTAGCCTCACCATCTCCCTTGGTACCAACTTTACTTTGCTTTTACTTTCTCTTTGCCTTGGCAAAGGGTGTGCCTAGGACTTTGTTTCTTGGTTGGGCTGCATAATGGGCATTCTTTGGGCAGTCCCCACCCACAACTCCTACAGTCTTTCATGTATGAGGAAGGAAAAGATTATCAAGACAGTTTTTTAAAACCATGAAGTTGATTGTGCTTTTACTTTCTTTGCAGCTAAGTTACTATCTGGTTTAAACTTTATTCGAAGAGAGATGGTAAGAGGTTTCTCAGAATGGCATCATTCTGTCTACATCAAGGGCTTTTTAAATGGACCCTGATCTGACACTCTTTTCCATTCTCCTTTAGCCTTCTGTGCTGGGTCAGAAGAGCCATGAATAAGGCAATCCTTTATTGCTGTTAGAATTCTACTCTGCTTGCCCCACAATCCAAATCTAACTGCAGCAACTAACTGAAAACACTAACCTTTCAATTGCTCTCCTCTTGGCTTCTTTATATACCTGCCTTAGTTCTGTTTTGTCTCCTCCACAAAATTCAAGGTTTTCTTAATTCTCACCATATCTACAGTCCTTGTTCTATCTAAGCCACCCAAAACAAAGAGAACCCAGCTTAACTCTATTCTCCCTGAACTAGGTCCCCACAAATCTTTTTTTTTTTTTTCCCTGCGTCATTTCCTCACTCCTAGCCGCTGCTCTGGGTGGCTTTCTCTAACCTTCAGACCAGACTTGTGGTCTTATTAGGGGAAGCACTGGAATTTTGAACACTCAGCCATTTGGGTAGCTTGTTTGGCAGTGTGTCAGCTTCAGGATGCTAGTGATGGTATTCACCTCATTACATGTATATGGCTAGGCTTGGGCAGGTAGTCTTGGTCACCCAAATGTTGGAGGAGAACTCTGTGTCCTTGAGGAGATTCCAAGAGCTTAGTTTACTTTTTTTTTTTTTTTTTTTGCCTCTTTGGAGAGCTAACAGCTTGCAGTAAACCAATCCTTCAGGGACTCCTGAGGTTCTCACCAGTCCACACCACAGAGTCTGGCCTTGATGACTTTTTGATGCCTAATATTTTGCCATGGACCAAAATGTTACTTCAGGACCTGTTTTTAAACTAAAACACCAAGACTTCTGATCCTTTCTTATTACACCTGTATGCTCTGCACACTTGGCAGAGACCACAAAATGTTTAACATTGAACCGAGAAAATTCCCTTGAAATTATCAATGCCATGATCTTTATCCTTTCTGCCATCCCAAGCCATTTCCCTCTCCATTGGTCTGCAGTTATAAAATGTTGTCATCCAGCTTCTCTGCCAAATTCTCAGAGCTCTTTGTTCTAGGGCCTGTAAGTCAGGACTTACTTAGTGATCAAACAACAAGAAAATGCCAAGAAGAGATGGTTTTTCTTTGATGTATATAAAAATACTAAAAACTCACTGTCAATTTATGATCATGCTACTTATCCATTTTCTCTCAAATATCACTAGAGTATTTATATAAAATTATATAAAAAGCGAATCTAGGAGTGATCGGTCTTCTTTTCATCAATCTCTGCCTTTTAGATTTGCCCCAATTTTATATTTGGAGAGAAACATGAAAATTCCATTGAAGACTGATGTAAAGTTGTAAAGTGAACAAGATAAAATATAAGGCTATCAATAATTTGTTTTATAAATTGCTCTGTAATTACCTTTTCAAAGTGCAGTAGAGCACTTGCCTGGAATATGTGAGGCACTGGGTTCAATCCTCAGCACCACATATAATAAGTAAATTAAAAAAATAAAGGTACATTGACAACTAAAAAAATATTTAAAAAAATTCTCTTCCAAAGAATTTTTATAAAGCAAAACTGTCATCAAACTGTACATGCCCAGTACAAGTGAAATTAGAATGACCCCAAGTACCACTAGCAGTAGTGTTACATAATAATATTGTGAGCATCTGTTCAAGAACAATATGTGATGAATTCAGCAAAGGCTAGTAAAACTTGCAAGGATGGGAATGTTGTTATCTGGTGGAAACATAGGATATTAGCTCTAGAAGTGGCTTAGATGTCTTATACTCCACTGCTTTCCTCTGATGTTTAGAGATATGAAGACCCTGGGAGACTAAGTGGTTTCAACAAGTTCTCCCATCTAACTGATAGTTTTAATCTAGGACTTCCAATTCCTTGTTCCACTGGCCTTTCCGCTATACTAAGACTTTTACCTAATCAATTGAATTCTACGAGGGCAGCTTGAAAAACACAGAACTCAAAAAGCAAAAGAAGGCAAAGCTGCCATTTGCCTAGATCACCTGTTTGGGGTCAAGTGTCATAGAGCAGAGTGCCCAGAAAAGAGGATAAGACTACAGGACAGACGAGAGAAAGTTTCCAACAAGGGTGGTGGCCATGCCTCCAGAGGAGCAGACTTCTTTTTTTGTGATAAAATTTCTTATACTTTGGAACCCAGATTTATTTTGAAGAGGTGAGAGAAAATAGTTTGGAAAAAGGTAGATCAGGCATCTGCATAGCTGTTGAATATGTGGGAGAAGGACATTAGAGAAAGTATGAGTGGTCATATCAGAGGAGTACATTTTCCTTTTCTTGTTGACTATTCTCCCCCAACCTGTGATCATCAGAGAGAATGGCCGAGGGATGTCAAAAAAGAAAGAGCAAGAGAGAGATGCTGCTATAACGAGCATACCTAGTTGCAACCCTATGCAATGCTTTAAAATTCAAATTTGAAAGAAGAAATAATTAAAATATTTAAAGATTTTTTTGTTTTGTTTTGTCCCCCCCCCCCCCCCGTGGTTGTTGTTCCTCTTACTGCTCTTATTTAGAACAAAAAAAAAAATTCCACCCAAAGTTAAAAATGTAATCAGATTTTAACTTTATAGTTATTATTTACATTGTGAAATTTCCCCTCAAGTTGCCAGCCCTAGATATGTGAATTTTTAATTCTAAAGCTTGATTTATTTCCAGAAATAGCATTTGGTGTTAGTAAAACCAGTGATTGTGAAGAAGGCATCAAAATGAAAGTGCCTTTTGAGAACCAAATTCTTCAGGTTCTTCTGCTGAATTCTGCTCCATTGATAATGATTGTTGAAGCTTGTCTAAAACATTTCAGCTTTACTTTCATCAACATGATGATGAAAGTATTTGTGCTAAAACTTTAGTTTTTTTCTTTATAAAAGAACTAACCAAATTGTTCAATTATTGTTTATTATAACAGATGTGTATCTTGCCCCACAAACTCGGTGTGTAAAAAACGATGCGTTCCTATCTTATCAGGATAATCTAATTAAATTTGACTCTGTTCCCATTCTGCCAGGCTGTCAGAACTTTAATTGCTGTCATTGTTGGGGTCTTCTTCAGCTCATGATGGTCACCAGGGGAACATTCAGGAAGGCTAATGATTTGATCTTCTGTTCCCACTGGTTACTTCTCAGTTTCCCTTTGTCCAAACATGCTGGAACTTGGTGGCTCAGGTCACTCCTGGAGCTCATGATCCAGTCTTCCCAGGTAATCCACACAGTTAATCCCCCAATGTCTCCTCAGGACCCATAGGGCTGATCACACATTCCCCCATCCTCAGAACCCAGACCTCTTTTATTCCCTCCAGCTCCTTCACCCCACTATTCTGACCTCTTAGAAATCTCCTCTCTGAAACACCTCAATGAATCAGTCTTCCACAGAAGGCTCAAAGGGAAGTGGCCTTTAAGTAAAGACTCCTTTTGTGTGGCCTCACTATCTTGCCATAAAGAGGGGAGCACAGAGGCCTGACTTCATACTTAAACTGGGGAAAGAACTTAAAGTGAGAACAAAGCTTTGATTTCTCATCTACTAGTTTTCCCTGCCGTGCTAGCAAAAGTGTAAAAAGACAGAGTTTGGGTCCCTAATAGACTCAGGATATTTTTCATTGACCACAGACTACCTGTCTAGGTAAGATGAAAACTAAGGAGTTTCTTTATCCTATTCAACAGGATCTGGGTCAGGGTGGGGGGTTCTTTCACGGACTAGCAGGAACAAATACCCAAACTACTCTCGGCTTTACTTGTATTGATTCATTTTATCACATTCACAGTAGAAAATAGGTACTGTGTTACAAATGAGAAAACTGAAGTACTGGTTAAATAATGTGCCCTGATCTCATGGCTGATAAGTAGCAGTAGAGACAGAATATGAGCCCAGGCAGGCTGGTTCTACAGACTGGCTCTACTACACACTGAACTGCCTCTCCAGCCTTCTCTGTCCTTCTTCCTTGTGTTGGACATTACAGTTTATCAAGTTGGGAGGGTGGGAGCAGTCCAGTAGTGCTCAGAACTATCGTCAGCAAGCAGGGAGCAAGACACATTGGCCACATAATTCCAAATCCTGAAATGTCTTTTTTCACTGCCTGTCTTAATCCAGGTAATCATCCATTCACCATCTTCAATGAAAACACAGGCAAGTGCATCAAGCCACTAGTTGGCTGGATAGTAGCAAAGGATTGTGATGGAAGTAAGGACATGTTATGGAAATGGGTATCCCAGCATCGGCTCTTTCATTTGCAATCCCAGAAGTGCCTTGGCCTAAATATTACCAAACCCACGGATTCCTTGAAAATGTTCAGCTGTGATTCCAATGCCATGCTGTGGTGGAAATGTGAGCACCACTCTCTGTATGGTGCTGCCCAGTACAGGTTGGCTCTAAAGGATGGCTATGCCATAGCCAGTACAACCACATCTGATGTCTGGAAGAAAGGAGGCTCTGAGGACAGACTTTGTGACCAGCCTTACCATGGTGAGTACTGGAGAGGGACTTGGAGCCATTTGCTGTTGTGCTTATTAACTGTGACACTGAATATGCACGGTCAAATAAAAATGAAGTCATATGCTGGTAAGGGCAGTGAGCAAGCTATTTGGGTCCAGGCACTGTGAGTTTCATTTTTACCACATACCTGTGAGGTCGGTGGTATCTGACCCACCCCTACCCCTTTATGGGCAAGGCTAGGAGAGGTCAAGTGCCTTTTCAGAGGTCACATAGCCATATTGTAATGAGCCTGGGATATGAAATCTATGTGATGCCTGACTCCTATGATGACATGCTGAACTCTAGGAGAAAGGAAATATTAGATTAATAGGAAACTCTTCCTGCTGATAAAAATTTAATAATGTTGATGTTATAAATGAAAAAAAGAAAAAGAAGTGTATTTTTCCTCGTCTACAGGTTTTGAGACAGTGGGAATTTTTTAAAGTCTCATGTGTGTTTTTCATTTTCATTTTTGGCATGGTTGTCATGTGTTGATGTTTTTATTTATGATTAAACTTTTTAAAAAAATATTTGTATAAGTTCTTGATGGATCTTTGTTTTATTTACTTATTTAGATATGGTGTTGAGAATCAAACCCAGTGTTTCACACATACTAGGCAAGCGCTCTACCACTGAGCCACAACCCCAACCCCTATGATTCAACATTTTAAGAGTAAACTTTTTCTTGGTTGCTTCCAAAAATAAGTATATGAATATTGCCATAGTCTTTGCTCTGAGTCTCAAAATGAATTTCTAAGTTTAGAAAAAATAAGTGGATGTATTTTTTAAACTACTAAATGTGACTAGCTATCACCCAAGCAAATCTTTTTTTATCATGTTGCTGTAAATTATTTGAATGTTGATGTACATATATAAATAATGTGTGTGTGTGTGTGTGTGTGTGTGTATATGTGTATATATATATATATATATATATATATATATATATATATATAAAATCATCTAAATTCTATTATCTTACTCTTGTCCTACTTTTTAATTTCGATTATGATTATGATTATTTTGGTACCAGGAATTGAACCCAAGGGTTAAGAGTCACAAATTTGTAAGATGAGGTGTTTACATGGAAAACAAATTTCTTCAGTAATGTAAGATAAAATAGCTTCAGTGGTTAAAGAGGTTGGCAGGCTTCTGACAGTTGCTTAACCCACCCCTCTTTTATATTTTATTTAGAGACAGGGTTTTGCTGAGGCTGGCTTTGAACTTGAAATCCTTCTGTCTCCGCCTCCCGCAGCCCCTAGGATTACAGGCATGTGCCACATTTTTTTTTTTTTTTAAGTCTCTTGTCCTTTTTAAAAAAACTTACATAGCTTTGCAGAGGTTTTCCCCTTCTCTAAAGCTCTTTTAAATTAAATTTGGCCACAGACTCAGGATAGCAGCTGAGTTCCCCTCTTTCTAGCTAAGGAACTTCTTTCTATTTTCTGGTGAGGATCTAGATATTCTGAGAATGTCTGGTTCCACTATTAATGGAGAAATAATACAGACTTAGAGATTGGGGTTTTCTTTCTCTTCAATCCCCAGCCTTTGAGTAGTTGAACAAATCTGTTTCTGCTAGCCAGAGTCCTCCTAAACTTAAAAGTGGTTACTTAAACTTAAAGCAATTATCAGCTGTAACCCTAGTGACTCTGGAGGCCTAGACAGGAGAATCACAAGTTCAAGGCCAGCCTCAGCAACTTAGCCCTAAGCAACTTAGTGAGACCCTGTCTCAAAATAAAAACCATTTTAAAAGAGGGCTGGGGAGTGTAGCTCAATGGTGAAGTGCCCCTGAGTTCAATCCCCAGTACCAAAAGCAAAACAGGATTTCATTTCCCAAATATAGTGTGTTTATTTCTCCCTTGGCTTTTGCAGTCTAAAAAGATTTTGCTTCTAATATATTAAGATTATTTATAATGTGTCTTAGGTTGCCTCTTCCTTCAACCCCTCTCCTGTTTGAGTTATGTTCATATCAGAGGAAGTTTTAGTGGTATAAAATTTTTGAGTAAACTGCTTTTGACTAGCACTTAGATATTAATTTACATCACAAGCTATCTTGACCTGATCATGTTTGGTGAATCATTCCAAAGAATGGACTTTTGGTGGAGAATTAGCTGTAGAACTGTGTGAACTATCTGAGCTTTTGAGCAACAGCCTGCCAACCTCTTTAACCATTGAAGCTATTTTATCTTACATTACTGAAGAAATTTGTTTTCCATGTAAACACCTCATCTTAGAAATTTGTGACTCTTAAACTAATAAGCTATTGTCTTAAGGATGCTATCACCCTAAAGTCACACATTCAGAGAAGACTCTTCTCAGGAAAGCCTGTCTTGCTAAGAAACCCCATGGATTCAAGAGTTCCCGCCATAGCAAAGTGTGTGGAAATCAAACTCTCAGTGAGCATCCTTTAACTGCCTCGGTGATGGTGGTTTGCTTCTCCAAAGCATTTAGTGACTGGGAGCCCTTTTTTAATTTCTTTTTTAGTTGTATATAGACATAATACCTTTATTTTCTTTCTTTATTTCTATGTGTGAGGCAAGTGCTCTACCGCTGAGCCACAATCCCAGCCCGTGACTTGGAGCTTTTTAATGAAGCTCAGCTTTGAGCTATACTATGTGACTTGAAACCTGAGAGGACAACCATTGGTATCAAAGTTTTGCTTGTATGTCTCTCTCATCAGAGAGCCCAGACTCATCCCCATTGCTCACAGCTGAGTGATTGGACATTTTACTTAACTATTCCACAAAAATGGGATTTCACAAACAAGCATAGTATTACATACTGATCTCTCGGGCTTATGGTAAAGAGCATTTAAAGAAATGATCTTTATTTAAATGTATATGAAAGAACTTTGTATGACAGATATAAAGGTTTTAGAGAAAAAAAAAAACCCATATGCTCCTACAAGTCATAGTCATGGTGTTGGGGAACTGTCCTCTGGGTATTATAATAGAAAGGGAAACGAGTCATGCAATCCTGGGAGTTTTTGGTGTGGTCAGAAACAAACCATATAATAAGCAGAATCCTTATAAAACATAAGGTCAACATACTCTTTAACAGAAGGAACCAATTCAAAGCCATTTATATGATATAGGAAAACAAAACAATGATCCTTAAAAGTTTTTTTTTTTTTTTGCAAAGAAAAGTGCCTAGTACTTTTATTATAATGCTGCTTAATACATTCCAAATTTAAAAAGTTTCACACTTTAGTCAGATGAACACTTGAGAATGATAGAACACTTGAGGATGATAAGGGATGTAGAATCAAATACCATCTTAAGCACACTTTTAAGCAAATCTGTGAGACATTTCAAGGGACCCTAATAGCTTGAGATTTGATGATTATGCTTTATTTAATAGTCTTTATTCGATCTGTTAATGACCAGGGTTTTAAACAAATTGAGAATATAGAAAAAGGTAACAGAAATAGATACAGGGTTAGGTGTCCTATAGAAATACTTTTTCAAGAGAAATATTATTGACCTAAGCATTAAGCACTTCCTGTAGCATTTCCAGGCATATTTGTGGTTGAAATCATTTTTTCAGTACTTCTCTGAGTATTAGGGAAAAATTATTAAAATATTAAGCTAGATCTGCTACCTTGTTGGCCACCAGTTGGTCTCATGACTTCCCTATTAAAGCCAGTTCTTCTTTCTTTTTTAACATAAGTTACTGTGCCTTGCTCTTCCCCAAGAATCTACTCAGGAACCCAGCAGTTCTTCCTTTATTTTCTGAGAACCACAGTCTCAATTCTATCAAGCAGTGGGTTGTTTGTCCATCTAACTTCATAAGTAGTTCCAAAGTCCATACACACCCTCTATGATGCTAAGATATTTTTCTGCTAAGATATTTACACTTAAGTAAAAAAAAATGAAGGTGAATTTTATCTCAGTCATGGTACACTTTTGATAAAGTACTCTGCCACCCATAGTAGAGTGACCCTTAAGCCAGGATCTTTTAGTGCTTTGTCACACAAAAGAATCCTTACACAGATTATTTTACCAAATTCTGCATTTGTGAATGCAGAAACTAAGCTTACCCACAGTCATAGAGGGGACCCCAGTCTTCAAGCCCAAACGTGAACAGTCAGCATCATGCTCTTTCCTCTCTGTGCACCCCATTCAGATATTGTATTCCCATAAATGAAAACAGCCATTTCTTTAGAAACAATTGTAGGTATTAGCTAACCAAAAGTGATTATCCAGTTTTCAATTCTCCTTTCCTCAACTTCCTCCTCAACCCACAGAGGTGTATACCAGAGATGGGAATTCCTATGGAAGACCTTGTGAATTTCCATTCCTAATTGATGGGACATGGCATCATGACTGCATTCTTGATGATGACCACAATGGACCATGGTGTGCCACCACTTTACATTATAAATATGACCAAAAGTGGGGCATCTGCTTAATACCAGGTATGTGTGGGCTGGTGAACTTTATGAATGGAAAGAAGAGTGCCATTTATATGAGGTAAAAAGGAGAAGCAAGATGTCAAGATGACTCAAAAGTGCAACAAATATTATCCTAGATAAGGAGTATATATTTATAAGAAAAAAGAGTAGTAAAATGTAGCTTTGAATTTACTTTCGGAAGCAGGTCAAGAAGAGAGCCAAGACAGCTTATAAAGTGAAAGATACCAGAGCAGGGAAGCATAGTTTTCAAGTTCCCGGTTAATGCTGATGATTTGACCTTGTGAACCTCACTTTAGAATTACTTACCTAGGTCAAGGCTCAGGCGTTTCAACACCAAGAATATACTGAAATATAAAAATCCAATATTTGCTCCAGTTGTAATTGATAACTAACTGTAGTTTAGGGAAGGAATTTCAAATGTTAAAGGTAGCTTAGAGGTTATCTAGTGCAAACCCCTATTTCTCAGGTGAGAGGCAGCAAGCCCAGGCTGAAGGAAGGGCCTGTCAGGGTCAGACCACATTCATGTGGAGCCTGGTGGAGAATTCAGGATTCCTAATCCTCATTCTCTAGCATATACACCCCACTCTATTTGATGCCTTGCCTGGGATGTGTCTCAGTGCCTTAGCCTGATGGGTCCCAGGGGTGGGAGGGGTTGTTATTGAATTTATATGCCTTCCAGAGCTACTTTTTATGAAAGAAGCAATACTGTGAGTTTTCTTAACCCCAAGGATTGCTAAGCCACAGAGGTAGTATTGCACGGCAAACACACTGCCACCCCACTGGCAGCAGGTTCTGGATTTACAATCAGAGGGCTTCAGTGGCAATAATGAACCTTTAGACAATGTTCTTACAAATTTTTCCTATTTTGTTTTCACCAAATGTCACAACCTTTGTTGCTGTGGAGGTCATAGGAAAGTGTCTGAGGAGGCAAAGTGTGCCATTCAAAGAGCAACAAAAGGGATTGGTGCTTTGACTGTAGCTCTGCCACAAACATCTGTAGGTCTTTGTTCCCCTCTGAAATGAGGGCATCAACAAGAGGATCTCAAGGGCCTTTTCAGCACATAGGTGCACGAGGCTGCCATCTGATGTATAATATGGGAAGCCCTTTGGAAAGCCCCCCAAGTGGAGCCTGGGATACACATCACACAGCCTACACTGTTTTTTCCCCTCTTGTTGGGAGCACATGAGAGACTCTAAGTATTTTTTCGAACTAGTTGTCTCAACACCTATATATTCTTTTTTTTTTTAAATATTTATTTTTAGTTTTCAGCAGACACAACATCTATGTTCGTATGTGGTGCTGAGGATCGAACCTGGGCCGCACGCATGCCAGGCGAGCGCGCTACCGCTTGAGCCACATCCCCAGCCCTCACCACCTATATATTCATCCAGAAAACAGCTTGAAGTTTCTTTGTCTGAAAATATACATTACTTTATATATTTTTAAAAATATATATTTATTTGTAGATGAACACACAGTATCTTTATTTATTTTTATGTGGTGCTGAGGATCGAACCCAATGCCTCACACATGCTAGGCAAGCACTTTACCACTGAGCTACAGCCCAAGCCCCTACTTTGTATATTTACTAAAGAATATATGATGTACATTTAAAAAAACACATACATATTTCTATACCTATATATGTAATATAAATGTGCATATATAAAGTGAATTATATGATATTGAATATTTCATATATAACAAATTACATAATATTAATTATTTCATATATAGTGAAACACATAATATTAATTATATCATATATTCAACCATCTGCTAAAATATTAAGAACAATCTTGGACTTAGTTTCCAAAATAAGAGTCCATATTTATGGACTGTGTTCCATATCTTAGCCATTTAAATGGCATGTCTGTGTATACACTTGAATACTCAGTGGTTTCTCTATAGGTCGTGAGCAAACACTCTACCATCTCCCACCATGTTCCAGTGAGCTTGTTTTCCCTTAGCTGAGCATTCCACACCTGTACACGTTAAGACTCCCACCTTCAAGCACAGGACAAGCAGGAACACAGGTGAAAACATGGCATTGTAGCTGATAGGGGACAAAGGGACAGTGGCAGCTTTCATCAACCTGAATATTTGCTGTCCTCTGACTTCAATTTCATTATACCAAAAAATCAAAATATGGTCTAAACAAGCAATGGCAGCCTCCACTTTGGCACATCCTAAGAGTAAGCAAATTGAATTGCAGTATTGTAAGCAGACCAAGGAATAGAAAATGTTATGCCTTTACTTTATGATCACTAAGTAATCTTTTATCAACAGAAAATGGCTGTGAAGGTAATTGGCAAAAGAATGAGCAGATTGGAAGTTGCTACCAGTTTAATAATCAGGCAACTCTTTCTTGGAAAGAAGCTTACATTTCGTGTCAGAGTCAAGGAGCTGACTTAATGAGCATCAGCAGTGCAGCTGAATTAACTTACCTCCAAGGTAGGTTTGACTTGCATGTTGCAGAGAAAATTGTTGAAATTGTGAAGACACTTCCTCCTTCTACTTTCATATCCAGGTGTGTTGTTTTATGTGTATCTTTTCTGTCTTCTTTTGGGATTTAAACTTTAACACGGAAGTTGCCAAACTACTGAATGTAAACATATTCCATGTATTGAGAATGCATGTTGAGATGGAGACTAAAGAGAGATTGATACTTAGAAAACAGGGTAGAAGATTAAACTGCTACCTTAACCTAAGCAAAAGGATTTGAAAAAGTGAACAATAAGCTCTTTGAACACTGAAAAGTAGAAAATTCAAGGAAGGTAAGCAGATGGTTGGATCCTACTATATGGCCTCAGTAAAAAATCCTCACATTCAAGTGGAGAAATACAGTCCTCGAGGAGAAACAAAGAGAGTTTTAAGAAATCTTAAAGTGGATATAACACAGATGTATAGAATGGATAGAATTTTGTTTTGTTTATAGGATGGTAGTGGTAATTTTTAAATTTTTAATTATGAAAATTTAAATTATATAGGTAAGAACACAAAACTAAAAGAGATCATTTATTCTTTCATATGAATTTCAGGAACACCTTGTTAATTTCAGTGAAAACCCTATGAAGATTTTCCATTGGAATTGTGTTGAATCAGATTAATTAGGATTAGTCTGTCTCTAGATGAAGTCTTCTCATTTATAAAAATGGCATTTCTTTTCTCTTTAGGTCTTCTTTTATGTACCCAGTAAGATTCTGTAAATTTTCCCATCATACTCTTGAAAAAAAAAGCTAATAAACAGAAATTTTTACATTATTTTTTAAATCAGAAAAAATCTAAGTTTCTCAGTTTTAATAATTTATTCTCTGAATGAAAAAATAATGATAACAATGTTCTAGCACATATTACTAAATTGTTTTCAGACATTATCTTATTTAATGCTGTATAGGAGCCCTAAGAGGCTAGTATTATTACTATGCTCATTTTGCAGATGAGGAATGTGAGGATCATAAAGGAAGTGTATTTTGTTCAAAGTCACTTACAAATACATAGCACAACCTAAATTTGAATAGTCTGACTTGAAAACAAATTGTATTGGGTGTTCACCTTTTAGAAGACTGTAAGTTCTTTGTAAGCAGAGGTAGGTTATTGTTTTACTTTGGCACAAAACTATAAGCCTTACTGGCATATAGTAAACAAATATCTATTTACTAAGTATTTCAGGTGAATCCTGTCCCTGTGTTATAATGAATATAAATATTTGAATAAATGCTAACAATGAACAAGGCTTTTTCTCCAAAGAAGTTAATCATCAGTACACCCCAGCAAGTATCTTTATCATCAGATCAGGAAATTGGTATTTAGAAAAAACATACCCAATATCACATAGCTAAGAAATATCAGAATTAGGATTTGAATGTCAACATATGGAACCACAGAGCCCTTAGTTTTTTACTATAATACTTACACTATATATATATATATATATATATATATATATATATATATATATATATATATATCTTTATTTTTTTTTATCATTGAAAGTCCACTAGTCTTTTTTCATGCTTTTTGCCTAAAGCTTTATCCAGACCTCCTTTCTTACTTAGAACTTTATCCTTTTCTTTTATTGTCTGGGAGTTGAATAATCAGAACTTTAGA
Organism: Marmota flaviventris; assembly: GCF_047511675.1. NCBI lineage: Eukaryota > Metazoa > Chordata > Mammalia > Rodentia > Sciuridae > Marmota > Marmota flaviventris. The sequence continues at coordinate 71,230,834 of NC_092508.1, forward strand.
ATAAAAATCTGTCAAATAAGCCTAATCGGTCAGTGTTTGGCAGTGGAATTCTATTACAGACTTCACTAAAGCCTTACAAAAAATATCATTGAGAATCAAAAGGGCCACTAAAGTTAAGCCTCCTAGAGTATTGACTTTGGGAAAGTGATGACTTCAGTGAAGGAAGAAAGTATAAAGAGTGACTCTCACCATCCTACCAAACGTCTGATGATGCAGTTGGAACAAGGAATGTTGTGTTGAGTCTTTATGCATCACGTTTCTTTGCTAACTTGCACAGAAGTGCAGTAGTTCTGTGAAAAACCTTAATGTCCCCCAACCCAGCAGTTACTCCCCGTAGTTTATGGATATCAGTAAATTTATAAGTATATCTGTTTCTAATGTTCCAAGCTCCTCTTCTAGCATGAGAGCTAAATAGCTTATCAATAGGACTAATTATAATTGCTGGTTTCCCCAAGACCCTGGAAAAAGCTGGACTTTAACATCTAAATCTCAAGCATCCAAAGTAGTTTCTATTAAGAATCCCTTTAGGGCTGGGGTTGTGGCTCAGTGTTAGAGTGCTCGCCAGCACATGTGAGGGCCTGAGTTCAATCCTCAGCACTACATAAAAATAAACAAATAAAATAAAGGTATTGGTGTCCAACAACAACTAAAAAAAATAAACAAATAAATATTTTAAAAAAAGAATCCCTTTATAGGGAAGAAGGGAGGAAAAGGAAAGGTTCTGGAGAATGAGATTGATCAAATTATGTAATGTGCTTGTAGGAATATGGCCTAATGAATCCCACTAATATGTGTAATTTTAATACACTGATAAAAATAAGCTTAAAAAAAGAATCCCTTTATTGCACACAGTCGTTTGTTAACATTGAACTAGAAGTAATGAGGCCAACAAATGTGAATCAGAGATTCCGTAACCAAAGTGCTTGATCTACTTGGGGAGATAAGAGTTGTTGCTATGCAGAGCATATATAATGGAGTATGTTGTTCCCAAACAACTTTTGACTTTGGTAGATAATGGTGGGGTGAGACTAGGGAATCAACTGCCAGAAAAAAATGCAGAAGCACCCCCATTGAAGTTAAGTCTCATGCAGTCTAAAAGACTTTTCTTTTAGACTTAATTTTGTTTTGGTTTTATTTTATGAATACACATTCTCCAGGGATAATATATTTGGTTTCTTTGTGCTCATCGGATTTTGCTGGGACTCAGATTTTCCATATCTCTGGCCTTGCCAGGACCTGTAACCAACATATTTATGCTACTACATAAGAGAACCCAAGAATCCCCAGAGCAGGAACAGCACACTTCCATTCTTCCTAATTTGCCTCCACCCCAGGGGTTATTCACCTTACACCACTGTGACCAGTGCCCCAATGCTAGGACACTTCTAGATTAGGGCCCCTGCTGGTTATAGCTTTTCTGATGCATTATAAGAGTTTTTTTTTGGTTCTTTTCAGACACATGACTATTATCAGGCCAGTCTCTCATTGTGGGAAAAGGAATAGAAGTGTACTCAGGTCTGAAACAGTGGAACAGTTTTTCTGGAACAGTTAAGAAATAGCCACCTCATAATGTACAGATTGAGAGAAAAAATTTTTCTCGCCTGCATCTTGCACAGGCAAGATAAACTGTGTTCTCCTGCATGTAGTGAGTTGGCTGCAAAATATTGCAAAAAATCACATGACACAGAAATAATTTTGAGAGATCAAAGGCAGGACAGCTCTGCGACCTTAAGTGTTCTGCTTCCACACTGGAAGAAGAGAGAGTGAGCCTGTGTTTTTTATTTTTATATAAGGGATATACAAAGGCTTTTCCATAGAATATTCTTCACCAAATAAGGCAGGGGGTGGGCTGTCCAAGTCCAATGGGTAATGCTCAACTCCAGAGCTACAGAGCAGCCTCTATAGCCTAGTGAAGACTGAGGTCACGGCGCTTTGGGTAATAAGCCACAAAATGACTTGCAATGCCAGACCAAAATCTCCTTGGCTTCAAGGCTGAGTAGAGGCTATGCTAATAGCTCAGAGGTGGCCTCCCACCTATTTGCAAACTATATATCTCAGAAAGGGTTAGTATCCATAACTTATAAGGAGTTTAAACAACTCAATAGCCAAAACAAACAAAAAACCCAATAATTGATTAAAATGGGGTAAAGGACAGATACAGTGGCACATGCTTACAATCCCAGCAGCTCAGGAGACTGAGGCAGGAGGATCATGAGTTCACTGCCAGCCTCAGTAACTTAATGAGGTCCTAAGCAACTTAGCGAGACCCTGTCTTAAAATAAGAAATTTAAAATGCCTGCGATGTGGCTCACTGATTAAATGCCCCTGGTTTTAATCCCCGGCATGAAGAAAAAAAATGGGCTAAAGACCTAAACAGAGCCAAGCATGATGGTGCACGCCTGTAATCCCAGCAATTTGGGAGGCTGAGGCAAAGGATCATGAGTTCAAAACTAGCCTCCACAACTTAGCAAAGTCCTAAGCAGCTTAGCAATACCCTGTCACCAAAAAAATAGTCATCCACAAATGACATACAGATAGCCAAAAGACATATATAAATGCTCAACATCACTAGCCATCAGGGAAATGCAAATCAAAACCAGAGTGAGACCTCACATCTGTTACAATGGCTATTATCAAAAAGACAAAGGAGGACAAATGCTGGTGAGGATGTAGAGAAAGGAGAATACACTATTAAGGATGTAAATTAGCATAGTCATTATGGTAAAAGGCATGGAGGTACCTGAAAATATTAAAAAATAGAACTCTCTAGCAATCCCACTGCTGAGTAGATAGCCAAAGGAAATGATATCAGTATGTCACAGAGAGATCTGCTCCCCTGTGCTGATCACAGCACTGTTCACAGTGGCCAAAACATGGAATCAGCCTACATGTCTATCAGTGGATGAAATGGATAAAGGAAATGTGTTACTTATACACACTGAAATACTATTCAGTCACCAAAAGGATGGAGTCCTGTCATTGGTGACACTGTGGATGAGCCTGTAGGACATTTTGTTAAGTGCAGTAAGTCAGCCACAGAAAGCCAAATGCCACATGCTCTCACTCATATGTGCACTCTAAAAGAGTCTCTCATAGAAATAAAAAGTAGAATAGTGATTACTAAAGGCTAAAGAGAGCAGTGGGGAGGTAGGGAGATGGGGGACGGAAAGATTGGTCAATGGGTTCAAAGTTACAGTTAAGAGAGATAAGTTCTGGTGTTCTGTTGCACAGTAGGGTGACTGAAGTTGACAACTATGTATTGAATATATCCAACTAGGTAGAGGGGTCTGGCTAGGGGTTGTGGGTTGTGGCTCAGATAACTCCAAAGCCTTTCAGCCTTCTCCTCAAGCGCTTGTCTAGCATGCATGAGGCACTGGATTCAATCCCCAGCACCACATAAAAATAGAAAACAAACAAAATAAAGGTATTATGTCCGTCTACAACTAAAAAAATAAAAAAATAGAGAGGATTTGGAATGTTCTTATCACAGGAAAAGATAAATGTTTAAGGTTGTGATTATGCTATCTACCCTGATGGTATATTTACATGATACATACATGTATCAAAATATCACATTGAGCCTGGCATGGTGGCATGCACCTGAAATCGCAGTGACTTGAGAGGCTGAAGCTTGCAAGTTTGAGGCCAACCTCAGCAAATTAACTAGACCCTGTCTCAAAAATAAAATAAATATATGAATAAATAAAAAGGCTGGAGAATGTAGCTCAGTGGTAGATTGCCCCAGGTTCAATTCCGGTAACACACACACACACACACACACACACACACACATACACACACACACAAAATATGTACAACTAGTATATGTCAATTAAAAACAAATTAAAGGTCTGGGGTTGTGGCTCAGCAGTAGAGCACTCACCTAGCACGTGCGAGGCCCTGGGTTCAATTCTCAGCACCACATAAAAAAATAAATAAAATAAAGGTATTGTGTCCATCTACAACTAAAAAATGAATATTAAAAAAAAGAGAGAAAAAAATACCTACTTTAGTGGACACCCATTTGATTTAGGTATGAGATTTTATGCTAGCAATCTGTCTTTTAATGGCAAAGGTCGGGGTAGGTACAGTCTCAAGTTGATCAATGTCTTATCTGGACTGTGTGTGGAATAAAAACTCTAGCTTCAGATTGTCCAAGCCATATAATAAATCTCTATTCTTTATAATTACCCTACCAGTACTTTTAGAATTTATCCATTTCTCATTGTCATGCATAGAGCAATAGACACCTTAAGTAAATTTGTGTTTGCCAATACTATCACATTTTTAAAATCCTGATTCCAGTGAAGTCATCAGTACAAATCACCAAGACTACACTATATTGAAGCAGATCAGGAGCACATCTGTGTCACAAAATCCCATGATGTAAATGTGTACTTGCCATATGCAGATAAGTGAGAGGAGTGTTCAGAGGGAGCGACTGCTTCCTGTTGGAGGATATTGGAACAGACTTCGTGGAAGGCATGGAATTGAATTTGGGATGAATAGGAAGGATTTGTCCTCCATACTGTCCCCAGTAGAAACCAATGAAAGGAATTCAGAATACCAGGGTTGTGATTCAGTGTGGAGTACCAGAAATATGTCAGTTTCCAGAACCTCCGAGGAATGTTGGAAAATCCATTGCATTTATTAATAGGGAAAATTTTATATTAGATTAAATCTTCACAGTCTTTGTATGCCAGTGTGGGCAGCCCTTGCATATGCTTATAGAGAAGGTTAAAGAGAAGGATAACTCCAAAGCCTTTCAGCCTTCTGCTCAAGGCATCTACCCCAGTATTCACCTTCTCCTTCCTTATTAGAATATCCTAACCATCTGCTTCTTTGAGAAAAGAGAGACAAACCTTTTTGCATTTCCCCATCCGATCTCACATTTGCTTCTCGGTAGAGCAATGATTAAGGCTCTGTCCTCACCATCATCTTCCCAGGCTCCTCCCATCACTTCAACCCAGCAATATCTGGGCTACTGCTCTTGGTCTCTTTGCTCTTTCTTCTCTATCCAGGAAATCTATTCCACTCTCTTGGTTTTAGTTCCAGGGAAGTCCTTCTTTAGGCATTAGGGTTCTGACATCCTCAGCAAAGATTATGTGTAGTCAGCAGTGTCCTTGAAAGCCCTTAAAAGTGTGGATGGGTTTTCTATATGCAAATCACACAGAGTGTATGTGTGTATGTGTGTGTGTATCATGAATATGATAACTATGTATGTGTATATATGTATAATATGTATATATAATACTTATCGCATATATTACAATATTATATATATATATTGTATATATATCTATAATGCAGATATATCTATAACAAATCATACATAATTTCCTGGGAGTAATTAAAAACCACTAGCAAGTGTTTTACTGCTGAAAACAAATTCAAAAAATTTATAAAGATTTCAACCTTTATAAAGCTCTTCCTGTTGGTCAGCATCATGTTTGTTATTGAGAGACCATTTCATCCATTGCTGTATCTCTTCTACTTGGCCTTCAATTTATTTTTTAGTCTTCTTTCATGTATTGATGAGATCTTGACAGGTTTCTGAATAATGCTGTTGGCTTCCTTGATAGTGGTGGAAATCCTTACAATCATTCACATGATCTTTTTCCAACACACAAGGACCCATACAAGCATGATTACATCTGTGTTTCATGGGTGTGTGCACGTTGAATGGCATATCAGCAATCAGCCTCACTATGCTTCTATTTCTCTTTTTTGTTGATGATATCTGGTTGTCAAATAATAAATTTGAATGATGTAGTCTACTCTTGTACACACATGATTGTGTTTGTGTGTATGTGATCTGGTTGTCAAATAATAAATTTGAATAATGTATGTCCACTCTTGTGCACACATGGGTGTGTGTGTGTGTGTGTGTGTGTGTGTGTGTGTGTGTGACTCTTCTGTTTCTCTAGCCTAAATGTTCTCTTGGACTCCAGAGCCATATACTCGATACCCTGTGAAATACCTCGATACCCTGTGAAATACAATCCTATACATATTTCTGACCCACTCCAAAATGGTTCACCATGTGGAGGATCTGTATGTTTCCTTCTTTTAGATTAAAATTTTTATAAGGGAAATAATAGCTGGAAAATAATATGTACTTACTGAATCACACTATCAATCTAGAATGAAATCAGATCTTCAAAACCTAGATATACATGAGAAACTGCTTTTGATAAGTATTCTAAATCAGTACAAGAGAGTTAAAAATAGACTGTGAAACAGCTACTCTAAGAAGTCTGTTTTTACCTTAGAAGAAGGGAGTTGGACAAGATAACAGGAAGCAGAATTGAGGAACTTACCAGCCCTTGACCTTTTCCACGGTCTGAGGCTCTGTTGTCTATCAACATCACTCATCTTTGTTGCCTAGACATTCTCCTACCTGGATTACTGATACAATCAAAGCCTTCAGGAGGTTTGCTATTTATTGAAATCTAATCTGAGTTGGAGAATAATAACCCAAATAATTTTATCACTTTTTAAAATTATATAATTTTTACAGGACAAGAAGGCATTGCTAGAATGTTCTGGATTGGATTAAATCAGCTGTACTCAGCTAGAGGCTGGGAATGGTCAGATCACAAGCCATTAAGCTTTCTCAACTGGGACTCAGGTAATTGTTCTTCCCCCACCCATTTTGCCTATAGAGCAAAAGCTTCAGAAAACAAGGGCTTCTCACTCTCTGAGATCTTTTAAAAGTTTCAAGAACTGATAAATCTTGTGATTACTTCTCAGATTTTTTTTCCCCCTAAACCAGAGTAGAATGAGAACCACCACTTGGCCAGGAACCATACTGGGTCCCTTAGGGGTCTTGACATGTCCATGACTTGCCCATGTTGTGTCCATCTACAACTTAACTCTAATGCAGAAATATTCCCTTATATTTCAAATCCTTGGGGTCTCCCCATTCTGGCACCCAAGTACTAATAGCATAATGGCTATAATTTATTATAAATAAATAACACAAGGAAAATTTTATAATGATTAAAACCCTGTTTAGCCAAAAAAATCTTTTTCCCCCAAAGGAAGAATGAGGTACCTTTTTAAAAATAAAATATGACAAATGAAAAACCTAAAAGTGAGGCAGACCTGCGACCGACCGGCGGAGCAGGCCCAGCGGCCCACCGGCGTGGTGGACACATCACCCCAATTGGAGGAGGGGCGGAGCAGAGCCACCGCCCGGCCTGCAAGGTAGGCAGACCTGCGACCCACCGGCGGAGCAGGCCCAGCGGCCTGCCGGCGGGGTGGACACATCACCCCAATTGGAGGAGGGGCAGAGCATAGCCACCTCCCGCGCCTGCAAGGTAGGCAGACCTGCGACCGACCTGCAGAACAGGCCCAGCGGCCCGCCGGCATGGTAGACACATCACCCCAATTGGAGGAGAGGCAGAGCCGCCGCCCGCGCCTGCAAGGTAAGCAGACCTGCGACCGACCGGCAGAACAGGCCCAGGGACCCGCCGGTGTGGTAGACACATCACCCCAATTGGAGGAAGGGCCCAGCTGCCGCCCACAAGGTAGGCAGACTGTGCATCCCGGAGAAGGGGCCCAGCAGCCCGCCAGCCTAGTTGAAAGATCACCCCAATTGGAGGAGGGGCACAGCCGCCACCTGCGCCTGCAAGGTACGCAGACCTGCAACCTGGAGAACAGGCTCAGCGGCCCGCCAGCGTGGTAGACAGATCATCTCTATTGGAGGAGGGGCCCAGCCGTTGCTCACAAGGTAGGCAGACCACGTGACCTGGAGAAGGGGCTCAGTGGCCTGCCGGTGTGATAGACAGATCACCCCAATTGGAGGAGGAGCACAGCCGCCACCCGCCCCTGCAAGGGAGACTTTGCAACTATACAAGAGCAATATAAATATATAGGGGGAAAATTCAATAACACAACAGTTTCACCAAGCAGAAAGACACGCGAGCAGTATGGAAAGACAAGGAAAGAAAGGACCACAAGCAATGCAGGTCAACTCAAATTTAGAAGAGGTAATAGCTGCAGCAGATGGAATGTCAGATAAAGAATTCAGGATTTACATGATTCAGATGATCTGGAGTCTCAAGGAAGACATTAGACAGCAAAATCAGATAATGAAAGATCATTTCAACAATGAATTACATAAACAAATCCAAGAAGCAAAAGATCAACTATACAGAGAGATAGAGGTTATAAAAAACAAACAAACAGAAATCCTAGAAATGCAGGAAGCAATAAACCAACTTAAAAACTCAAATGAGAATACTACCAGCAGAGTAGAACACTTAGAAGATAGAACATCAGACAATGAAGACAAAGTATTTCAACTTGAAAAGAACATAGACAGCTCAGCGAGACTGTTAAGAAACCATGAGCAGAACATCCAAGAAATATGGGATAACATAAAGAGACCAAACTTAAGAGTCATTGGGATACAGGAAGGTATAGAGGTCCAAACCAAAGGAATGAGCAATCTGTTCAACGAAATAATACGAGAAAACTTCCCAGACTTCAGGAATGAGCCAGAATCCCAAATCCTAGAAGCCTACAAGATGCCGAATGTGCAAAATCATAAGAGGTCCACACCTAGACACATTATAATGAAGATGCCCAACATACAGAATAAGGAGAGAATTTTAAAAGCTTCAAGAGAAAGGAAGCAGATTACATTTAGGGGTAAACCAATCAGGATAACAGCTGATCTCTCAACACAGACTCTGAAAGCTAGAAGATCCTGGATCAAAATATTTCAAACGCTGAAAGAAAATGGGTTCCAACCAAGAATTGTGTATCCAGCAAAATTAAGCTTCAGGATGGAAGATGAATTTAAAACCTTCCACAATAAACAAAAGTTAAAAGAATTTGCAGCTAGAAAACCATCTCTTCAAAACATCCTTGGAAAAACACTACAGGAAGAAGAAATGGAAAATAACAATGAAAACCAACAGTGGGAGGTAGTACAGTAAAGGGAAAAAATAATGAAAGAGGAAAAACAAACTATGTTAAGTAACATAAATAAACAAATATGGCTGGAAGAACAATCCATATCTCAATAATAACCCTAAATGTTAATGGCTTAAACTCACCAATTAAGAGACACAGGCTAGTAGAATGGATCACAAAACAAGACCCAACAATATGCTGCCTACAGGAGATGCATTTGATAGGAAAAGACATACATAGACTGAAGGTCAAAGGTTGGGAAAAATCATATCACTCATATGGACTTTGGAAACAAGCAGGAGTGTCCATACTCATATCAAATAAAATAGATTTCAATACAAAGTTAATCAAAAGGCATAAAGAGGGACACTACATACTGCTCAAGGGAACCATACACCATCAAGACATAACAATCATAAATATATATGCTCCAAACAATGGTGCAGCTATGTTCATCAAACAAACTCTTCTCAAGTTCAAGAGTCTAATAGACCACCATACCATAATCATGGGAGACTTCAACACACCTCTCTCGCCACTGGGCAGAACTTCCAAACAAAAGTTGAATAAGGAAACTATAGAACTCAATAACACAATTAATAACCTAGACTTAATTGACATATATAGAGTATACCACCCAACATCAAGCAGTTACACTTTTTTCTCAGCAGCACATGGATCCTTCTCAAAAATAGATCATATATTATGTCACAGGGCAACTCTTAGACATTATAAAGGAGTAGAGATAATACCATGCATCTTATCTGATCATACTGAAATGAAACTGGAAATCAACGATAAAAGAAGGAAGGAAAAATCATGCATCACTTGGAGAATGAACAATAGGTTACTGAATGATCAATGGGTTATAGAAGACATCAAGGAGGAAATTAAAAAATTCTTAGAGATAAATGAAAACACAGACACAACATATCGGAATCTGTGGGACACATTGAAAGCAGTTCAAAGAGGTCAATTCATTGCCTGGAGTTCATTCCTTAAAAAAAGAAAAAACCAACAAATAAATGATCTCACACTTCATCTCAAAATCCTAGAAAAAGAAGAGCAAAAAAAACAGCAAAAGAAGTAGAAGGCAAGAAATAATTAAAATCAGAGCTGAAATTAATGAAATCGAAACAAAAGAAACAATTGAAAAAACTGACAAAACTAAAAGTTGGTTCTTTGAAAAAATAAACAAAATCAACAGACCCTTAGCCATGCTAGCGAAGAGAAGAGGAGAGAGAACTAAAATTACTAGCATACGGGATGAAAAAGGCAATATCACAACAGACACTTCAGAAATACAGAAGATAATTAGAAATTATTTTGAATCCTTATACTCCAATAAAATAGAAGATAGTGAAGGCATCGATAAATTTCTTAAGTCATATGATCTACCCAGGTTGAGTCAGGAGGATATAGACAACCTAAACAGACCAATATCAATTGAGGAAATAGAAGAAGCCATCAAAAGACTACCAACTAAGAAAAGCCCAGGACCGGATGGGTATACAGCAGAGTTTTACAAAATCTTTAAAGAAGAACTTATACCAATACTTTTCAAGATATTCCAGGAAGTAGAGAAAGAGGGAGAACTTCCACATTCATTCTACGAGGCCAATATCACCCTGATTCCTAAACCAGGCAAAGACACTTCAAAGAAAGAAAACTACAGACCAATATCTGTAATGAATCTAGATGCAAAAATTGTCAATAAAATTCTGGTGAATCAGATTCAAAAACATATCAAAAAAATTGTGCACCATGATCAAGTAGGATTCATCCCTGGGATGCAAGGCTGGTTCAATATACGGAAATCAATAAATGTTATTCACCACATCAATAGACTTAAAGATAAGAACCATATGATCATCTCGATAGATGCAGAAAAAGCATTCGACAAAGTACAGCATCCCTTCATGTTCAAAACTCTAGAAAAACTAGGGATAACAGGAACATACCTCAATATTGTAAAAGCTATCTATGCTAAGCCTCAGGCTAGCATCATTCTGAATGGAGAAAAATTGAAGGCATTCCCTTAAAATCTGGAACAAGACAGGGATGCCCTCTCTCATCACTTCTGTTCAATATAGTTCTCGAAACACTGGCCAGAGCAATTAGACAAATCAAAGAAATTAAAGGCATAAAAATAGGAACAGAAGAACTTAAATTATCACTATTTGCAGAAGACATGATTCTATACCTAGCAGACCCAAAAGGGTCTACAAAGAAATTATTAGAGCTAATAAATGAATTCAGCAAAGTGGCAGGATATAAAATCAACACGCATAAATCAAAGGCATTCCTGTATATCAGCGACAAATCCTCTGAAATGGAAATGAGGACAACCACTCCATTCACAATACCCTCAAAAAAAATAAAATACTTGGGAATCAACCTAACAAAAGTGGTGAAAGACTTATACGATGAAAACTACAGAACCCTAAAGTGAGAAATAGAAGAAGATCTTAGAAGATGGAAAAATATACCCTGTTCATGGATAGGCAGAACTAACATCATCAAAATGGCGATATTACCAAAAGTTCTCTATAGGTTTAATGCAATGCCAATCAAAATCCCAACGGCATTTCTTGTAGAAATAGAGAAAGCAATCATGAAATTCATATGGAAAAATAAAAGACCCAGAATAGCAAAAACAATGCTAAGCAGGAAGTGTGAATCAGGCGGTATAGCGATACCAGACTTCAAACTATACTACAGAGCAATAGTAACAAAAACAGCATGGTACTGGTACCAAAACAGGCGGGTGGACCAATGGTACAGAATAGAGGACACAGAAACCAATCCACAAAACTACAACTATCTTATATTTGATAAAGGGGCTAAAAGCATGCAATGGAGGAAGGAGAGCATCTTCAACAAATGGTGCTGGGAAAACTGGAAATCCATATGCAACAAAATGAAACTGAATCCCTTTCTCTCGCCATGCACAAAAGTTAACTCAAAATGGATCAAGGAGCTTGATATCAAATCAGAGACACGCCGTCTGATAGAAGAAAAAGTTGGCTACGATCTACATACTGTGGGGTTGGGCTCCAAATTCCTCAATAGGACACCCATAGCACAAGAGTTAATAACTAGAATCAACAAATGGGACTTACTCAAACTAAAACTTTTTTTCTCAGCAAAAGAAACAATATGAGAGGTAAATAGGGAGCCTATACCCTGGGAACAAATCTTTACTCCTCACACTTCAGATAGAGCCCTAATATCCAGAGTATACAAAGAACTCAAAATATTAAACAATAAGAAAACAAATAACCCAATCAACAAATGGGCCAAGGACCTGAACAGACACTTCTCAGAGGAGGACATACAATCAATTAACAAGTACATGAAAAAATGCTCACCATCCCTAGCAGTCAGAGAAATGCAAATCAAAACCACCCTAAGATACCATCTCACTCCAGTAAGATTGGCAGCCATTATGAAGTCAAACAACAACAAGTGCTGGCGAGGATGTGGGGAAAAGGGTACACTTGTACATTGCTGGTGGGACTGCAGATTGGTGCAGCCAATTTGGAAAGCAGTATGGAGATTTCTTGGAAAGCTGGGAATGGAGCCACCATTTGACCCAGCTATTCCCCTTCTTGGTCTATTCCCTAAAGACCTAAAAAGAGCATACTACAGGGACACTGCTACATCGATGTTCATAGCAGCACAGTTCACAATAGCAAGACTGTGGAACCAACCTAGATGCCCTCCAATAGACGAATGGATAAAATAATGTGGCATTTATACACAATGGAGTGTTACTCTGCATTAAAAAATGACAAAATCATAGAATTTGCAGGGAAATGGATGGCATTAGAGCAGATTATGCTAAGTGAAGCTAGCCAATCCCTAAAAAACAAATGCCAAATGTCTTCTTTGATATAAGGAGAGTAACTAAGAACAGAGTAGGGAGGAAGAGCATGAGAAGAAGATTAACATTAAACAGGGATGAGAGGTGGGAGGGAAAGGGAGAGAGAAGGGAAATTGCATGGAAATGGAAGGAGACCCTCAGGGTTATTCAAAATTACAAACAAGAGGAAGTGAGGGGAAAGGGAAAAAAAAAACAAGGGGGAGAAATGAATTACAGTAGATGGGGTAGAGAGAGAAGAGGGGAGGGGAGGGGAGGGGAGGGGAGGGGAGGGGGGATAGTAGAGGATAGGAAAGGCAGCAGAATACAACAGACACTAGTATGGCAATATGTAAATCAGTGGATATGTAACCAATGTGATTCTGCAATCTGTATACAGGGTAAAAATGGGAGTTCATAACCCACTTGAATCAAAGTGTGAAATATGATATGTCAAGAACTATGTAATGTTTTGAACAACCAACAAGAAAAATTTAAAAAAAAGAAAAGGAAAACCTAAAGGTTAACATTAATTTCAGTACAAAACATTCTGTTCATATATAAGGAAAATGGGTTAAGTACTTAAGTGTCACTTTAGTTAACTAAATTTTCTCATTTCTAATGAATTAACAACCTATTGTCTTTAAGTATAATTTAATCTTTTTAAATAATATATATATATATATATATATATATATATATATATATATATATATTTATAATAAATAAATTAGTAGTGGCACTAATGATCAAACCTCGGGTCTTGCATATGCTAGGCAAGCATTCTATCATTGAGTTACACCCAATCCTTAATTTATTTTTTTAAATTTTTAATTTAAGGTCTTAAAGGCATTACAAAATCATAGATTAATATTTTCATCATATAATAAATATAGATTAGCAATAAATATTTATTAGAGATTATCAGCCACAAGATATATGGCAAAAATTTTTATTCTTAGTGACAAGATTGGTTTTTATTTTTGTGTTTTAAATTAGCTATAATATGTTAGAATATCCACCCCCTCACTTGTATTTTAAAAGAAAGAAAAGTTGTATACATTAATATCCATTTTATACAATTCAATTTAATTAAAATTTTAACTAAATGATGAATTCTCATAAAGGCAGAAAATGTAATGTGAAATATTTTTTCTAACCACCACCCTGATTCTAACCTTGTTCTTCTAACTCTTTGAAAATCCTACTTTTTAAGATATGCCAAAAGTACAAATAATAGGTGGATCAAGCTGTGCCGGAATGGATGCCGAGTCTGGTCTGTGGCAGAGTATTTCCTGTGAAGCTCAACTATCATACGTCTGCAAGAAACCATTAAATAATACTGTGGAGTTAACAGGTATCTTCCTCAGTTGCTCTTACAAATAAATCTTAAAGCTGCAATTTTGTGAGGTCAAGTGAAATCTGTCTCAGATACTTATCTCCACCTTTCCTTCATCTGATACTGCCAATATAGGAAAGTATTTAATTTTTGACCCTATCATTAGATATTACCAACTGCATATGAAAAAATCTGTAGTTGAGGCAATGAAGAATATCAAGTAAAAATATGTATATGCCCATTAGATGGCAGAGGTATTTATTTTTATTTTTTGGTACTGGGGATTGAACTCAGGGGCACTCTACCACTGAGACATATCCCCAGCCCTATTTTGTATTTTATTTAGAGAACAGGGTCTCTGAGTTGCTCAGCACCTTGCCATTGCTGAGTCTGGCTTTAAACTCAAGATTCTCCTGTCTCAGTCTCCTGAGCCTCTGGGATTACAGGTATGCTTGCCACCACACCCAGCTGGGATATTCTTGATAGGAAGTGTATTTCTGCTCACGGATCACTCTTGTTCCTCTAGAACAGTAGTTCTCAAATGTGGTGCCCAGACCAAGCACAGTGGCATCACCTTTGCCATTAGAAATACAGATTGCAGGGCTTACCCAGATTTACTGAATCAGAAACTGTAGGCATGGTGTCTAGGAATCTATGTTCTTGTTTTGTTTTGTTTTGTTTTTAAATATTTTTTAGTTTTAGTTGGACACAATATCTTTATTTATCTTTATGTGGTGCTGAGGATTGAACCCAGGGCCTCACCCATGCTAGGCAAGCGCTCTACCACTGAGCCATAACCCCAGCCCCTAGGAATCTGTGTTTTAAGAAGCCCTCCAGGTGACCCTGCATGCTCAAGTCTGAGAGCCACTGCTATGAGGACAGGCCTTATATATTGCATGCCTTTGTGAAAAATCAAGACCAGTGGACACAGGATACCCCCAGGCTCTCCCAGCCCCTGCCCCACATCACCCAGACCTCCTCTATCCTTTTATGCCAGGCTGGTTCTTTAGGTCTTTGAATTGAAAGAACCCAGTAAAATGAGAAGTGCAGGACAAAGTATTTACAATGAGGGGATTGTTCAGGGAAGTGTGAGGAAAGAGACAGGAGACCAGCTGAAGTTTTTGAGGAACGGAGGTTTGAGGAGTATTTACAAGAATAAAGAAGAGTACCTTGGATTGTTGAGCACCAGGCCCAGTGTATACCTGAAATTTGATTAATTCTTCACTGAATGAGAAAAACTCAGATTCAAAACTGGGAGGGGGAAAAGGGAATTTTTAAATGTCCTGCTTTAAGGAATTATGTGGGAAGTGAAAAAAATCAATCAAATTTCTTGTCATCCAAAAAGGAGCATTGAGCTATTTTTTTTTTGAGGGAAAAAAAATACACTTCCTATCAAGAATATCCCAGCTGGGTGTGGTGGCAAGCCTACCTGTAGTCCCAGAGGCTCAGGAGACTGAGACAGGAGAATCTTGAGTTTAAAGCCAGACTCAGCAACAGCAAGGTGCTGAGCAACTCAGTGAGACCCTGTTCTCTAAATAAAAGACAAAATAGGGCTGGGAATATGTCTCAGTGGTAGAGTGCCCCTGAGTTCAATCCCTAGTACCAAAAAAGAAATAAAGAATATAGGAAAATGTTTTAAGATAATAAGGGGAATGAATATTTATCTTCCAAGTTAATATAAGCCAAATATAATCCATACAACAAAAAGCATAATAGAGAAGCCAGCACAAATGAAAATAAGCTAGAGCAACTGATGTTAGATTAAGTAAATATCTCAAAGTAGCAATTATTAAGTAAATCATGATGTTTTCACATGATTGAATAATATGCATTTATTATAACTGTGCTAGCAGGAAATAGAAAAAGCAGAACAAAATGATATGCCTACTTATCATTTTAATCTTGTAAAAATATGTATTCATAGAGACAAAGACTAGAATATGAAAATGATTGTTTTAAGTTCAATTATGTGTGATTTTTCCATCTGTTCTTTTATAGTAACTGTAAAACACAGTAGTAATAAATGAACGCTATTCAGAACCTTAAAGTTAATTGAGTTATCTTGTAATTATGAGAGGCTAGTTGAACCTGAATTTTTATCCTTTAGTAAAAAACAAACCTCTTAAGATGCTGTGTTTTCTTGCAGTAAACCTTCCAAGTGGAAGGTGAAGTCTGAGTAACCAGCTACTTTCTAGTTTTGTTAACAAGGATAGAAGTATTTTGTATGGCTTTATACCTGACTCTTTTTCTCCAGAAAGACTAGACCTTTACTTGTGAGTTTTAGCACGGGCAAAACAAAGAATCGCATTCTATAAGGACCATCGGTCTAGCAGAGGGAGGAAAGAAGAGGTCCAGAGATGTCATTTGCTCTTTCCTTCCATTGCTACTGTCTCTTGGGTGTGAAGTGAGCCCATGTCTCATTCTGTTCCTGAAATCTCTGCCTGTCCTTTGGTTAAAAGTGAGCTTTAATGCATATTCCCTTACTAAGCTGGCCATACAAGAAAAGAAGGCTTGAGCTCATGTTAATCTTTACAACAGCAGAGACTGGAAGGGAACCTAACAAATCCCAGAACCAGAAAAAGATTTAAGCAACTGGCTTATCCTACATCTTTCTTCTATCTTTTAGGACTAAGGGCAATATCTCCCTTGATTGTGTCTATACCCTTAAATAATCTATCCCCAGCCACACAGCATATTTCTGTCACATTACAGTCACATCATGTAATGATAATAATGATTCATTATCTGAATCCCTGCAGGAATTCTTATGACACCAGGTATGTATTAGGTACAACATAAATTCATATTACTCAAGGATCTGTCATCACATTGCCCAATTTTCCAGAAGCCTCATGATTCAAAACAGAAAATTTTGTAATGTTGTTGATTCAAAATAGATATAGCTTTCCTGGAATATAAATTGCTGCTTTTCTCCCAGATGTTTGGACATATTCACATACCCGCTGTGAAGAAGGCTGGCTGCCAAATAATGGATTTTGCTATCTGCTGGTAAATGAAACTGGTTCCTGGGATGAGGCACATAAGAAATGCAATGCCTTCAGTAGTGACCTAATCAGCATTCATTCTTTAGCAGATGTGGAGGTGGTTGTCACAAAATTCCATAATAGGGGTAAGGTTTTTTTTTGTTTTTTTTTAATACCCCATTTTAGAGGCTTAAACATTATAAAATATCCCTGCTTTCAGACTCTTGGTGGGAATGAAATCTTACAACGACCCTGTCCACAGGCTTTTCTGTTGGATGGAACTATGTTGTAGTCTGCGCTGTCCAATACACTAGCCACCAGCCAACATGGCTTTTGAGCACTTGAAATGTAGCTAGAGAAACTGAGGAACTGAATTATTCTTTTTATTTAATTTTATTACATTTTGGTTTATATAGTCACATATGCCCTAGTGGCTACTAATTTGGCAGTAAAAGGTTGATTGAATAATCTGTCTCTTCTCATAAGCTAAATTCTATTTCATTTCCTCCAAAAACCTAAGTGATGATTATTTTACTTTTGTAATTTTTTGGAAGCTAATTTTCTGGTAGACACAGCTATAACAGACTGCTATTACCATACCTTCTGCCTAGGATTCTCTAATAATAGTAGCTAGTAGGGCTGAGTTGTAGCTCAGTGGTAGAGCACTTGCCTCACACTGTGAGGTACTGGGTTCAATCCTCAGCAACACATAAAAATAAATAAAAGATATTGTGTTCATCTACCTGCCTCATTGAAATTTTTAAAAAATATCTAATTTTTTAGTTATAGTTGGACACAATATCTTTATTTTATTTACTTATTTTTATGTGGTGCTGAGGATCGAACCCAGGGCACGTACTAGGCGACCGCTCTACCAGTGATCCACAATCCCAGCCCTGCCTCATTGAAATTTTAATAGGCTATTTAACAGTACCATAAAGGCTCTTAAAACTTATATCAGAATATAAAAATCAGTAACAATATACATATTCAAGAATGTAGTCTAGTAAAGCCAAACAAAGCATTTTTTTTTTAGATGCCAAAGAAGAAATATGGACGGGACTTAGGAACATCAATAGACCAACTTTGTTTCAGTGGTCAGATGGTACTGAAGTAACTCTAACATACTGGAATGAGAATGAGCCAAACATACCCTACAATAAGACTCCCAACTGTGTTTCCTGTTTAGGAAAGGTAGGAGACCTCTGTGGTGTCTTTATCGTCTTACTGTTATATGTAATAATAATATTAAGATTCCTTTGATTATGGTATTTATGTTTAAGCTAAGAAAATAAAAGGTGAAAAGTTTATAGACTATCTTTCTTGGTAAATAAAAGCAGTTACTAAATAAGCAGTCAGTCCACTTTCTGACAGTGTCTGTTCTGACTGAAGCAGATCTAGAGACTCTGTGTAACTCAGATTCTGTGCCAGAGTGGCTCTCATAACCTGCTGTCTCCCAGATCAGGGTCTCCATCAGCCTTCTGCCATCAGTGTCATATTTGGCAGGTAGCCACAATTTAACCTGAAAAGCCCCATCTTTTTGTGTTCATATCAAATTTCATATCAATTCTAGTTTGAGGATGACATTAAAAACACTTTTTTAATATTTTAATTTTAAGTAAAAATTCAAAAAAAATTTTTTTAATATATTTTTATTTTAAAAGGACTAAACTCATTCATAAAAACACCTTACTCCTGTGGATTTAATTTATTGAACATACTTTAGCACCTAAAACAGACTGTGACTTCAGAAAGGATATATGTACCTCTGCATTTTTGTTTATATCACTTTCTTGCAGAAAACTGTAATTGATTATGACGTGTCACCCAGCCATCTAGAGAGACTTAAGTGGAAGCAATAAATGCTTTGTTCAGTAGTGTTTTAGTAGTAAAAATATATTTGGAAAGATGTCACATCTGGTATACTCTATTTTAAAGAATATCCAAGATGTCTTTACAAGAGTATCAAAAATGGAAGTGAGGTGGCATTAGCAAAAGTGAACAGAAGGCATACCTAGACAGCATTCTGGTGTTCAAAACCAGTCCTCAGCACAACTCATCTGTTAAAGTCTAACTTCAAGAAAGCAAAGTAACTTGCTCAATTAGGCAAAATTAATTTTAGGTGGCATACTTGAAAGAGACAATGTTGAAGTGTAGACTGAAGTAGACTTGAAAGAAACTTTTGATTCTAGAATTCTTGAAGACTAGCTCTTGGACCACCATCATTATGTATCTGAGGAAACTGAGTCTGGGACTTAGCCGATGTGCCATGCAAATTGAACCTTGCACAGACTTTAGCCATGTCATAGGAAGGAAGAATAGAGTGCTGGAACTGTTTGTGGAGAAGTTCTTCTCACTTTTACTTCTAGGCCAAGTGTCCTTTGGTGGTTTTATTGTTAGGCCTTTAGGAAAATGAAACTCATCCACACTGTGACCAGGAGACAATGCTGAGAGATAAAAGGCTGAGAGCCAAACCTTCTCTCTGTGGACTCAGTTCTAAATGTGTGGCAAATAATTTCTTTCATGAGCAAATATATTTATATCTCTCTTTGATTTTAAAAGCTAGGTTACTGGAAAGTCCAATCATGTGAAGAGAAACTTAAATATATATGTAAGAAAAAAGGACAAAAAATGAATGACTCAAGATCTGATAAGATGTGTCCTCCAGATGAGGTATGTAAAATCCCTTAATTTTGCTTAAGCAGAATTACAACTTCTTGGTTAGAGATGGTAGTTGAGACCTTAACAATTTGGATTTGCAAAATAGAAGAGACAGTAGCTTCTGTTCATTTACATTACAGCAAGCCAGAAGACAGGAGTCATAACATACTGGTGTTCTCACACAATGAAACAAGACATGCTTTTGTGGATTTCTATAAAAATGTGAACAATTAGGGATATAGCTCAGTTGGTAGAGTGCTTGCCTCGCATGCCCAAGGCACTGGGTTCAATCCCCAATGCCACACACACAAAAAAAGTGAATGATTACTATCCTTCATATTAATATCCTGGGCTGGGGCTGAGTGGCAGAGCAGCTGCCTAGCATGTGTGAGGCACTGGGTTCAAGCCTTAGTACCACATAAAAATAAACAAATAAAATAAAGGCATTCTGTCTATCTATAACTACAATTTAAAAAAAAAAAAATACTGATATCCTTACTTCCTCTACTGATATTATTCCTGTTGAAAAATGATTCAACTGCTGGGTGGTTGGCACACACCTCTAATCCTTGGAGGCTGAAGCAGGAAGATCGCGAGTTCAAAGCCAGCCTCAGCAAAAGTGAGGTGATAAGTAACTCAGTGAGACCCTGTCTCTAAATAAAATACAAAGTAAAACTGGGGATGTGGTGCCCTTAAATTCAAAAATAATAATAATCCAACCAACAATTTTTTTTTCTGTTTTGCCCTCTCTCCTATAGAGAGATGGCCTTTATTGGTCAGCTCTAACAAATGAACTGGTCTCCGTCTTTCATTTCTTGTTTACCCATCTCTCGTTCCTTGCTTTCCCTTCAGTAACAGTGTCCACTTTATGCTGAGTATAGCCCTTGCTGTTCTGCCACTGAGACTTATTTTTAAAAATCCAACAATTGTTTTATGGTAGGCCAGGCCCTAGGGGTAAAGAGGATTATGCCACACCTTCTGTTTGGCACAGTCTTACAGAGGTCATTTATGAAGTTGCAAGCCACCCTCATCATGTATGACTTCACTGGCCATGTCCTCAGTTTGCACAACTTGTAAATGTTATCAATGTAGCAGAACTTGATTGTCAGAGGGGGACACCATCAAGTGCAGGAAACAATGTGATGCTATTTCTACTCTGATTTAGGGCTGGAAGAGACATGGAGAAACCTGTTACAAGATTTACAAGGATGAGGTCCCTTTTGGAACAAACTGCAATTTGACCATCACTAACAGGTGTGACCATCAGTAAACCTGTACTAGTAAACTTTTAACTCTGAGTTCTTATACTAAACAATCTGCCTGAGAAAATGGGGCATCTTTAATTCAGTGATTGTGAAACATTTGCCAAAGTGGTTCTTCTTTTATAGATTTGAGCAAGAATACCTAAATGATATGATGAAAAAGTATGACAAGTCTCTCAGAAAATACTTCTGGACTGGCCTGAGAGATGTAGACTCCCGTGGAGAATACAGTTGGGCAACTGCTGGTGGAATAAAGCAAGCTGTGACATTTTCCAACTGGAATTTTCTTGAACCAGGTAAGTGTCTGAGCCTGAAAAGGAGTAGAATTAGTGAGTAGTGAAATAGCATCCCTCCCAAGTGTTCTTCATTTGTGTTTGGAACGTGAGGGGATTGATGATCTCAGAACCGGCGACTATGAAATGATCCAATGAAAGAAGTAAGAAAACTCAGATCTCCAAAACCATCATCTAACAACTCAGAGATAGAACCACCAGTGTGAGGGTTTTGTTTTTGTTTTATCTTTTCTATGTAAGATTCAAACAGAATCTAGAAGCATCATTGTGAAGCACTTCACATTTTCATCTCTTTGCTTAACTTCACTCTCCAAAACTGAATGTTTATTTCTGTTATTCTTAGAGAGTAAGAATAAAGAAGAGACTATTTTGTACATAGTTTTAATTTATTTTTTTAATTCTAATTTGTTGTATATAACAGCAGAACACATAACAATTCATACTACACATATAGATCATAATTTTTCTTATCTCTGGTTGTATACAACGTATATTCAAACCATTCATGTGTTCATACATGTACTTAAGGTAATGATTACCATCACATTCCACCATCTTTTTTACACCCCTTGCCCCCTCCCTTTCCCTCCCTCCCCTTTGCCTTTTCTAGAGTTTGTCTAATCTTCCCATACGTCCCCTCCCAACCCGACTATGAATTAGCCTCCTTATATCAGAGAAAATATTCGGCTTTTGTTTTTTGGGGATTGGTTAACTTCTCTTAGCATTATATTCTCCAACTCCATCCATTTACCTGCAAATGCCATGATTTTATTCTCTTTTATTGCTGAGTAATATTCCATTGTGTATGTATATATGTATGTATGTGTGTGTGTGTGTGTATATATATATATATATATATATATATATATATATATATATCACATTTTTTTCTTATTTTTTAAAAAAATTTTATTTTTTAGTTGTAGTTGGAAAAAAAACCAATATCTTTATTTTATTTATTTTTTTATTTTTTTTTAATTTTAATTTTTTATTGTTGGTTGTTCAAAACATTACAAATTTCTTGACATATCATATTCCACACTTTGATTCAAGTGGGTTATGAACTCCCACCTTCACCCCATACACAGATTGCAGAATCACCTCAGTTACACATCCATTGATTTACATATTGCCATACTAGTGTCTGTTGTGCTCCGCTGCCTTTCCCATCCTCCACCCTCCACCCTCCCCACCTCTCCCCTCCCCTCCCCTCCCCTCCTCTCTCTCTACTCCCTCCACTGTATAACCCTGAGAGTCTCCTTCCATTTCCATGCAATTTCCCTTCTCTCTCCCTTTCCCTCCCACCTCTCAGCCCTGTTAAATGTTAATCTTCTTCTCCTGCTCTTCGTCCCTACTCTGATCTTAGTTACTCTCCTTATATCAAAGAAGACATTTGGCATTTGTTTTTTAGGGATTGGCTAGCTTCACTTAGCATAATCTGCTCTAATGCCATCCATTTCCCTGCAAATTCTATGATTTTGTCATTTTTTAATGCAGAGTAACACTCCATTGTGTATAAATGCCACATTTTTCTTATCCATTCGTCTATTGAAGGGCATCTAGGTTGGTTCCACAGTCTTGCTATTGTGAATTGTGCTGCTATGAACATCGATGTAGCAGTGTCCCTGTAGCATGCTCTTTTTAGGTCTTTAGGGAATAGACCGAGAAGGTGAATAGCTGGGTCAAATGGTGGCTCCATTCCCAGCTTTCCAAGAAATCTCCATACTGCTTTCCAAATTGGCTGCACCAATCTGCAGTCCCACCAGCAATGTACAAGTGTACCCTTTTCCCCACATCCTCGCCAGCACTTGTTGTTTGATTTCATAATGGCTGCCAAT
The DNA here is from genome assembly GCF_047511675.1 of Marmota flaviventris. Classification (NCBI taxonomy): domain Eukaryota; kingdom Metazoa; phylum Chordata; class Mammalia; order Rodentia; family Sciuridae; genus Marmota; species Marmota flaviventris. Next base: position 71,253,998 of record NC_092508.1, read on the forward strand.
CTTACTGAAGTGAGATGGTATCTTAGGGTGGTTTTGATTTGCATTTCTCTGACTACTAGGGATGGTGAGCATTTTTTCATGTACTTGTTAATTGATTGTATGTCCTCCTCTGAGAAGTGTCTGTTCAGGTCCTTGGCCCATTTGTTGATTGGGTTGTTTGTTCTCTTATTGTCTAATTTTTTGAGTTCTTTGTATACTCTGGATATTAGGGCTCTATCTGAAGTGTGAGGAGTAAAGATTTGTTCCCAGGGTATAGGCTCCCTATTTACCTCTCTTATTGTTTCTTTTGCTGAGAAAAAACTTTTTAGTTTGAGTAAGTCCCATTTGTTGATTCTAGTTATTAACTTTTGTGCTATGGGTGTCCTATTGAGGAATTTGGAGCCCGACCCCACCGAATGTAGATCATAGCCAACTTTTTCTTCTATCAGACGGCGTGTCTCTGATTTGATATCAAGCTCCTTGATCCATTTTGAATTCACTTTGGTGCATGGAGAGAGAAAGGGATTCAGTTTCATTTTGTTGCATATGGATTTCCAGTTTTCCCAGCACCATTTGTTGAAGATGCTATCCTTCCTCCATTGCATGCTTTTAGCCCCTTTATCAAATATAAGATAGTTGTAGTTTTGTGGATTGGTTTCTGTGTCCTCTATTCTGTACCATTGGTCCACCCGCCTGTTTTGGTACCAGTACCATGCTGTTTTTGTTACTATTGCTCTGTAGTATAGTTTGAAGTCTGGTATCGCTATACCGCCTGATTCACACTTCCTGCTTAGCATTGTTTTTGCTATTCTGGGTCTTTTATTTTTCCATATGAATTTCATGATTGCTTTCTCTATTTCTACAAGAAATGCCGTTGGGATTTTGATTGGCATTGCATTAAACCTATAGAGAACTTTTGGTAATATCGCCATTTTGATGATGTTAGTTCTGCCTATCCATGAACAGGGTATATTTTTCCATCTTCTAAGATCTTCTTCTATTTCTCTCTTTAGGGTTCTGTAGTTTTCATTGTATAAGTCTTTCACCTCTTTTGTTAGGTTGATTCCCAAGTATTTTATTTTTTTTGAGGATATTGTGAATGGATTGGTTGTCCTCATTTCCATTTCAGAGGATTTGTCGCTGATATACAGAAATGCCTTTGATTTATGAGTGTTGATTTTATATCCTGCCACTTTGCTGAATTCATTTATTAGCTCTAATAGTTTCTTTGTAGAGCCTTTTGGGTCTGCTAGGTATAGAATCATATCATCTGCAAATAGTGATAATTTAAGTTCTTCTTTTCCTATTTTTATGCCTTTAATTTCTTTCGTCTGTCTAATTGCTCTGGCCAGTGTTTCGAGAACTATGTTGAACAGAAGTGGAGAGAGAGGGCATCCCTGTCTTGTTCCAGATTTTAGAGGGAATGCCTTCAGTTTTTCTCCATTCAGAATGATGCTAGCCTGAGGCTTAGCATTGATTGCTTTTACAATATTGAGGTATGTTCCTGTTATCCCTAGTTTTTCTAGAGTTTTGAACATAAAGGGATGCTGTACTTTGTCGAATGCTTTTTCCGCATCTATCGAGATGATCATATGGTTCTTATTTTTAAGTCTATTGATGTGGTGAATAACATTTATTGATTTCCGTATATTGAACCAGCCTTGCATCCCAGGGATGAATCCTACTTGATCATGGTGCACAATTTTTTTGATATGTTTTTGTATCCGATTCGCCAGAATTTTATTGAGGATTTTTGCATCTAGGTTCATTAGAGATATTGGTCTGTAGTTTTCTTTCTTTGAAGTGTCTTTGTCTGGTTTAGGTATCAGGGTGATGTTGGACTCATAGAATGAATTTGGAAGTTCTCCCTCTTTTTCTATTTCCTGAAGTAGCTTGAAAAGTATTGGTATTAGTTCTTCTTTAAAGGTTTTGTAAAATTCTGCTGTATACCCATCCGGTCCTGGGCTTTTCTTAGTTGGTAGTCTTTTGATGGTTTCTTCTATTTCCTCAATTGATATTGGTCTGTTTAGGTTGTCTATATCCTCCTGACTCAATCTGGGCAGATCATATGACTTAAGAAATTTATCGATGCCTTCACTATCTTCTAATTTATTGGAGTATAAGGATTCAAAATAGTTTTTGATTATCTTCTGTATTTCGGAAGTGTCTGTTGTGATATTGCCTTTTTCATCCCGTATGTTAGTAATTTGAGTTCTCTCTCTTCTTCTCTTCGCTAGCATCGCTAAGGGTCTGTCGATTTTGTTTATTTTTTCAAAGAACCAACTTTTAGTTTTGTCAGTTTTTTCAATTGTTTCTTTTGTTTCGATTTCATTAATTTCAGCTCTGATTTTAATTATTTCTTGCCTTCTACTTCCTTTGCTGTTGTTTTGCTCTTCTTTTTCAAGGATTTTGAGATGAAGTATGAGATCATTTATTTGTTGGTTTTTTCTTTTTTTAAGGAATGAACTCCAAGCAATGAATTTTCCTCTTAGGACTGCTTTCAATGTGTCCCATAGATTCCGATATGTTGTGTCTGTGTTTTCATTTATCTCTAAGAATTTTTTAATTTCCTCCTTGATGTATTCTATAACCCATTGATCATTCAGTAACCTATTGTTCATTCTCCAAGTGATGTATGCTTTTTCCTTCCTTCTTTTATCGTTCATTTTCAGTTTCATTCCATTATGATCAGGTAAGATGCATGGTATTATCTCTACTCCTTTATATTGTCTAAGCGTTGCCCTGTGACATAATATATGATCTATTTTTGAGAAGGATCCATGTGCTGCTGAGAAAAAAGTGTAACTGCTTGATGTTGGGTGGTATACTCTATATATGTCAATTAAGTCTAGGTTATTAATTGTGTTATTGAGTTCTATAGTTTCCTTTTTCAACTTTTGTTTGGAAGTTCTGCCCAGTGGCGAGAGAGGTGTGTTGAAGTCTCCCATGATTATGGTATGGTGGTCTATTAGACTCTTGAACTTGAGAAGAGTTTGTTTGACGAACATAGCTGCACCATTGTTTGGGGCATAAATATTTATGATTGTTATGTCTTGTTGGTGTATGGTTCCCTTAAGCAGTATGTAGTGTCCCTCTTTATCCCTTTTGATTAACTTTGGCTTGAAATCTATTTTATTTGATATGAGTATGGACACTCCTGCTTGTTTCCAAAGTCCATATGAGTGATATGATTTTTCCCAACCTTTCACCTTCAGCCTATGTATGTCTTTTCCTATCAAATGTGTCTCCTGTAGGCAGCATATTGTTGGGTCTTGTTTTGTGATCCATTCTACTAGCCTGTGTCTCTTAATTGGTGAGTTTAAGCCATTAACATTTAGGGTTATTATTGAGATATGGGTTGTTCTTCCAGCCATATTTGTTTATTTCTGTTACTAAACATGGTTTGTTTTCCTCTTGGATTATTTTCCCCCCCTTGACTGTCCTACCTCCCACTGTTGGTTTTCATTGTTATTTTCCATTTCCTCTTCCTGTAATGTTTTGCCGAGGATGTTTTGAAGAGATGGTTTTCTAGCTGCAAATTCTTTTAACTTTTGTTTATCGTGGAAGGTTTTAATTTCATCTTCCATCCTGAAGCTTAATTTCGCTGGATACACAATTCTTGGTTGGAACCCATTTTCTTTCAGTGTTTGAAATATGTTATTCCAGGATCTTCTAGCTTTCAGAGTCTGTGTTGAAAGATCAGCTGTTATCCTGATTGGCTTACCCCTAAATGTAATCTGCTTCCTTTCTCTTGTAGCTTTTAAAATTCTCTCCTTATTCTGTATGTTGGGCATCTTCATTATAATGTGTCTAGGTGTGGATCTCTTATGATTTTGCACATTCGGCGTCCTGTAGGCTTCTAGGATTTGGGATTCTGTCTCATTCTTCAAGTCTGGGAAGTTTTCTCGTATTATTTCATTGAATAGACTGCTCATTCCTTTGGTTTGGAGCTCTGTACCTTCCTGTATCCCAATGACTCTTAAGTTTGGTCTCTTAATGTTATCCCATATTTCTTGGATGTCTGCTCATGGTTTCTTAACAGTCTTTCTGAGCTGTCTATGTTCTTTTCCAGTTGAAATACTTTGTCTTCATTGTCTGATGTTCTATCTTCTAAGTGTTCTACTCTGCTGGTAGTATTCTCCATTGAGTTTTTAAGTTGGTTTATTGCTTCCTGCATTTCTAGGATTTCTGTTTGTTTGTTTTTTATAACCTCTATCTCCCTGTATAGTTGATCCTTTGCTTCCTGGATTTGTTTGCGTAATTCATTGTCGAGGTGATCTTTCATTGTCTAATTTTGCTGTCTAATGTCTTCCTTGATACTCCAGATCATCTGAAGCATGTATATCCTGAATTCTTTATCTGACATTCCATCTGCTGCAGCTGTTACCTCTTCTAAAGTTGTGTTGACCTGCATTGCTTGTGGTCCTTTCTTTCCTTGTCTTTTCTTACTGCTTGCGTATCTTTCCTGCAGGCGTGGGCGGGGGCTCTGCTCTCTCCTTATTCCAATTGGGGTGTCGTGGCTACCACGCCGGCAGGTCACTGGGCCTGTTCTGGGCGCTGGCGGCGGCTCTGTTCTGCCCCTACTCCAATTGGGGTGACGAGTGTACCACGCCGGCAGGCCACCAGGCCTGATCCGCCGGTCGGTTGCAGGTTTGCCTACCCTGCAGGCGCGGGCGGCGGCTCTACTCTGCCCCTACTCCAAATGGGGTGACGTGTCTGTCGTACCGGCAGGCCACTGGGCCTGTCCCGCTGGTCGGTCGCAGATCTGCCCACCTTTCGGGCACGGGTGGCGGCTCTGCTCTGCCCCTACTCCAATTGGGGTGTCGTGACTACCCTGCCTGCAGGTCGCTGGGCCTGTTCCTGGCTCGGGCGGCGACTCTGCTCTGCCCCTACTCCAATTAGGGTGGTGTGTGTACCACGCCGGCAGGCTCCTGTCCTGATCCGCCGGTCTGTCGCAGGTCTGCCTACCTTGGAGGCGCGGGCGGCGGATCTGCCCTGCCCCTCCTACCACGCCTGCGGACCCCTGGGCCTGATCTGCAGGTTGGTCACAGGTCTGCTCACCCTGCGGGCCCGTGTGGCGGTTCCGCTCCGCCCCCCACTCCAATTGGGGTCACGTGGCCACCACACTGGCAGGGCCTGATCCGGACGTGGGAGAAGGATCTGCTCTGCCCCTACTCCAGTTGGGGTGACGTGTGTACCACACTGGCAGGCCACTGGGCCTGACCCGCCAGTCTGTCACAGGTCTGTTTACCTTGCAAGCGCGGGCGGCGGCTCTGCCCTGCCCCTCCTACCACGCCCATGTACCACTGGGTCGCGGGTCTGCCCACCTTGCGGGTGCGGGTGGCGGCTCCGCTCCGCCCCCTCTCCAATTGGGGTCACGCGGTCACCACGCTGGCAAGCCGCTGGGCCTGCTCCGGGTGCTGGCGGTGGCCCGGCTCCTCCCCTCTGGCTCGACGACAAATTGAGGAGACTCGGGTGTCTGTGCCTCACCCCCCCTACCAGGAGACCAACTGTTTCTGTCGCCGCTGGTATTGATGAAGTTCTCTCCTCCACCGCTTTCTGATGACATCAGATCTCTGCCATGTTGGTATCCTATGCGAATGGCAGCATTTCGTTCCCCTTGCCGGGCAACCAAAGCAACGGGTGAGTCCTGACCGGCCCTCAGCAGGACCCGGACCGAGAAGCAGTTTCCGTGGGCTCCTAGCCCTGGGCCAGGGCAGTTCCGGGAGCCGGAACTCGGCCGCTCCGTGCTTGGTGTAAGCTCCGATAAAAGTAGGCTCCAAGAAGCAGTCCCCGCGGGCTCAGTTCCGGGAGCCAGAATTCGGCCGCTTAGTGCTTGGTTTATGCTCTGATAGGAGCAGGGTCCAAGAAGCAGCCTCCGCAGGCTCCCCAGCCCTGGGCCAGGGCGGTTCTGGGAGCCGGAACTCAATCACCCCGCGCTCGGTGTTCGCTCCGATAAGATCAGGTTCTAAGAAGCACCCAGGCACTGAACCCTAGCAATCTGTCTGCAAGCCGCAGGCGAACGGCAGCCTGAAATTACCTGTTCTATGGCTGAATGAGCTGCGGTCAGTCGAAAACAGGGATGGTGACGTCAGCTTTCCAACATGGTGGCTGCTGGCCTCCTCTGTGGTCTGACCGGTGTGGAGAACCGAGATGGACCGCTTCCTTCCCCCGTCTCGAACCCAGAATTCAGCCCTGAGTACGGTGCTTGCACAGCTGGCAGAAACTGCAGCGCTGTATCCCTGCGTCGCTATCTCCTCGTTTCCCAGCGCGCGCTGCAGACTCTAGCCGCGGGGTGATTTGCTGAATAAGCAGTGTTACCCTCCGTGCGACAAACCTCTCGCGTTTGAGTCCCCGTAGCCGATCCTCATGCGATGGAAATCCTTCCTCCAGGTTCCGGAGCACCCCACTATTGCTGGAAATTCCTAACAAGATAGCCTTTAGCCGTCCTGACTTGTCATACTCCCACACAGTGAAGCAGCACACGGGGGCAATGCACTCCCCTCGCCGCCATCTTCCCTTTCTCACATTTTTTTTAATCCATTCATCTACCGATGGGCATCTAGGTTGGTTCCACAGTTTAGCTATTGTGAATTGTGCTGCAATAAACACTGACGTAGCTATGTCCCTATAGTATGCTGTTTTTGAGTAGATCGAGGAGTGGGATAGCTGGGTCAAATGGTGGTTCTAAGTTTTTCAAGGAATCTCCATACTGCTTTCCATATTGGCTGCACCATTTTGTAGTCCCATCAGCAATATATGAATGTGCCTTTTTCTCCACATCCTCACCAACACTTATTATTGTTTGTATTCTTAAAAGCTGCCATTCTGACTGGAGTGAAATGAAATCTCAGAGAAGTTTTCATTTGCATTTCTCTAATAGCTAGAGATGTTGAACATTTTTTCATATATTTGTTGATTTATTGTATATCACATTCTGAGAAGTGTCTGTTCAATAACCCACTTATTGATTGGGTTATTTATTTTTTTGGTGTTTAGCTTTTTGAGTTCTTCATATACCCTAGAGATTAGTGCTCTATCTGTGTGCAAGTGGTAAAAATTTGCTCCCAAGATATAGGCTCTCTATTCACCTCACTGATTTTTTTTTTCCTGAGAAGAAGCTTTTTAGTTTGAATCCATCCCATTTATTAATTTTTTATTTTAATTCTTGCACTATAGGAGTCTTATTAAGGAAGTAGGGGCCTAATCTGATATGATGGAGATTGGGGCCTACTTTTTCTTCTGTTAGATGCCAGATCTCTGGTTTAATTCCTAGGTCCTTGATCCACTTTGAGTTGAGTTTTGTACATGGTGAGAGAGAAGGGTTTAATTTCATTTTGTTGCATATATATTTCCAGTTCTCCCAGCACCATTTGTTGAAGAGGCTATCTTTTCTACAATGTATGTTTTTGGCACCTTTGTCTAATATAAGATAACTGTAATGATGTGGGTTAGTCTCTGTGTCCTCTATTCTGTACCATTTATCTACCAGTCTGTTTTGGTGCCAATACCATGCAATATTTGTTACTATTGCTTTGTAATATAGTTTAAGGTCTGGTATAGTGATACCACCTGCTTCACTCTTTCTGCTAAGGATTGCTTTAGTTATTCTGGGTCTCTTATTTTTCCAGATGAATTTTATGACTGCTCTTTCTATTTCTATTAGGAATATCATTGAGATTTTGATTAGAATTGCATTAAATCTGTATAGTGCTTTTGGTAGTATGGTCATTTTGATAATATTAATTCTGCCTATCTAAGACCAAGGAAGATCTTTTCATCTTCTAAGGTCTTCTTTAATTTCTTTCTTTAGTGTTCTGTACTTTTTGTTCTAGAGGTCTTTCAATTCTTACTCCAAAAAAAAAAAAAAATTGAAAATATTTAAGGCATTGGCAAATTTCTAGAGCCATATGATTTGCCCAGATCGAATCAGGATGATATAGACAATTTAAACAGTTGAATTTCAAGTGATGAAATTAAAGATGCCCTCTACCAACCTAGAGAAGCCCAGGACCAGATGGGTACACAGCCGAGTTCTATAAGACCTTTAAAGAAGAACTAATTCCAATACTCTTCAATTTATTTCAAGAAATAGAAAAAGAGGTAGCACTTCCAAACTCATTCTATAAGGCCAATATCACCCTGATTCCAAAACCAGGAAAAGACACATCAAAGAAAGAAAACTTCAGACCAATATCTCTAATGAACATAGATGCAAAAATTCCTCAATAAAATTCTGGCAAATCGCACACAAAAACATATCAAAAAGATAGTGTACCACGATCAAGTGGGGTTCATCCCAGGTTGCAAGGTTTGTTCAACATAAAGAAATCAATAAATGTAATTCATCACCTGAATAGACTTAAAGAGAAGAACCATATGATCATCTCAATAGATTCAGAAAAAGCATTTGACAAAATACAGCACCCCTTCATGTTTCAAACACTAGAAAAACTAGAGTTAACAGGAACATATCTTAACATTATAAAAGCTGTCTATGCTAAGCCCCAGGCCAACAGCATTCTAAATGGAGAAAAATTGAAAGCATTTCTTCTAAAAACTAGAACAAGACAGGGATGTTCTCTTTCACCACTTCTGTTTAACATAGTTCTTGAAACACTGGCCAGAGCAATTAGACAGATGAAAGAAATTAAAGGTATACAAATAGGTAAAGAAGAACTCAAACTATCACTGTTTGCTGATGACATGATTTTATATCTAGAAGATCCAAAAAATTCCACCAGAAAACTTCTAGATCTAATAAATGAATTCAGCAAAGTAGCAGGATATAAAATCAACACCCATAAATCAAACTCATTCCTATACATCAGTGATGAATCCACTGAAAGAGAAATTAGGAAAACTACTCCATTTACAATAGCCTCAAAAAATATAAAATACCTGGGAATCAATCTAACAAAAGAGGTGAAAGACTCATACAATGAAAACTACAGAACAGTAAAGAAAGAAATTGAAGAAAACCTCAGAAAATTGAAAGGTCTCCCATGCTCCCGGATAGGCAGAATTTATAGTCAAAATGGCCATACTACCAAAAGCATTATACAGATTTAATGCAATTCCTATTAAAATCCCAATGAGACCATTTTTCATAATCAGGAAACTGGAGCATGGAGAACTCCCACAAAATTTGTGACACATGGTCATGACCATCAATGTGAGTATTGTTAATATTAACAAAATCATTTATTTACTTACAAAAGTCAGAGGATACAGACATCAAACTTGGTTAAATCTCACTTAAATCAGAAATATTCTAGCAGGTAAAACATAGATTTCTTTAATATAGACTCGGCCATTTTAGAATAAATGTCACATCCATCCTTGATAAGCTTCAGTGGTTTGAGAGGGCTCAAGAAGTAGCCACCACCATGGTGTCCTTCGCTGTGTGGTCAGAAAAACTTCCATTAGGTAGATAGGTGGGCAGAACAGGGAAGAAGCAGCACACCCATCCTGGGTGGTGTGGCGTTATTTTTCTGAGTTCCTTGTTCCTCTTGTTGCCTATAGGTAAATATGAGACCATATAGCTTCTCTGTTTGGTGGGATAGAAGTCATTCTTGTTCCTTTCAGTGTATGTGACTCTTCTTGTATTCTGTTCATTTCAGGCAGAATTATAATTAAACTATTTTTCATAACATTGAAATGGGATCATGTAAGCTTATAATTAAAATAATACTTGAAATTGGGACTGCCCTCAAAATTGGTGACACATGGTCATGACTACCAATATCATGCTATAATGGAAAGGAAGTATAGCATAACTTTTTGCCAGACAAATCTGTGTTCAAATGTCAACTTTTCCTCTCATTTACTATGACTAGGGTTAAGTAATTTAGTCTTCATTCGAAAAGTAGATCTGAGGGCTGGGAATGTGGCTCAGTGGTAGGGCAAGTGTCTAGCATGTGCAAGGCCCTGGGTTCAAGCCTTAGTACCACACACACACACACACACACACACACACAATCTGGTAATTCAAACTACCTTTTTAAAAAAATTTTTTTTAATTTGTTCTAATTAGTTACATGCCGCAGTCTGGCTGGGCACAATCAGGAGCCACTTGTCAAAAGAAACTAACTTTATTTTTAGAACCACACACGCCAAACAAAACAGCCTCTCAGGAAAAACCCTCAGAGCCTCAACTGCCACCACCGGCTTTCCACAAGCCTCTCTCTCCCACACAAGCTTCTTTCCACCTCCCATAATCCTCCTGCTCTTGAGGCCGATTGGCTGGGTCACGTGGGCGGAGCCAAAAAAGTCCCCCAATGAGCAGCTCCGTGGTCTGAAAGGGCAGGGAAACAGTCCAATGAGCATCACCGCAGAGGAGCCAATCAGCTAGATGTTGCTGGGGCCGCTGTGAGCCAATCATCAGCCGGCAGCTGGAAGTTTGCTGGCAGCTGGAAGTTTGCTGGGGCCCCTTCGGCTGTGGCTCTCAACAGTTACACATGACAGTAGAATGTATTTTGATAAGTCATACATAAATGGAGTATTAACTGCTCATTCATCTGATTGTACATGATGTAGCGTTACACAGGTCATGTAATCATAAATGCACATAGGGTAATAATGTCCAATTCATTCCACTATCATTCATATCCCTATGCCCCCCCACACTTCCTTCTGTCTAGTCCACCCATGACTGTCTCCTTACTATGAATAAGCTGTGCTTATCAGAGAAAACATTCAACCTATGGTTCTTTGGAATTGGCTTTTTTTGCTTAGCATAATGTTCTCCAGTTCCATCCATTTACAAATAATAACAATTAATACCAATATTATGGCATTAATACCATAATACCATAATTTCATTTTTATTTATGGCCAAGTAATATTCCATTGTGTATATATGCCATGGTTTCTTTATCCATTCATCTTTTGAAGGGCACCTAGGTTGGTTCCATAGTTTAGCAATTGTGAATCGAGCTGCTGTAAACATTGACGTGGCTGCACCACTTTAGTATGCTGATTTTAAATCCTTTGGGAGTGGGTCAAATGACTAGGTCAAATGGTGGTTCCATTCCAAATAAACTATCTTTTAATGTTGTTATGAACAAATAAAATTATGACTGTCATAAGATAAATACTAAACAAATATGTTTTCACATACCTCCTTCTGTCTTTATTGTCCTCACCCTTCCTTTGGATCTGAATCTGACAAGGTTTTATTTTGAAGTGAACTGAATTGCTTAGAAACTGCTCAAAGTTTTTTAAGCGAATTGGAACCATTTCCCTGCAGCATAGTGGTTTGGGATACCACCTTGGAAGCAGATTGCTTTGGGTCAGCTGCTTACTAATAGAGTGACCTTGGACAGGTCACTTCATCCTCACTTACCTCAGTTGTGGCTAGAATCCACCCTCTGGTTTGTTGTCAGAGTTAATTAGGCTGGGTGCAGTGGTGCAGGCCTGTAATACCAGCAGCTTGGAAGGCCGAGGCAGGAGGATCGCAAGTTCAAAGCCATCTTCAGCAATGGTAAGGTGCTAAGCAACTCAGTGAGACCCTGTCTCTAAATAAAATACAAAATAGGCCTCAAGATGTGGGTCAGTGGCCAAGTGCCCCTGAGTTTTCAATCCCCAGTAACAAAAAAAAAAAAAAAAGAATTAATGAGCTTAATCCCTAGAGTGGTATCTGATTGGGAGTCAATACTTCTCTATAATACCTACCACCACCATCATCATCCATCATAATCATTATTCTGAACAATATCTTTCTTTCCTCTTTTTCTTCCATTGTTTTTTCTTATTTTTTCTCCCTACTTTGGCTCAAATAAAGAGAAGAAATACATGATAGAAAATGTTTGGACTTTAAAGTTTTAATTAAACTTTCCCATTCAACCCTAGCGTCTCCAGGTGGGTGCGTGGCTATGTCAACTGGAAAGTTTCTTGGCAAGTGGGTGGTGAAGGACTGCAGAAGCTTCAGAGCACTTTCAATTTGCAAGAAAATAAGTGGACCCCTGGAGCCTGAAAAAGCAGCCCCCAAGCCTGATGGCCCTTGTCCTGAAGGCTGGCATGGTTTCCCCTCCGGTGTTTCTTGTTACAAGGTAAAGCGGCATTCTCACCCAGTCCTTCAGTGATGTCGTCTCTGCACTATCCTAGTTCATGTCTTTGTACAAATTATGTTCCTTGCCATAGACATATAACCTAAAAAAGTGTTTGGGAGCATAGAGTCCTTGGCAGGACATCTGGAAACTTTGGTGTCAGGTGTTTCAATCCCACACTCTGCACATGTCCTCCCCCAAAGAGTAGGGCCAGAGCCAGAACTGGCCCTCTGCCTGGCTTCTCTCCTCCTGAGAGTTGGTGGGCTGCCACCATGCTGATGCAATGCTTGTGATTCTCGTATCCCTCTACTTCTTGTCAAATAAAGAGGTTCATCCCTTCTCATTATGGGAAAAAATGGGTCATTCAGTCAGTCAGTCCCACAAACCAACGATTAGATACTACCCCAAATCTTAGTAGCAATGACAGTGTTTAGTCTCAGGCTCATAAATCTTGGGGTCAGCTAGGGTTTGACTGATCTAGTTTGAATGGTCAACTCTATTTCCAGCTGCAGGTCAGCTATGTGGGACTCCCTATGATGACTTGGGGCCTATTGCTCTTTCTTCACTCTAGGGCTCAAGCCGAATGGGCAGCCTCTCTCAGGAGATTGTTTCTTGTGGCAAATCACTGGAGCCCAAGAAGGCAAGCCTAACCACATAAGCACATCTCAGGCCTCTGCTCACTTTAGCTACACTAGTATCCCATTAATCACAGAAAGGTACATCGCCAAACCCCACATCAAAGTACAGAGAAGTCTACTTCACCCCAAAGAGGCCATGACAAGAATGTGTCATCATATCATAGGGAACAGAAGAATTGGGACCAATAATTGGCCTACCAGTGCATTTTCTCTTCTTTTTTGAAATCATGATTTCTTTGACCTAAAATTAATCATTACACAACAAGGAAACATTCCACAATGGCAGGTTTTGTTTTGTTGCCTTTTGTCAAAGTTCACACATCAGTACAGACTTTTATTTGCTACTTCCTGATCTGAAAATAGTCCTCTTCTTATGTAGGTATTAGTGGCTTGCATTCAAAATTATATTGTTAGCATACTTCTTTGCAGAATTCTTCTCCCAGAGCTTCCTTATGTACCCTTTACAGCCTTGACTACTGGTTCATTTTCTCTTTCAAAGTCCTGGGAATGCATTAGAACATGGTATCTTGTTGGAGCAGTTTACCAGCCTGACTGAGGTAGTTCATACATCTGACAATAGTGATCATCTTTATAGGCCTTTAGTTGACACTTAGAGCATGAAGGGTCCTTGACTCATTGTACACAGATTTTCCTGTGCCTTCATTATGAGGATCAGTTTCAAGTCCCATAATATTTTGACTATAATTGACTTTAAAACTATGAATACTTCATGATTATGCCAGAAAACAAATTAACATTATACTTTGTCAAGGCATTCCATGCAGAAAGAATTGTGAGAAAGAGGAACTGGGAAGAAGCTGAAAGATTCTGCCAAGCACTTGGAGCACACCTGCCTAGCTTCAGTCATATGACTGAAATCAAGGAATACCTTCACTGGTTAAGGGAGCAGTTCAGGTAATATTTCTAGAATGAGCTTCTGTGCTATATGTGATGTCTTGTAAATATTCAGATTAACATGTTATATTATCTTAAAAAACCAGTGCTTAGCAGTCATGCAATATCAAGCACTCTTATATGCAAGATACCACGAGAGATTCAGAGATGAGTGAGACACAGTCCCTGTCCTTTGTTCTAGTAAAGTTCAACAACAGTGTTAAGAAAAGTATGTAAAAAAAAATCTACAGCATAGATAAAGAGGGGCCTTGGCAATTCAGAGAAGGGAGGAAGTTTTCCTGGCAGGTATGATCAAGGGAAATGTCATGAGGAAGGCTGATTATTGGAGGGTAGGTAATATTTTAAAAAGTAAAATAGAAAAAGCCAGTGAAAACACAAGTCAAGGTGCTGAGAACAGAATGTACAGATGTGGGCAAGGAGAAATGAATCATACAACTTGGCTAAAAAATAAGATTTGGATATGAAATTGAGATTTCTTTGCTTATCAGAGAATGAGTTTAAGTCAATAAGTAAAAAACAAGTAAGTTAATTAGTCCCCAATTAACTTCATTTGTGAAGAAATTAATTAAGTGGTATAAACCACTTATATTCCTATATTCACAAGCATACAGATACACATATACATATAAATGCATACATACGTACACATACATTCAGAGAGGGGAGCAGCTCTGTAGGTCAATGCAGACCAACTAGTTAGAAAGCTAGTACAGCTGCTCTGGTGGAAGCCTGCATAGAGGAAGGGCAGTAAGAAAGGGAAGTGATCATAGAAGTTATAGCCATTGTGATTTTAATGTTGAGGTAGAAGGAGCCTTCCTTGTCAATTTTCCTGATGTCTTTAAGGACAATATGGAAAAATATGAGCCAGGTGATGCTGTCTTGGAAAAAAAATTTCTAAGCTTTGCACACATCATAGTTATTAGGGTCATCAACTCCACAAAATGTTTTTCTCTTTTCACTTTCTGAACTGAAGAAAGACCCAAAGCTGTCTAAAAAAAAAAAAAAAATTCAGGGTATACCAGAGTAAATTATATTTTCCCAATTATTTTGAATCTAACAAAAATCTCAAGGAAAACAGCAAAAATTAAAATAGTTTGCCAAAACAAAGAAAAAGTTTAACTAGCTTTCTTTGGAATGTAGAAGATATTTAAAGACTGATATCTAAAGAGTTTTGAGGCAGAAAAAGCCTATAATATATTAATTTTAGTTTCCAATTAATTTCACTTGTGAAGAAATTAATTGAGGGGCTGGGGATGTGGCTCAAGCGGTAGCGCGCTCACCTGGCATGCGTGCGGCCTGGGTTCGATACTCAGTACCACATACAAACAGGGATGTTATGTCCGCTGAAAACTGAAAAATAAATATTGAAAAAAAAAAAGAAATTAATTGATATTAACCACCCATATTACCTTCTTGGAAAAAAAATTTCAAAGACAAATTCCAGTTAAGAGGTGAATACAAAAATCAAAAACACTTGAGTAGGGATTTCATTATAAAAGAATCAGAAGGAATAATATAACATTAAAACCTAGCCCAAAATCTAAGTAGTTGTAATAAATATAATTATAAAGACAGAACGAAATTATCCTCTGTCTTGAAAGAGAAATATAAGAATAATTTAATAACACCAGGTTTTTAACTGTTTATATAAATAAAAATTAGAATGTAGAAAGTTAAAACAGTTGTGAAAAAAATGAAAGCATAGTAAATTTCTCATTTTACCTGGAAATCATATTTAGAAACATTGATTATGTAAATTTTTAAAGCTTGAAGATAATGTTTAGTACAATTTAAGCATATGTCCATCTATTGAATGTATAAATAGGTTGTGGTGGAGCCCATATAGATAAATATAAATAAATAAAATAATCAAGGATGAAATCCAACATAAAACAAGTTGGCAAAAGACCCATTGTCGGTTTTGATTAAGTCTGAGTATACAAATTTGTTCAATAATAGTATCCAATTCTATGTTGCTATAAGAGTCTTAAAAACAGCCCAAAGTAATGATGTTCTTTTCCTGGAAGAAAGGGTATACAAAGTGTTACAAAATTAAGACATTTCAATAAAAACCCGTCTCTTTAAAAATTGAAAAAACTGGCAATGAATCATATTACACTGCATATGAGTCAGTGTGAGTAGCTGGTGGCCCATTGAGATGTGACGTCACTGTTCAATTTGCCAGGGTCCCTAACTCATTACTTCTTGACCTCCTTATGATATGTGCTTGTTCCATATTAACTCAAATAGCAAATGAGTTAATAATCACAAGAGCCATGTGATCATCTTAATAGGCACTAAAAATGCATCTGGTAAAATTCTTATTCATTTCTGGCTTAATATATATACTTGATATAGTTAATGAATACAATTAATATATAAGTTCTTTCTGAATTAAAAATAGAAGAGTAGTTCAAACCAGTAGCCATATCACAATTAATGACAAAGTATTATTAAATGAACCTTTGCACCAATGGCAGATTCTCATTCCCATTATAGTTGGCATCAGGTCCGCAATCACTTGACCCAGTGACTGGACAAGGGATCAAGCTCTTAGTGCCATTTCTAAAGGTACAGCTACTGGTCTCCCAAGATCCTTGAACCCTTTTATGAAGAGTGAGAGTCTTTCTAAATATTTTAGTTAATCCCCATATCTTGAATAATTTAAATTTCACTAAGGAGAGCTCATTTCTGAAATCATGCTGATTAGCAACTTCTAATTTCACTGACATAAACCCTTTCCTGACTTTCAGCAGAGGCTAATTACTACAGCCTCAGGTGTAGCTTTGGATCACACACATCCCTGTGGTGGCCACCTGTGGGGCATGGCTTTTTTAACACTCTACTGATCCTCTCTGAAGTGTGAATTTTGAGCAAAGCAGCCTAATGGCCCCAAGATCTCAAGCTTGACCCGCACAATATCACACTGTCTAGATAAAGCATTTGTAGTAAAATACTGATATGCAAACAAACTCTGGATTCTAGAATTAGTAACTCTAATTGGAACAGGGAGTCATGGGTAAGTACTAAGCAGTAAAGGTGTAGGTATTTGTGGGAATCAATTAATGGAAAACACTGGAATAACACATGTGATAGAAATGACTGCTAAGAGCCTCTATTACCCACTGGATTACACTAGGAATGTGTTCATATTACACTAATATGAATGATAATTAAAGAACTTCTCTTTATTTTTTTAATCACACTTAAGCACTTCCCATTTAAAAATTAGTAAAAGTTCATATGTAAAATTTGGAAACTATTAAAAGGGTAATGAAGAAAATAAGAATCACCTCAAATCCTAGTTCCCAGTTATAGTTAACATTTAGTGTAAATGCTTTCAATTTTCTTCCATTCCTATACATGTAGTTTTTATAAAATGATTGTCCACAGAATTACTATGTTTAATGTTTTTTTTTTCTAATCACAAAAATAATGTATGTGGAATTAAAAAACAGAAAAGCACAGAGGAAAGAAAACAAATCTCTTTAGGAATTATGTTTTATTTGTAGTCTTATCCTAGCAGCCAACATAATGCCATATTAAACAGACTGTGTTTCTTTCTTTTTTTTTTTTTTAGAGAGAATGAGAATTTTAATATTTATTTTTTAGTTTTCGACAGACACGACATCTTTGTTTGTATGTGGTGCTGAGGATCGAACCCGGGCCGCACGCATGCCTTGTGAGTGCGCGCTACCGCTTGAGCCACATCCCCAGCCCCCAACAGACTGTGTTTCTGCTTAATAAGTATTCCATTAATAAAGAGATTGTTTCCCTGTGCTGTACTTAGAAAGAAAACATTCTAGAACCAAAAATGTAGCCATGGCTTAAAGGAAAAGAAGGAAGCAGACCCATTCATATTAGAAAATGACTCTAAAGCTTACTCCTTGAATGTATTAGCTTTCATTGCAGAAATTGACCTTTCTCAGTAAGAAGTCCATTGCCCACCCAAATTGTGTATTGCATGCCAAAGAGTTAAGTCAGATTACTGCTATACTTCTCACAATCTAAATTCCACATCTCTATTTGTATTTCAATGAAAAGGATTCATGGTGCACCAAGTCATTAAGGCTCTGAGATCTTTGCAGCTCTTAATAGCAGCCCAACAGGGAAAGCCATTGTAGAGCAAAAATAGTCATAGGATTAGAGAATAAAGGCTTATTTGCAATGCCATTGCTGCTGTGTACACTGCCTCCTGTGAAGTGGCATGAATGGATTTAGATATAAATCTAAGGCTTTGCAGACTAAGAGCCCTCATCAAATAGTATTTATTGGGGGTTATGGCTGAGATACTGTTTTTCTTTGCAACCAGATGCGACAGGAAATTTGATTGAGAATAGGAATTTTAGCACACTCACACATATTAACCTTTTATATAATGTCTCCTTAACCTAAAGGCCTTGAAACTGTATACTTGGTTTGTATACTTGGACTGGAGTACAAGAAATTTATTGAGAAAGTTTGATTTTGATCTGATTCCTATTATGATCAGGTACCTAACTTCTGTTTTTCCCTCCGGTTTTCTGAAATCTACATTGGAGGTTTGCAATGATAGATGTGATTTCCAGTTTATTCTTACCTTTCTTTATCTGGCTACAGCTAAAGCAGATCAAACTTGGAACAAGTTATAATTCAGAAAATGCTTTCCACTTTGGACCACACACACAAACACAAGTAGCTACTATTTTCTGTATTTGTGATGCACTAGTGAATCCCTGGAAATGAAACGGAAGACTACATTTCTGGGTTGAAATGAAGTTCAGTCTCAGAAAGTAGTGAAGATTAAATATTTTTTGGACAATCAGGCAAACTCTTTTTCTCTAGGAAACTGTCCTCTGAGATTCAGCTGAGATGTGGAAATGAACTTGAAAGCAAAAAAGCTTTTAAGTGGGAGGAGGGACAGCCATTGGCGGAAAGGAGAATAGGTGAGGGCATCAGGAGCCTGGAAATCTGGGGACAGGCCTCTGCAAAGGCTGCTTGGGGGAACCTCTTGAATGCCCGGCAGTTGACCTTTGATCATCTGCCCAGCTATACTGTTGATTGCATAAAGAAGGTAAACTATCTAATGCTTACTTTAGGGAAAAACAAAATTTCTACACTAATTCCCCTGGCCCAAGTATATATTGTGTAAAGATTTGGGAGAAATGAAGTTGTATTGCTAAGTAAGATTGAGGAAGGAAACTTAATCTCCTCTTTATTTTAGCCATCTGGCTTTAATTACGCTGTATGTGGTGCTTATCCAGATCTATAGTGTAGAAATCCAAAACTCAGACAGTATGAGACATTTGGAAGCTGTTAGGAGAACTCTAATTAACTGAAGACACAAACTGCAAATTCCTTTTATAGATAATAAATTTAAACTGACTTAGTTGTCTCCCCTGGATTTATCTGAAGTCTACAAATTGGTGATTGTCCTCTATGAAAGAAAATAATATAACACTGACAACCAAAAAGGACAATCTTCATATTCCATTGCAACAAGCTGAAAAACTTGGGATTAAAATGATGAAAAAGTACTGATTGATATTAAGCTATGAAAGAATATTGAACAAAGGAAAGAGATAAAGGAAAGCAATTATTTTATTAAAAAGTGAAAAGCAATTAAAATAGTTTGTTCTAGCCTTTTATTCAATAGGTCTACAAATTTTTACAAAATTTTCTATTATATTTGGTTGTACATTCCATATATTCCATATCCTACTTAAGAATAGGGATAGTTTTTAGATTTGGATCCTACCCCTTCTTTAATATGTATCTATATTCATACTATATTTATATATATATTCTGTATGCATACACATATACTCACTTATAGACGTATGTATTTATCCATGTGCCACTGATGCCTTGTACCAACAGAAAATTAAATTATATGTATACTATGGGGCCAGGGATATTAGCTCAGTAGTACAGCACCTGGCTAACATGTAGAAGGCATTGCGTTCAGTCTCAATACCTAACACACACACACACAATTATATGGAATATAACTGGTCTGCCTATGATGTCTTAAATTTTAGAAACTATTTTCATATAGGGATGGAAACAGAAAATGTTTTAGTCTTATCACTTCTACTTATGCAGATCTGTTTCCCTGGCTAGAGCTTAAGTTTATTTGAGGAAAGGGATCACTTAAATGTGCATATAATTGTGTACATATTCTTCCTTGGAATGCCTAACTGTTTTCCTCTAGGCCAATCTGAATACTGAACATGGTACACTTCAGACTTTGGCTGGAAGGAAATGTTAGCCATCCTTTGAAAACTATCTCCTAACCTCATGAAAGTGTTTCCTTTGCTTCTGCAGTCCACAATGACCTCTCCTTCTTCTCAACGTTGGTAGCACTTAAATTTATACAGCTTATTTGATAGTTCTCATCAATGGTCTTATTGCATTTTCTTTTCTTATATAAATCTTGTCTCCCTAACTACTTCATTATTAGGTCTTGTACTTCTCTGTGTCATCGTTGCGACCAGCACGTACATCAAAGTATACTATTTATGAATATTATGTGTCATCACTTAAGTGATCGTTTAATTGTATCTCTCTAGTATATTTCTTTGGCACTTCAAATATACTCAAATTTGTTTACTTTCATCTTAATGGGCAATAGAAATTAAAATATTTTTTGAACCTTGTTCAGTATAAATTTAACAAAATGGTTCTGTTCTTTTTAAAGAGATGTGTGTTTAGACAATGCTTTTTAAAAATGCCATTGTTGTATTTGACTCTATTTGAAAATAAAATAATGTGAAAACCCTGCAGTAAAGTTTTGAAATAATCACAACATTTTTGTCTTGAAAGTTTAAAGCAGAATTATTTTTGTGTTTCATGCAAAAAAAATTAGTTATTTAAAAGTATGCTGCTTTTTCTGTAGCTACACCATATTAAGGGTTCAGTTTCATTTCAAAAGGCTTCTTTTCTTTGTCAGCACTGTGAATTGAACCCAGGGCCTTGCACAAGCTAGACAAGTGCTCTGTTACTAAACTACATCCCCAGCCCTTCTTTTTTGTTTTAATTTTGTGACAAGATCTTGCTAAATTGCCCAGGCTGGTCTCAAACTTGCAATCCTCAGTTTCCCATGTAGCTGGAATTACAGGTGTGTGCACCACCATGCTCAGCTCAAAGGACTTCTTTATATGGCTTGAGATTGTGTTTTCCAATCAGTGACAAGATAGTCTAAATAAAGTTATATGACTGAAGCACTTTAAGCATTGTGAATGGTAAATATTTTCACCAAGTATCCTGAAAAAAATTTTAATGCTTCCTCTTTATGTAGTGACCAGCGTTGGCTATGGATAGGTTTGAATAAAAGGAGCCCAGACCTACAAGGATCCTGGCAGTGGAGTGATCGTACACCAGTAAGTTAAAACCTTCTGTTGGGGTAGTATAGAAGTAGTGTTTATTTCAACAACAGGTAAGTCATAAGGAATCTCTAAAGAACCTGAATTACCATAGTCTTGAGCAAAAAGTAGGAGGTATCATACTCCTGGACTTCAAAAATTTATTACTTAGCTGGGCACGGTGCTGCATGCTGTAATCCCAGCAGCTCAGGAGGCTGAGGCAGAAGGATCGAGAGTTCAGAGCCAGCCTCAGCAAAAGTGAGGTGCTAAGCAACTCAGTGAGACCCTGTCTCTAAATAAAATACAAAAAGGGCTTGGGATGTGGCTCAGTGGTTGAGTATCCCTGAGTTCAATTCCTGAGTTCAAAAAATAAAATAAAAAGTAGTATATAGCTATGGCAACCAAAACAAAATGGTACTACCATAAAGAGATACATAGATCAGTGGAAAAATAGAAAGCTCAGAAAAAAAATCCATGCATTTACACACAAATGATTTCTGACAATCAAGAACACAGTGAAGAAAAGATAGTCTGTTCAATAAATAGTGCAGGTAACACTGAAAACCCACATACAGAAGCATGAAATTAGATCCTTATCTCACTCCATCTACAAAAATCAACTAAAAATGAGTTAAAAGACTTAAATGTAAGACCCAAAACTACAAAACTTCTAGAAGAAAACATAAGAGGGAAAGTTCTATGATACTGGTCTGCGCAGTGATTTATGGAATATGACCCAAAAACACAGGCAACAAGAGCAAAAATAGACAAATGGGATCACACCAAACTGAAAAGGTTCTGCACACCAAAGAAAACAGTCAACCAAGAGACAGCCTACAGAATGGGAAAAATTATCTGTAAACCATATATCTAATAAGCATTAATATCCAAAATATGTAAGGAACTCAAACAACTCAATAGCAAGAGAACAAAAAAAACAACTTAAAATGGGCAAATGATCTGAAAAGACATTTCTCAAAAGAAGACATTCATATGGCCAACAAATATATGAAAAAATGCTAAACATTACTAATCATCAGGGAAATACAAACTAAAAACACAAACACGTATTACCTCACACCTGTTAGAACAGCTGATATCAAAAAGACAAAAGATAGTGGGGGGTACGTAGTGCCCACATCTAATACCAGCAATTAGGGAAGCTGAGGCAGGAAGATCACAAGTTTGAAGCCAGCCTAGGCAACTTAGCAAGACCCTCTCTCAAAATAAAAATAGGACTGGAGATATTGCTCAGAGGAAGAACCCTCTGGGGTTCAATCCCCAGTAATACTCAAAAGAAGAAAAAAAAGAACTACCATATGATCTAGGAATTGCACTATGGGTATATATTCCAATGAAATCAGTAATCTTTTTAATATTTTTAGTTGTAGATGGACACAATGCCTTTATTTTATTCATTTATTTTTATGTGGTGCTGAGAATCGAGCCCAGTGCCTCACATGTACTAAGCAAGTGCTCTGCCACTGAGCTATAGCCCCAGCCCCCAAAATCAGTATTTTGAAGAGATAGTTACACTTCCATGTTTATTGCAGCATTATTCATAATAGTCAAGATATGGAATCAACCTAAATGTCCATCAGTGGATGAATGGATAAAGGAATTGTGGTATATATACATAATGGAATACTATTCAGTCATAAAAAGAAGGAAATCCTGCCACTTGCAACAACATGGATGAACCTGAGGTGAAAATATTCATTGAAATAAGCCAGCTAGAAAGACAAATGCCATATGATCTCACCAATATGTGGAATCAAAAAAACTTGATCTCAGAAAAGTAGAATGGTGGTTATCAGGGGTAAGGGGATTAAGGAGATGTTTGTCAAAGGATATAAAATTTCAGATACTGATAACAGGATTAATTTCAGGAGATCTATTATTGTGAAACATGGCAATTATAGTTATTAAAAATAATGCTGATAGTGGATGTATAGTGTTCTCACCACCAAAATGATAACTCTGTGAGGTAAAGCATATGTAAATTAGATTCAGTCATTCTACAATGCCTATACTTTAAAACACCATGTTGTATAAGATAAAAAAAATTACAATTTTACTTGTCAATTAAAAAATATAAATATATCCACATACCGAACTATCATTAAAATTGTGAAGCTGTATGCTTACTGAAATGGAAACAGATTCACATATATGAAGTATATGAAGTGGGGGGAAAAAAACAAGGTTCTAATTTACTTTTACTTAAAAATATATATAGTTTATGAATGGTTCAAAAAAGAGAAAAATATAGATACATAGATGTGGTGGCCATCTTTGGTTAGTAAAAGTAATTTTTTTTCCTCAAAGCTTTTCTTTATTTTGCTTTTAATAATTTTTTTTTTACTTCTTTTGCAAGAGGGGCGGGTAACGGGGATTTAACCCAGGGGTCCATAACCACCAAGCTACATCCCTAAATCTTTTTTTTTTTTTTAAATATTTTTAGTTGTAAATGGACCCAATACCTTTATTTTTTTATGTGGTGCTGAGGTTGAAACCTAGTGCCTCACACATGCTAGGCAAGCACTCTGCCACTGAGCTATAACTCCAGCCCTCAGATCTTTTTTATTTTTGATTTTGAGACAGGGTCTTGCTAAGTTACTGAGGGCCTTGCTAAATTGCTGAGGTTGTCTTCAAACTTGCAATCCCCCTGCCTCAGTCTCCCAAGTCACTGAGATTATAAGTGTGCAACATCATACTGGCTTTAATTTTTTTTTTAATAATGAGAAACTTTTATTTTTATTATCTAAAAGTAGGAGTTACATAAAGAGAAATTATCTTTATTGAGAGAAACAATTCATTGGGGGGAACCTAAAAAATCTTCCAATATTATTTCAAATGTTTACATTATTCTGAAGAGATATTTTAAATAACACAAACAGCAAAATTTTCAAATATTCAATATTTGCTACACCTTACCTTTCTGTTAATTCATTTTGTATTCTTTCTAAATGTTAGACTCCTGACCTTTTTTTTTTTTCTGACTTTTATTTTCAATTTGGAGCATATTTGAGATTAGTTGATCAAATAACCAGCATTTTAACATATGCAAAACATGAAAGAGAAGACGGAGGAGGTGGAAGAAGTAGTTGTTGTCATTGTCTTGGCACTCTCACTATAGCAGTAAAATTACTACATCATTAACCTCCACTTTTGAAACTGTGCCTTCCTTTGTTTAGAAACTTATGACATTGTCTAGGTCTTCTCATGATTTAGCATCCTGATTTTAAACTGTTTTTTTTTTCAGTTGCATATGAACATGCTCCTTTATTAAAGCTGCTTAAATTACATCTAAATTGCAAATATTTATGCATCATTCTTAAATTCTCAAGGCTCTCTTGTCTTTTCAGGTAACTACTATTATCATGGAAAATGAGTTTCAGCAAGATTATGACATCAGAGACTGTGCTGCTGTCAAGGTCAGTCTAGTGCTGGAAAATCTGCATTGAAAGTAAATAAATAAATCCGGGACTGAGATGGTAGCTCAGTGGTAGAGCACATGTTTAGCATGTTTGAGGTCTTCGGCCTGATCCCCAGGAAAGAAGGGGAGGCAGTTGTTTTCAATGCTGTTTTGCAACAACATTGGGAAATTAGATTAATGCCAGGATGAGGTGTTTGTATATTTTTTTGATAACAACAGGACAATTAAAAAAGTCTCTGAGGATGGAGGATGACATGAACTAAGAGTATGAGGAAGATTTATCCTGAGACAAGTTTCAAAATACAGCAGATAGGAGTGGAAGACATAAAAGACCCATTAGGCATTTACCTCTGCAGAATGCATTCCTTTATCCATTTCATAAGTGACATGTTCAGGGAATCTGTGAAAGGGAATAAAACAGTGATAGGCTACAAAACATTGTCATTGTCTTCAAGGAACTTCCAGTGTAGTAGGAGATAAAGACAAACAAGCAGATGATACCATCAGGCCAGGGCTATGATGGGCAGAATACAGGTTACACACAGGAATGGGGTTGTTATGAAAGAATAACAGTGGTAATGGCAGTGATGGTGGGGATGGTGAGCAGCAAACACTTATTGACTCCTTTAGAAGTCAAGTACTGTACAAGGCATGTCATATATATTATTTAATTTAATATACAACCTTGTTAGGTAGGAACTATTACCATAGTTATTGTGTAGAGAAAGAAATTTGAGCTTTGAGTAACTTACTCAGGGTTAGGTGGTAACAGGACTGAAATGTTGGTGGTAACATGTCTGAGTCCAGTACTCTTAACCACTGTATGATATGATTGGAAGGTGTACTGGTCTGTGGAATATGCTCTATTTTAATTTAGATAGTTTTAAATTCAACTTTGACGTAAGATGTGTCCTATCATAAGTTGAAATTAAAGAAACTTTGAAGGAGTTGAAGGGGAGAAATGAATATTATAAAAAGGAAAGGGCTAAGAAGTAGATTTGAGAGAACTGCCAATTAAAAAATAAAAGAAGACAAGGAAAGAGGACACATCCAGTTAATATCTTCACTTTGTAGCCCAAGAAAATGCTACAGGAAGGTTGGGGCCAATAAAAATTGAGAAAGTCTTTGGAAAATACTATTTTCAAGGTAACTCTTCTTGTAATAAACTCTTATAGTATCATACCATTTGTACAGAATTCCCAAAATAGCACAGAAAAGGTAAACACTTCAGAGAAGTGGCTGACTGGAATTCCCAGGGAGCCACCCTGGCCATGAGGCATTGGGAAACGTCCTAGAAATGTCAGAACAACAATAAAGGAGTATAGCCCCTGAGCCTGGACCGCTGTGTCATCTTCTGATCTGTTCCAGTCACAGCCTGGTGCTTGAATACTGCTGAAATAATGTTCTTTTATAACTTGATCTTTTTCCAAATTTTATAAGTACAAGATTCTACAATTTCTTGTCAATAAAATCAGGGGGAAAAGAGACAGGAATTAACATGTTGGACATAAACATGGCCTTATAATTTATTTCAGTCCCCTTGGAAGGCTTTTGCTCAGACAGTTACTATTTAAACATTCCATTCATTCATGTGTCATTTATTCTACAGAAAGCTTAAGTGCCAGGGCTGAAATAGGGACCAAGGCCACAGTCTGTACAGTTTAGTGTTTCATAAGGGCAGCAGCAACCTCAAAATATTCTGCAATCCTTTTCCTCCTTTAGGTTATATACAGGCCATGGCGAAGAAGCTGGCATTTCTATGATGACGGAGAATATATTTATTTGAGGCCTTTTGCTTGTGACACAAAACTTGAATGGGTATGCCAGATTCCAAAAGGTAAGTGGTAGCTATTCCTTTTCATGATTTTCTCATAGTAATGTTGCAAATACTGAGCTAGAAGTATATATGACACCGCTTTAGTTCACAGTTGTAATTTTTACATGTCGTGAGGTGCAATTCATATATTATGCCACCCCCCTACTGCCTAACTCCCTCTCCTATAAGAAGTCTAGCTTACAGAAATTTGGTAATAGCTTACTCTTTGGTCATAGAAAAAAATTGTATAGAAGACAAAATTTAAGGCTCATTTAAGGGAGATTAGATTTTGGTATGAAAGATTATTTTAATAAAAGGAGAGATGAAGAGAGAATCGTTCTAATTTTTATTTTGATGCAAAATGA
This sequence comes from Marmota flaviventris, assembly GCF_047511675.1. Taxonomy (NCBI): domain Eukaryota; kingdom Metazoa; phylum Chordata; class Mammalia; order Rodentia; family Sciuridae; genus Marmota; species Marmota flaviventris. Next base: position 71,280,543 of record NC_092508.1, read on the forward strand.
AAAACAAAATGAAGATAATTTGGAGAAGAATTAGGCAGGAACCAAAAAAAAATCAAAATTTGGCAAGTTATTATAAAATTTAGAAGCAATTGTTAATGAACTCCAAAACTGCTAATACTTCATGTAAATTCAAATTCAGGAACTTAGATTTATAGCAGAGCCTTTGATGACAGAGAAAAATAGATTTTTTTTTAATTTAGTATTTTTACAAGGAAAATGTTAGGAAATTATTATTTAAAATGATGAGAAGACTTTACCCCCCCCCCTCTTTTTTTTTATTGGTAGTGCTGGGGATTAAACCCAGGGCCTTGTGCCTGTGAGGCAAGCACTCTACTAACTGAGCTATATCCCCAGACCCTCCAGTTATTTTTAAGCACACATTGTAAACACAATGGAAAATACAAAGGAAGTTTTAAAGTGAATTTCTGAACTGAATGTAGCTGTTTCAACTAAAGGTGTATCCTCCTACAGATTCTCAAAGAACTCCAAAGATTGAGTCATTGTTTTGCCTATTTTCCTACAAAGGACCACCACATATGACCTCAGGCACAGTAACTGGCAAGTCTCTTTCATGAAAGAGAACAGTCAGGCACTAGTAAGAGTGCTTCTGTGCTTATGAATGTTTGTTGATGTGGTTGTCCTGGTGTGGTGGGGAGGACTATGCCCTGTTATTCCTGATTGTTTGATTAAACTTCAAAAAGGAGCAAAGGAAAACCAGTTTGGAAGGTCTTTAAGGAAGTGGAAAAGTAACTAATATATACAACCAATATGCACAATGTCTCTGGTTTGAAGCATTCGGGTAAGCCTCCCATTTGTGGCATTTACCAGCCTGCTACAGAGTGTCCTTGCTCACTCCAAGGCACCTGCACTGGTAGCGGCTACCCCCACCTCCTGTTTGGGTGGAGATGCAGACCAAGAGTGGAAACCAGGGCAACTTAGAAATGACAGAACTGTAATGTCAGGAAATGTTATGATAGAGCATGTGCTAGTTTAAAGGGAACTGACTGTCTTGGCAAATCTAAAGTCAACCAAACAGATCTAAATAATAACACCCCCTCTTCCCCCATGCAGAAACAAAATAAAATGCTAAATAACTAAATATCATGCGAATCAACTACCAGTCATTTAAAGCAATCAATGATTGCTCAATCCAAGATTTAAATGTTATGTTAACTCCCCTTTGACAGTACCTAACTTTCTAAGTTAAAAGGTATTGCATTCATCTGATTGGATATTTTTCTTGTTTACCACAGCAGCCGAAATCTACTCAACTTACATTAATTGGCATTTTTGGTTTTCTTAAAGAAATTTTCCTCTTATTGGCCTAAATCACCATGCCTTTTCTCTTCTTGCCTTTTTATTACCTGGTTCTAAGTAGTCCCCTCTTCTCTAAAAGGGATATGAACCTATGAATTTTAATTAGCCATGATTACTAGGTATTCTTTTAAAAAATTCTTTTTTTTAATTGAAGAAAATATCAAAAATAAAATTCGTAAAAATGTTTTTAGGGAAATTATCACTATCAAATACAGCTATACTTCTTGCTACCTTATATACACATATGTATTCATAGTCTCATATAAAAAAAGACTTTGACTATATCATAGACAAGAAACTGTGTTCATTTTTAAATCAATTTGCATTTCTATTGATGAAAACTACCCAATCTGAAGAGAACTTAGAAAACCCAAGGATGCTGGATGTGTAGGCTGTCCTCTCTCAGGAGGGTCATCTGATGACTAAAGCCTCGATACCACAGCAATATTAAGAACAGCTGTTTTACCCTGTAATTAAATAAAGTGAATTATGTTTTAGAGTTGAAACCACTGTGACCTGTAGCCAGTGTGACTAGGGGGAAGGAAGCAACTAGAATCCTGTGAAGACTGCTTTGTGCATGGGGCTGTGTGGGTACCACTTTAGGGGTGATAGCAAGGTCTTCAAGTGCTTTGTGAGTAGACTCATTTTTATAAAGTAGATAATGAAGGCTCAGGGAGTTAGTGAAGCACCTCAGCCATAGTGTGTGAGGGCCCACACACCACTGTGAAGCCCATGATTCTGTGAAGCATATCATATTTCCCATTTCCATTCAGGAATCTGCATTGACTTTTATTGTTTTCCTCCTAGTTTTGTTTCACTTTCTCAAAAGGTTCAATATTGACAGTTTGTCCAACCGCATCTCATGAGTCAGTAACCTCTAACCCCCTAAGTATACAGTGCAGTTAACTCAAATTCCATTAGATAGAGAAGTAGTTCCTGAATAGCCTCATCCTACAGGGTGATTACCTTGATGCAAACCCCTTAGTGCTTCTGTGTAAATTATACAACATCATCATTTACTTATTTTTAACTTTCTAATTATTAGCTATGTTTTGTCCATGTCTTCTTTTTGACTTCTAATACAAAGCAAAAAACTGCTAGTAATTCATACATACGTATTGTGTGTATGATATATTTTATATATATGGATTTGTACATTTTATTATCCATATGCATTTATATATTTTTTTAAATATATTTTTTTTCCCTCAATGCTGGGGATCCAATCCAGGGCCTTGCTTGTTCTAGGCAAGTACTCTACCATTGAGCTACATCCCCAGCCCTAGACTGCTTGGAATACTTTATTAATATTTAGCAAGTCTATCTTTTGCCACTGAAGAAGCTTTAGTACAAGCCCTACAAAATTCAACTAAATGACATAACTTGAAATCAAATGATTTGCTCAGAAATGAATAAACCTTCATAACAGTATAATTAACATTAAAAGGCCCTACTTATAGTAAGCTGATCTGTGATCATATACCAAACTCAAGCCACTTGCTTTCTTCTTTATACAGGCAGCACTCCAAAAACACCAGACTGGTATAATCCAGGTAAGTTAAGAAAACTGAAATTTAGCAAAAGCTGCTTTTATCCTTTTGACAATGTATATCGTTAATTATTTAAGTGCCAGTTTCTTCTCTATCATGTCTTCAAGAGAAATAAAATTGTCTCCAGGCAAGGAAAGTGGGTGGATGGTGTGGAATGAGTCGATGAGGCTAGATTTTTCTTCTCTGTGAATACAGAAAAGTGGCAGAGTCACTGGCTAAGGAATCCTTAATTCCTTGCAGTTAGCACTTCCACAGTCAGAGAGAGCCAGTAATCTAGATGGGTTTTGTGTTAATCCGCTTTCCCTTACTGTAATAAAATACTTGATATGATTAACTCGAAAAGAGGAAAGGTTTAGGCTCACAACTTTGGAAGTTTTAGATCATATTCTGTCAGCCTTGTTGCTTTGGGGCCTGTGGCAAGATAGCACTTCATAGCAGAGAGCCCTTGGTGGAGCATACTGCTTACTCCTGGTGGCTGAGAAGTGAAAAACAGAAAAAGGAGGCTCCAGAGTACTAATATCTCTTCCAAGGGCACACCTCCATATGACCAGAAGACTTCCAACTGAGCACCACCTCTGAAAAGGTTCCACCCCTCCCAATAGCATCATGGGCTAGGAACCAAGCCTTTAATACATGAGCCTGTGGGAGACACATCCAAACCAAAACAGTTACTATTTGTAAAGTTTTAACCGTTACCCATACTTACAGGCTACAGTTTGGTTGGCGTGGTCCTAACTCTGATCTTCTTATTTAGAGCGTGCTGGAATTCATGGGCCTCCAGTTATAATTGAAGGAAGTGAATATTGGTTTGTTGCTGATCCTCACTTGAACTACGAAGAAGCCGTCCTGTACTGTGCTAGCAATCACAGCTTTCTTGCTACTATAACGTCTTTTACAGGACTAAAAGCCATCAAAAACAAAATAGCAAATGTAATTTAAAAGAATGCATTTTAAATATATTTCTTATTATATTTATTCCATTAAAAATACTTCCAAAATCTACAAAAGTTAAATGTTCCTCTAAAGTAAATTTGCCTCACAACATCCATATTAATTGTTCAGTGTTTGAAAAGTTTAGTGAGATTGCTTAATGTTTTAAAATATGCATGATTTATAATAAATATCAGTTTATGAGATGAGCATCAGTAGATAATATAAATTATCCTAATTCATTACTTTATTAGAAGTGAACTTATATTAAAATTTCTGTTTCTACTTATTAATAAAGTTATAAAATAACTTTTAGGGAGAGAAATAATTTGTATATTTTAAAATTTATTATTAATTGCAATAAGACACTGTATTCCCATTTAATGTATGAGTCCAATTAATGTATGCTTCTAATTACAGCAACTCTATTTTCTAGACCCCAAATAGGTTCTGTGAATATATAAAATAGGGGCTGTCAAATTACTTTTTGGTGAAAAGTCATGATTCATGTCATTTTGAGACCAAATAATGGAATGTCTAGAAATTGAAGTTATTTGTGATTAATATTTAAAGCAAAACTTTCCTTGAAAATTCAGCATCTCTAAAGATAGGTGTTTGTGGTTATTTTATTTTATTTATTTTTTTTTTGCAGATATCAAGTGATGAACAGAAGTGGTGGGTGAGAACTAGTGAGCAGCCACTAGATCGTCATTTTATATAGTACGTGACATTGATTCTGCCTTTGTGAATTTATCACTTACTGCAGTCCCAGATTGCCCTTGACTAATGGACTGCTATTTATAAGTAGTTTTGAATATTAATCCATAAACTGCCTAGATTAAAGAAGCCAAGTCCCTTCTCATATTAATGTCAAGAAAAAAGTGGTATAAAATAATGGCATTAATATTAAATTTAGAATTAAAATAACTTAGAGTAAAAAGCCAGAATGGAATATCTAATTACCTTATGAGTTGTTGAATCTCTTATTTACTTTCAGCTCACGACATCCCTGGCACCACTTTCCTATGAGATTTGGGGAGGAATGCTTGCACATGTCTGCCAAGACTTGGTTTATGGGTAAGTTAGGTCTAAACCTTAATGCTGATCATGTCATATGTGAACTTCAGGATCAGTTGCTAGCTTAATCTTGTTTTCATTTCGATTATGTATCTGGTAGCTTCATCTTATTCTGATATATTGTTAATGACAATTGCCCAAATTCCAAATCCAAAAAGGTACTTTTCACTGTGAATAATCTAACTTCCTTTATCCTAAAGTATTTACTTATGAATAAACTTACCACTTTCATAAATGATAAGCATTTAGACACACTTACAAAGGTGAAGAGACAGTAGTTGTAAAATATGGTTTATAACCCTTACTCCTAATTAAACTTCCCTTTCAATTCCTCCTGTTTCTTGCCATCATTCTTTGAAGGGGGTGGTAGTTATACCAATTGTGTTCTTTTTTTTACTGGCAATATTGGTGTGTTAGAACCTACTAATATAAATAATAATGGAAGACAGATGGTAATGGAAGGATGATAATGGAAGGCTAGGGAAGAAAGGGAATATATTTTAACGTTTGAGAAAGACTGATATAAAGAGCCTTTCTTGCAGCTAGGGATTTAACTCAGTCTGTGGTAGAACAGGTTCAATCCCCAGCACCAAAAACACAAAATAAAATTTAAAAGAGCCTTTGTTTACTACGTTTGTTTTTAAAATGTGCTGAATGAAAAATTTTCACCATTGCAATCTTGCTTTTTATTTCTCAGACTTAAATAAACCAACAGACTGCACAACCAAATTGCCTTTCATCTGTGAAAAATACAATGTATCTTCATTAGAGAAATATAGTCCAGATTCTGCTGCTAAAGTTCAGTGTTCTGGGGATTGGATTCCTTTTCAGAATAAGGTAAAAAGAGAATTGCTACACTGTACAGACAGTGATTGCTTTCATGCTGGTTTATGGCCTATGGTGGAAGGCCAACCCATCAGACATCTTCACTAAGCGTCTCTGCATGCATCAGTATCCTGCCTGATCCTTTCTGTTGCCAGAAACCATGGGTGACATCAAGAGTTAACTCTCAAGTTAGTCATGCATGCAGGTATTTCAAAATGCAGCATTTCTATTCTGATGCTACCAACACTTAAATTGCTAAAGTGGATCTGTCAATGGTTAGTAATACATTGACTAGTCAGGACTATCTCTATGGCACATAAGAAACTGACTTAATTTCTGGCTGCTGTTTTCTTTTCCCCCTCAAGGAGAGCATCCAGACAGCATCTGACAATCAAATAAGATCAGCATTTCCCAAACTACTCTTCAGAGACTACACATATTAATCATTGACTTTGCCTCCAAATGGGAATTTTATGATTAAAAAGGTTTGGGAAATGCTGCATTCTATATCTGCCTCTTTGAGATGCATAATCCATTTTGGTATACATATGTGTTAGGAAATGTGTTTGGCTACTAAAAAGAAATTGCTACAGTATGTTAAAACATTTATTCTCTCATATAAAAGATGTTTAAAGGTAAACCAGCTGGGTTGGTGTGGAAACTCCTAAAGTATTCAAATTCAGGCTTCTTTGTGTCTGCTCTGCCATCCTTACTATAAGGCTTTCATGCTTAAGTTCAAATTTTCTCTCTAGGGTCTTTTCTAGAAGTGACTGGGTGACTTTGCCTATATTTTATTGGCCACTCCAGTCTATAAGAAAGATGAAAAATAATTTTTTGTAGGATGATGTTGCAAGGAGCACAATTTGGGGCACAACACTCACACCCAGTGATCATATTGTCAAAAAGAAAAAATATTTGACACCTGAAAGCATCTTTAGTAAGGGTAGCAGTGTATTCTGACTGCTAAAAATTAGGACAATTTGTTTAATTCTCCAACATACTAGAACCAGGTTAATTTGCATAGTTGACATAAAATTGAATTAAAATATCCTGCCAAGAGAAAAAGAGATGCTTTCTTTTCAAATGTGTTTCTTGATATAGGGAAGTAATGACTTTGAAATCAGAACAGAATCTAAATGCTAACCTTACCACTTGGTAGCTATTTCACTTATGTATTAAGTTACTTAACTTTCCTGTGCTTCAGTTTTTCCATTTGTTGTAAGAATTAAATGGACAAAACTACAAAAACTGCTTAGCATATAGAAAACACTCAAGAAATGAAAGATTTATTTTCTTTTTTCCATATTTTTGTTAGCATATTATAATTACATGTAATGGTGAGATTCATTTTTATGTATTGGTACATGCACACAATATAACAATATAATTTAGTCAACATTGAGTACTTTATAAGTCACAACAACCCTACATAATGGTTTACAAATGAGGTAACCAAAAGAGAATAAGTGACTTGTTCAAAGGCACAGAGTTACTGAGTGATGTGACTAAGAAGTTAACTGGAACCCAATATCTCCCCCTTTGAGATTTTTTTTTAATGTGATAGTTTGAAGACCATTCTTTAGTTCTTTATTTTGAAAGTATGAACCTGAATCCTTATGGTACTACTTTGCAAATTTACATATTTAACAGACGGAATGTCAGCAGCCCTCTAAAAGAGAGGCATTTACTTACTATGTGAGATTTCTTGTGTCTGTAATCTTATGCTTCATATGTGTCTTTGTTTGCAGTGCTTTCTAAAGATCAAACCCAAGTCTGTTAAATTTTCCGAAGCAAGAGATATCTGTCACTCCTATGGTGGCACCCTTCCTTCAGTGTTGAGCCAGAGTGAACAAGGTACCAGCAATTTTTTTTTTGAGAAATATGTTTTATTCTAATCCGGGAGTAAAGTAAGTTTTAAGAGATTGTAGGAAATTAATATATAAAAATAATCTTATTAGCCATCTATGGTGGTTCATGCCTATAATCCCAGTGACGTGGGAGGCTAAGGCAGGAGGATTGTAAGTTCAAAGCCAGCCTCAACATTTTAGCAGGCCCTGCCTTAAAATAAAAAATAAAAAGGCTGGGGACATGACTCAGTTGTCAAGCATCCCAGGGTTCCATCCCTTGAACCCCCCCAAAAAATTTGTTTTAATTAAAGTACATTTTTATAGAGCAGATAAAAGATTATCTTGATAGTTAAACAAAAGATATTCATTGATATTTTTAGCACAGGTTTATCTTTAATTTCAATAAATCAAATGCTTTTTTTAAAAAAAATCTCTTTCTAACAGATTTTATTACATCATTGCTTCCGGATATGGAAGGTAGTTTATGGATTGGTCTGCGCTGGACTGCCTATGAAAGGATAAACAAATGGACAGATGATAGAGAACTGACATATAGCAACTTCCACCCGTTGCTGGTTGGTCGAATGCTGAGTATACCAACAAATGTAAGATTTTTTGAACTGATGATGTATACAATTTTGTGAAATACCTGAGTCGCTCATAAATTATTGGATTAAAAACAAGGACCTAGAAGGGCATAGTAGTGCATGCTGTAATCTCAGCAATTTAGGGGGCTGAGAAAGAAGGATGGCAAACTCTAGGTCAGCCTCAACAACTTAGCAAGACCCTTAGCAACTTAGCAAAACCCTATCTCAAAAATTAAAAAAGGACTGAGGATGTAGCTTAGTGGTAAAGCATTCCTGGGTTCACTTCCCAGTAATACACACATACACAAAAGAACAAGGACCTATTGTATGATTCCATTTATATTATACCTATGGAATAGGCAAATTGATAAAGGTAGAAACTAACTGAGTGGTTGCTAGAGGCTAAGGAGGATGGAAGAGGTGGGGGTAATGGCTATAGAGTATGGGGCTTCTTTTTAGAGTGGTAGAAATGTTCTAAAATTGATTTCAGGGTGGTTGTACAACTCTGTGGATACATTGAAAACAATTAAGTGTACACTTTAAATGGGTGAGTTGTATCCTGTATGAATTATAGCCCAACAAAGCCCTTAAGAGAACAACAACAAGCATCTCATAACTCCAGCCTTCAGGTGGATAACCTAGTTTTTCACAAGAGCATCAGATGCCATAGTACTTAATTAACAAGCATGTAAACTTGTCAGGAGTCTGTTGTAAACAGATGTAAATATGTATATTTTACTTAACACTTAGGGGATGTGGACTCTCAACCTCAGCTTCCTGAGAGAAAAAGATGTATTTGGTGATCATTTTTTTGTGAAGAGCTGCATGTATAGAAGTCATATACTTACTTTCTGGATGACATTCTCTTTCATAGGAAACAAGGGAAGGAGAGAGGGCAATGTGTTGACAGTAGTTACACCAACAGGACATTGCTGCCCATTGCTTCTGTTCTACCTACAGGCTGAGTCAAGACCATGTTTGTTCTCACAAAGGGCAAAGATTGAGAACCTAATATGAACATCCAGTTTCAAAAATATATCCTGGATAATAATCAATTGATTTTCCTAACACAGTGCTGCTTTGTTTAAGGTTGATGTTGATAGCAAAGGGAATTCGGAATTTTGTCTAACAGTGTACAAAGTAAATATCAAAATAAGACTTGGTTATAATAGAAAATGTGGAAGTTACACAAGGGCAAACACACACACACCACACACACACACACACGCACGCACACACACACAGAGTCAACCCTGATTCCACTTAAATTTAAACTTTGTTTTTATGGCTTTTAAACTTTCAGCCATAATCCATGTTAAGAAATATATTTAAATCAGTATCCAGTACATAGATGTAGATATAGTACTGAATGAAAACACAAGTTTCAAGTAATAATACCCACCCTGAGAGATTGAACATCCTGATATTTTCCTTCTATTATCTTCTAGTCCATTTCATTCCACTCTTTTTTCTTATCCTATCCTATCCTGTTCTGTTTTATTATCACAAAGGCCAGCCAAAATCCACCGAATTGATTTCATGACCTACTTAATGACTTACCGTATTTGAGCCCTGATTTAGAGAACCACAATATATATTTCAGTATCGTTTCTACAGGTTGGTTCCCTGGCACAGATGAGATCACAGTATAAATACTAATGAGCTCAACTTTCCTCATATAGTATTATATAATAAGTAATTATAGGTGCTATTAAGAGATCAACTTGAGGGCTGGGAATACAGTTCAGTGGTGAGCATTACCAATGAATGTGCAAGACCCAGGGTTTGATCTCTAGCACCAAAAGAAACCCCAAAAACAGCAGCTCAGCAGGCTGAGATAGGAGGATCTCAAGTTCAAAGCCAGCTTCAGCAACAATGAGGTGCTAAACAACTCAGTGAGACCCTATCTCTAAATAAAATACAAAATAAGGCTGGAAATGTGACTCAGTGGTTGAGTACCCCTGAGTTTAATCCGTGGTACACACACACACAAAAAAAAAAAAAAAAGAAAAGAAAGAAAGAAAGAAAAAAAAACTACTTGATAAGCATTTTAATGTTTAAACATTATTTCTTGATATGCCACTATTTCCCTAACCAATGCTGGGTATTAGGTTGTTTCCAATTTTGCATAATCATAAATAGTGCTGCAATGAACATCTTTGTGCATAAATTTTACTTATAATCCAGATTACCTCATTAAGATAAATTTAGGAAAAATTCTGGTTACCAAGTTGCTTTCCAGAAAGGTTTGAGTTTATATTCCTGATAGCAGTATATTCTGACTGCCCTTCTATCCTCATGAGTATTTTAATAATATAACATGTATTGAGCCATTAATATATGCTAGACACTCTGCTACTATATCACATACATTGTCTCATTACTGTGCACAATAGGTGTAAAATAGGTATGTTATTTCTATCCTGTCTTAAAAATGTGGAGAACAGATAAAGAGTGTCGTTATCTGCCAGGGATTATGGAGCCTATGCATGCAGAAGCAAAATTTAAATCCAGGTCCAAGATTCTGCAGAACCAGGGTTCTTAGCTACTCTACTATATTGCCTCTAATGACATTAGCCTTTTAAAATTCTTGATAATTTTGTAGCTTAAATAATTTCATATTTTCATGGACATTCCTCTGATTTCAAATAAATTTTCATAAATTAGATAATAATTTGTGTTTCAAGTGTGAATATTCTTAGTCTTTGCAAAGTTATCTGTCAAAACCTTCCTGTATTTCTGATTGATTTTTTGGCTTTTATAAACTCAGGCTCACCCTGTGCTTCTTGCATATATTACAAATATTTCCCTAGGTTGTTTTTTAAGTCTGAATACCAGAATAAATATTTCTGGAACATTTTGAAATTTTTTGGAATATGGTCAATTCTGTCTTCTTTCTTCTTTTTCCCTCCATTGTGTTCAGATTAGAAAGTTTGTCATGTGTTACCTAAATGTATACCTGTATTTTCTTCTAGTTTTGTGTTATAGGTTGCCTTTTTTCTCTGATAACACATTATAACATTGATATATTGCATATACTGTCAGTGAATACTAGTCCTTTTCCTAATCTTAGCCACTTGTTCTACATCATTTATTCCATCTGTTGAAAGCAATACAGGATGCCTACTTCATCATATATTAAGAGTGTGTATATATGAGATATTATAGTCATGTGTAACATAATGACATTTCAGTCAACATTAGATTACGAATATAGTAGTGGTCCCATAAGATTATGATGGAGGGCTGGGGATATAGCTCAATTGGTAGAGTGCTTGCCTTGCATGCAGGAAGGCCCTGGGTTCAGTTCCCACCACTTCCCGACTGGCCTCTGCCAAAAAAAAAAAAAAAAAGATTGTAATGGAGCTGGAAAATTCTTACCTAGTGTGTTATAGCCATGGTAACATTGTAGCAACACACTATTCACATCTTTGTGGATGGTGTTGCCAACAAACCCACTGCACTTCCAGTAATATGAAAGGATAGCAAATGTCCAGGTGCAGTGGTGCACGCCTATAATCCCATTTACTTGGAAGTCTAAGGCAGGAGGATTGAAAATTCAAAACCAGCCTAGGCAACTTAGTGAGACCCTGTCTCAAAATTAAATTTAAAAAACAAAAGGGCCTGGGGATGTGACTCAGTGGTTGAGTGCTTACCTGGCATATATGAGGTTCTGGGTTCTATTTCCAACATAGAAAGAAAGAAAAAAAAAAAGTTTAGAAATAGAAAAATGGTTAAGGAATAAAGATAAAAGAAAGAAGGTATTTTATATAATGTGTTTGGGTTTTAAGTTAAATGATACTCAAACAAGTAAAAAATTTTTAAATATTTAAGTATGTGACTTTAAAAACTATAGGAAGCTAATGTTGATTTATTATTGAAGAAAGAAATTTTTTATAAATTTAGTGTGACCTAAGTGCACAGTGTTTATAAGGTCTGCAATAGTGTATAGTCATGTTCTCAACCTTTACTTCACTGCTCACTCACTGACTGTCCCAATTTCCAGTCCTGTAAACTCCATTCATGGTATTTCCCTCTATAATTTTAATATTTTATATAAATAGTATTTTTACTATACCTCTTCTATGGTTAAATATGCATATACCCTCATGTCACCATTGCCTATAATATTTAGTACAGTAACATGCTGTTCAGGTTTGTAGCCTAGGAGCAATAGGTTATGTCATATACCTTGGCATATAGTAGAATACACCACTGGGTTTGTGCAAATGCACTCTATGATGTTTGCTCAGTGACAGAATCACCTAATGTGAATTTCTCATAGGGTGTCCTCCCCTTCTTCAGCAACACATGACTGTATTTAGAATGGTGTTTGTCATTGAGAGAACATCATAGAGTATACTTACACAAACTAAGACAACTATGACATCACTAGTTGATACAGTCTTATGGGACCACTGTCACATGTGTGGTTTGTGGTTGACCAAAGTAGTGTTATACAGCATATAACTGTACTATAATTTTGCCATATTTTAAAAAGTATAATAGGATTAGTTTTCCTTTACATATGCCATTAAAACTGTCTTTGGCTATTCGTGTCCATTCTTCCACACAAACTTTAGAATCACAAAAATTAAACTCCTGATGAGAATTTGACTACATTTTAGGGGAAAATGATATATTTTTAATTAATATTCCAATTAAGAAATGTGGTATACTATACTCTCCATTTATTCAAGTCTTCCCATAGGTTACTCTGTGACGTTTAATAGGAGTTCTGTCACTTCCTTATTGCCATTAAAAATGGCAGGTTTTTTTCTTGATTTTTCTACTGATATTTGGAAAGCTATTGTTTAGGGATTTTTGTATTTTTCCATAGGTATCCATCTAACTAAATGCTCTTATTCTTCTACTTTTTTTTTAAACTAGATTTTCTTGGGTTTCTAATTAGATAATCTGCAAATAACAGTTATCTTTTGTGAAATAAAGATTTTTTTTAGTTGTGGATGGACACAATATCTTAATTTATGTTTTTTTTTAAATGTGGTGCTGAGGATCAAACCCAGTGTCCCATGCATGTGAGGCAAGTGCTCAAACCCTGAGCCACAACCTCAGTTCAAATAACAATTATCTTAATTTCTATACTTACCCCTCTCATTTTCATTTCATGCCTCCCTACATATGCCAAAACTTCCACAACTCTGGAAAACAACAGGAGTAATAGCCACCACCCTGGATTTGATCTTGATCTTAACAGTATGGTCTGCAGTCTTTTGTTGTTAAATATGATGTTGAGGGGCTGGAGATGTGGCTCAAGTGGTAGCGCATTCGCCTGGCATGTGTGTGGCCCGGGTTCGATCCTCAGCACCACATACAAACAAAGATGTTGTGTCTGCCGAATATTAAAAAATAAATATTAAAAAAATTCTCTCTCTCTCTCTTTAAAAAAAAATATTATGTTGACTGATAGGCTCGGTGGTATAGTGCTTGCCTAGTATGTTCAAGGCCCTGGGTTTGATCCCTAGTGCCTCAAACACACACACACACACACACACACACACACACACACATATACATATATATGTTTATATATAATTCTATTATAAGCTTATTTCAAATTCTTAATCATGAAAAAGTATTATATTTTCTAAAGCTTCTTTTCATCATCTGTTGAAATTATCATATAGTTTTTACCTAATAATAGGTGTGATGTTCTTAGCATAAAATCTAGTTGTTTGGGGGCTGGGGATGTGGCTCAAGCGGTAGCATGCTCGTCTGGCATGCGTGCGGCCCAGGTTCGATCCTCAGCACCACATACAAAACAAAGATGTTGTATCCGCTGATAACTAAAAAATAAATATTAAAATTCTCTCTCTCTCCTCTCTCACTCTCTCTTTTAAAAAAAAAAATCTAGTTGTTTGGAGTGAATAGTTTTACTGTTCTAACTGAATTAGATTTGAAAGAACTTTATTTGAGAATGTTTTCACCTGTGTTCATAGAGTTAATTTTTTAAGCCATGCTGATCATGTGAGCCTCAGAAGACAAACCGGGTAGTTTTCTATCTTTTCTGTGTTCTGGAATTATGACACTACTGGGGTATTATCTTTCCCTGAAAGTTTGAAAGAACTATGTACAAAAATGTCAGAATCCTTTTAAGACATCAGTCTTTAATAACAAAGGAGTTTGTTGCAGTAGTTGATGGCCCAGCTCCAAAGTGAGATTACTAGGTTTTAATTCCAATTCAGCCACTTACTGCACTTTGGAAGCTTATTGAATTTTTCCTGGGCCTCAGTTTCCCATCTGCAAGTTCCAATTCTATTGCACCCACCTCCTAAGTTCATTGTGAGGATTACATAAGAATAATTCCTTCAAAGTTTTAGCACAGTACCTGACAGACACATCAGGATTTTTTTCCCTAATAACCATTATTGTTAATTTCCAATTTTCTCCCAAATCACTGGTACAGTTTGGTGTTTCTATTTTCCTTTATGATTGGTATTTTTCAAGTATCTATTTGGGCTGGGGCTGTAGCTCAGTGGTAGAGCACTTGCCTAGCATGTGTGAGGTATGGGGTACAATCCTCAGCACCACATAAAAATAAATAAATCGAATAAAGGTACTGTGAAAAAAATTATTAAAAAATAAAAATGGTGGGGGCTGGGGTTGTGGCTTAGTAGTAGAATACTCGCCTAGTACGTGTGAGGCGCTGGGTTCAATCCTCAGCACCACGTAAAAAATAAATAAACAAAATGAAGGAATTGTGTCCAACTACAACTAAAAAAAATACATATAAAAAGGTATCTATTTCATTTAGATTTTCAAACATATTAGAATAAAGTGGTATACAGTATTTTTAAGTCTTCATATTGTATTTTAAATGCATTTTACTTTTTCTTATTTAGGTTTTCGAAAAATAGGTGCATGTTATTAGTTTTCTCTACTCTCTTTTTCACTTTTTATGCCTATTGCTCAATCCATGTTTATTCATGCTACTTCCACATTTTCCTGTCTGGCTTTTCCTGGAGTTACTTTTTTGTTCATTTTCTAGTTTTTTATATTGAATTTTTAGTCTGCTTTTCCTTTAAAAAAAAAAGAGAAATCATTTAATAATACACATTTGCCTCCACAAAAAGTTCGGCCCATATTCCTTTTTCGGATTTTTAAAATTTTTATTCTTTATTATAATTATTTTATTTCAATTTTGGTTTAATATTTATGGAGTAGCATTTTTTTTTAGAATTTCTTGCTCCTGGTATAAGGTTACTTTTAAAAATTTTTGTGTGATGTTTCAAATATATAAAAAATATAGGAACAATATACTTTGCATAATTTTTATGTCTCAAATTATTAATTATAGAATGAAATCTAGGTAAACTTTTATCTTAATATATGGAAATTTTTGCAGTGACTCATATAGGACCCAACTTAAAGGTGAATTCTCTATTATGAGGTATAGATTTCATCATTACAAAAAGCTCAGAAACATTGAATAAATTTAATTAATCATGTTTTTGCCTATTTGAACTATTAAGACTGAGAGAATGTTAAGTATTATTGTAGCTATTTTTATTTTATATCTAATAATTTTTCTTTATCTGTTGGAAGATATACTTACCATATTGCCACTATTTTGTTTTTTAATTTCTCAAATTAATTGTTTTTTTCTTAGACTTTGAAAGTTTAATCAGGGTTTTCATAGAAATTTCATAGTAAATTCCTTGATGGGATATTTTTACAGGGGGACAAAAACAATTTGGAATCCAGAATTTTCTTGCTGGGATCTTCAGACTGTTAGTTTAATAATCCCATGTCCATATTTGCCTTTTTGTTCAGTTCTTTGATGAAGAGTCCCACTACCACTGCGCTGTGATACTCAACCTCCCAAAGTCACCTGTCACTGGGTCGTGGAATTTTACTGCCTGCAGCGAATACTACTCTGTATCTCTCTGTCAGAAATATTCAGGTATCAATTGTTATCTAGATAACTAAGGCACTTTATGCTGTTAGAAATATATGGTTCTTTTTTACAAAAATCTTATAAATGAATTCATATGAATTTATAATCATGGGTAAATTATATTGCCTCATTGTGGCAGATTATCTCAAATGGAATGTGATTTTTTTTCAAGTGGCATTCCCATACTTAATAAATATAAAAATTAAATATAATATGGAATTTTTTAATAGTAGTTGTCTACTGAGTGTAAGTTATGGGTAAATTGTGTTCTTTCTACTCTGGTATATTTTTCAAATTTTAGCTTTCATCTTGAGGAAAGGAGAAGAAAAAACAATATTTTAAATGTAATTCAGTACTGTATAAATATTCACTGTTAAATTCAGCACCAATTTTAAAGTTACAAAGCACTATAAATGGATCACTATGACTTCCTCTAACCCAAACACAAATAAAATGGGTACTTAAAAACAGAAATTATCCATAATTTGAAAAAGATATTACATTGCTTTTCATTGACCATAGAGAGTTTTTAACAAGTACTTAAGAACAATAACAACAAAAAAATTGTTACACAATGAGAACCTTAAGTATATTTCTTGTACTTCGGCAGTTTTTTTTTCTAAATTGATCTTTACCCATTTGTCCCACGCTTTTTAGTCACTGCCTTATTCAGATAAATACTATAAAGCAGGAATTCAAATATCTCCTCTTGTAAGTGGCTTTGTGCATTGTTTCAGGGTACTTTGTAAGGGTACTTTGTAAGGGGACACTTTTAATACCTTACCTGGTGAAGCAGTTCAGACAAAGGAAGTATTTGGCACCAAACTGAAATGGTAATCTTATTGCCGACTACTTTTAGAACAACTAAACAAAATCTCGTTCTGATTTTAGAAACCAAATGTTGCAGGTCAGACATTTTGCCTAAGGTACATAGCAAAACATACCTAATTCTCTTACCCCCAAAACTTAAAACAAGCAAATAGTCAAGAAATACCTAAAGCAGATTAGTCAGGGAAACATTTGAAAACTTGTCCCATGTCTTGCAGTGCATGTGTGGGATGGTTGTTATTATTGTTTTCTTTTACAGACACTGAAGACAGACAGCCCTTGCAGAACACCTCAAAAACTGTAAAGTATCTTAATAACCTGTACAAAATAATCCCAAAGACACTGACGTGGCTCGACGCCCAAAAGGAGTGCCTGAGGGAGAACATGCACCTGGTGAGCATCACCGACGCCTACCAACAGGCATTCCTCGCTGTGCAGGCAGTCCTTCAGAACTCTTCCTTCTGGATTGGACTGTTCAGTCAAGACGTAAGTTTTCAGTTCCAACTGCAAGGATTGGATGACAGATGTGACATTTTTATTGTGCATTGCATTTCTTGTAGACTAAAAAAAAAAAAAAAACCCAGAGGTTTTTAAATCTGACTCCAGTAAATTTGATGTATATATGTTTTGTGTGTGTGACAGTGATCTTTCCACAAGTAAAAGATATAGTGCCTTATTGATTAGATGAAGAAATTGTTCTAGCAGATAAAAATACTTTAGCACTTTGTATTTGTTCTAGCCATAGAGTGAGCTAGATTCAGGAGCTGCCATATCTCTTCAACCAACAGAAAGAAAGAAGAAAAGAATGTAAAAACCAGATGAGATTGTGCATATGGAAGCGCTGTGGATGATATTGAAGGAAACTTTCCATCAGTTTCAAACTCGGCAGAAAAGTTAAGCCATTCTAAAAAGAGATTAGAGTAGTGTATCACATCTCAAGTCCTATTCCTGGGCAGATGACTTGGGTACCTCTCATTCGTTGCACTGCCCAGCAGAGTACTGGTCTCCTATTGATTCCCAGCATTGACATTTATGCAACATGAACAGGGATTGGTATGCAGCTAACTAAGCTTTGGCTCCAGTCAAATGGAGGATTTTTTTTTAAGCTATTATATTCCTCTCAGCATTGTAGGCATATATGCCTCTCTTCTTGGACACGGTATACGCCACTATACCAAGACAGGTCTAGGACTGCATGGAGAAAATGGAAATGAAGACAATTTAGTCCTGGAACAAACCGAGAATAGAATTGGTAAATAATGGGAAAAAAAGACTTATTGCCAGAAGCTCAATTAAAAGTAGCATTTAGAATTGACTTTCTGGGTTTCTGAGGATTCTGAAATTCACCCCCAAATCAAGCCAGAGCTGCTTTCCCAACCTCCCAGTGTCCACTCTTTCACAGCATTTACTTGCTGTCTTTTCAGTGTTTACTGTGCTGTGAAACCTGTCTTTGTTTCTGTTGCAAGGGTGGTAATAAGTTATTACATTTCCTAGTTTCTCTCGCCTTCAATTTGAGAAAATTTTTAAAATGTAGTATATTAAAACAAAAATATTGAAGTCACCATTTAACGGGAAAGTTGCAGTTATTCAAGTACTTAAAAATAAATGTGATTTAGTATTTTGATATGTATCCTTCAACTTATTTTTCTGTCAGTATATATTTATTTTTTAAAACAATTGGGGTCATATTGTTTTATAATGTCTTCTCGCACTTAATGATTTTGTTCTTTTTTTATTCTGTTTTTACGTCACTTATGCTTTTCTTTTCCTTAATTTCCCCTTGATTTTAACATATCCTGTGTAGCTGTATATTATATATCTTCATAACCTTCCCTAAATCTTAAAGAGTATTTCTTAGGATATTAATAAATAATACTTTAGTTTGAGAGCAATGGAAAGATATTGGAAGACTTTAAAGAGAATGGTAACAATATAAGATTTTTACTGAAGTAAAATGACACTGGGTGAAGGGTGGAGGAGGGAGTGAGCAGTATGCAGATGTGAAGAATAGCTGTTTTCATATGAATTCATACAGGATATGTTCGTCTGACCAAGGCTTGTTTACAGTGTTGGAAGTGTAGCAGTTCTGGGTTAACATCCCTAAGTTGTTAGCTGGCCAGAAGAACAGAGCAAGACACAGGCCATCTTAGGGAATGTCGGGAAGGAACAGGGATCCACATCTACAGAGAATGTCAGCCAGAGGCAAGAATATTGGGAGTTTTCAGTGAATAAGAAGAGCATAATCCTTATAGGAAGTGATCAAAGGAGGTAAAAATACCTACTACCCCCTTCTCATGGCCCTTCCATTTCTAAGAATGCAAGAACAAACAGCCTTCCCTTGTGGGTGCTGAAAGGTTATTCCCTTGGAAAAGCCAGGTTTGGATTAAGATCAATTAAGGCCAAGAATTCAGTAAGGAAATATTTGTCACTTTAATTAAGAGATCTTATTTTCAGAAAGGAGACTGAGAGTGGGATGATTTACTAGGAAGGAATGGAGGTTCCAAAGCCTAGGGCCAGGAACTGAGGGAGGTACAGCACAGGGGAAAGAGGGCAAGGCAGTGTGGGTAAGAGTGTAGCAAAATCACACCCCAAAGGCCACATTGAGGCCTTGGGGGCTTAGGAATTGGTTGCTATGGTTACAATTGGACCTCTAGTCAAGAATAGTTCAGAACGAAGCAGCTGGTAATGCTAAGGCTTGATTGTGTGCTGTTTATGGTTCACTAAGGAGCCTATGTCTAGCAAGGCATATGGGCTCAGGAAAGCTTGATTCAGTGTTGGACCAGATCAGCATTGGTTAGATAAGGCCCAGTGCCCTAGTGGCACCATAGGGAAACTCAGACGGTCCTCTACCCCACAACCCATGCCCTGGACTTCTACTCTGTAAATCCTTTCTCAAGATAGGTGGGTGATCGGGCCCCTGTCAGGATGTACAGACAGGTGTCCCCAGGCTTCTTATCCACCCCAGACTAGATAAGGGAGTAAACTGCCTTTAAAACAAGTGTCAAACAGTAGTGAGAAATTTACAAGGCCTAAGGAGTTAAGAGAAAAGGAACTGGACTGGAGTTGTTGCTCAGTGGTAGTACGCTTGCCTAGCATGTGTAAGGCACTGGGTTCGATTCTCAGCATTGCATGTAAATAAATAAAATAAAGGTCCATTGACAACTAAGAAATTTTTTTTAAAAAAAAGAGAGAAAGGGAACTAATATTTATGTAGCACTGTGGTCCAGCTAATCATTGGGTTACATATTCTAATTAATTATCCCATTAATTCTAGCCCCATGAAACTGTCATACTATTTAATAGCTGAGAAGATGGAAATTTGGAGAGATAGGCTCACAAATCAAAAGCTAGTAAGTAACCAAACTGAATTCAAAACCAGATATGCTTACCTCCAAAGCCGTTCTTCCCACTGCACCTTTTCATCCTTGCTTACAGCAGTTCTCACTCCATTTTAACTTCCGGTTTCCAACAACCAATAGTTCCGATAATATGTGAGGTAGCAGAGTGTCATGGTGAGAACCATAGATTTTAAGGACTGGCAGCCTGGATTAGAATACCAGCACTATGACTTTGCACACATTACATACCCTCAGTTCCCCTCATCTGTAAAATAGAGGTAATAATAGTACCTCTCTCATGATTGTTATGAGGGTTAAGAAAGTTGATATTTTTAAAACACTTAGAAAAGTGCCTGGGACATACTAAGTGTTATGTGACATGTATCTCTGTTCCTTTCATTAAAATGTTTCCTTTAAAAGTAGAGGGTAAAAATAATACAAAAGGGATAACATGAGTTTTATCATTTGAAATGTATTTCTGCTCCTTTCAGGATGAGCTCAACTTTGGTTGGTCAGATGGGAAACCTCTTCATTTTAGTCGCTGGGCAGACAACAACAGGCAACTTGAAGACTGTGTAATATTAGACACTGATGGATTCTGGAAAACGGCTGATTGCAATGATAAGCAACCAGGTGCTATTTGCTACTACCCAGGAAGTATGTGGATTTCAAATGTTTTAATGCTTAAATTATTGGTCTTATCAATAGTAAAATTTTGAGTGGCTTTATAAAATTTGATTTTGGAATTATAAAGAAATTATAATGTCCTTTTTATAACAAATTTTGTTGCAAGCATTTGTATTGAAGTAGAATTATTTTAAAATCACGCGTTTTTATTTAACATTTTTATCTTCATTTTTATATCAGTTAACACTTTATTGACATGTAAAGTCCCATTTTTAGCCTCATTTTGCATATATTTTGAATTCATGTTGTTTTAGAAAATCTACTTTTGTTGGAATGCTTTCATAATTCTTAACATCAACAACTAACAAACTTTTATGATCCACTGTTAAGATTCAGTTGATTGCAAGTAGCAATGACAAGCTCAAGCTAGTTTAAAGGAGAAGGGAAATTAGAACCCTAGAAATAGGGAAAGAGCTGAGCCTCCTAGGGAATGGAGGTCAGGAACCCAGAGATGTTCCCTTCCACCTGTTTTTCCCTGTGTATCTGCACTCGGTTCTTTATATACTTCCTACTTGTCTCTGCATATAGTGGTGTTTGGTGTCTCTTCAACTTTTACTTAATAGATGTAAGTGGAGATGAGTTAATGTTTCAGAATTTCACTTTTTGTATTCTTAGACTGATGGATTTAGCCTGAGTCAGATATACAACCTCTAGACCAATTAGAGGAAAATGATTTTATGACTGTCAGGGGCCTACATTTGTGGGTTTGTGATAGAAAGAACATGCTATTTTAGAGACAAAAGAATTTATTGTGAGGTGGGGAAGATACTGAATGGTCTATACTACATATTAAGCTAATTTGATTTATTGTGAGTAGAGCATATCTATATTTACATCTTCTTAAGTGCACGGCCTTTCATAAAATGAACAAAAAAGCAGACTTTCTAGAGGCTATATTTTAAATTATATTTCTGTTTGATTTGGTTAAAGTAATAACTTAGTTAGAACATCAACTATTTCATTAAACTATAGCCAGGCACCGTGGCACATGCCTGTAATCCCAGTGGCTCGGGAGGCCAAGGCAGGAAGCTCACAAATTCAAGGTCAGCCTCAGCAACTTAGCAAGACCCTGTCTCAAAATAAAAAAAAATAAAAAGGGCTAGGGATGTGACTCAGTGGTTGAGTGCCTCTGGATTCAATCCCTGGTACCAAAAATAAATAAATAATAATTAATTAAATTAGAGATGTCAGTAATTAAAAATTTGAAAATGAATTTTTAAAGTTATAGTGAAGTGCTTGTTAATTAATAGTTTTGTATAATTTCTCTGAGGTGGCCCCTTGTACTTGATATTTCATAATGCAGGAAGACAGAAACTGCATTTAATCTAAAAACACCTAATTTTTTACATTCTTATATTTTACAATAGGGGAAAGAAAATTTCTTCCCTACAGAAAGACAGTTTTCAATACATAATATTTGAATATAAACAAAAAAACAAGCATCACCAGGCTATTACTACTTGACTTCCTAAATATTTCTTACAAATTAGTTCTAATGACTATGAACAGGGTTTAACATTTACATCTAAAATTAGAATTTTTATCATTTACTGTTTTTTCTAGATCACACTGAAAAAGAGGTCAAACAAGTCAAAAGTATTAAATGTCCATCTCCTGTTCTAAATACTCCGTGGATATCATTTCAGAACTCTTGCTATAATTTTATGATAACAAAGAATAGACATATGGCAACAACACAGGATGAAGTTCATTCTAAGTGCCAGAAACTGAGTAAGTATATTATACTGTTTTTATATTTTGTATCATACTAATTTAAAAAAAAAACTGTTATAAATATTTCTAATTAGCACTAGTAATTTGATTTAAAAATATTTATCTCCTTATTTCCACATTATGAATGACAATATATAAAATTTTGTGTTTGGTTCAAATGACAAGTATTAAATTAATTTCTTTGTTCATCCATTTGAGAACTAGTCTGTCTTTATATGTGTGAACAAGATGGGTTCATCTTAAGGAAAAGAAATAATACTAGAGAGCAGAGAACTGGATGTCAAACAAGCTAGACAAAGGGAAAAGTGAAAAAAGGTTAGTTCAAGTGGTCAAAAGCTTAGAAATAGCACTGAGTAACAGCCATGCTTAAAAGAAATGTACATTTTACACTTAGGGCTCTCAAGACTCGAGATACTTCCTATGAAATCCATTGAAGATCTATGACTTCTATACAACAGAACTTTTGGAACTGTGAACTCTGTGGGAAGTACCTTTGGAAAATATCAAGCCATTATTCCCCAAAGTGTTCTCTGTGTAACATTAGTCTTGAGAGATGTCCTGCAAAACAGATGTCCTCCAAAACCTTTTGTTTGACATTCTCCAAGTCATTAGCCTGTTTTATTTTATTTATTTATTTTTTTGAGAGAGGAGAGAGAATTTTAATATTTATTTTTTAGTTTTCGGCGGACACAACATCCTTGTTTGTATGTGGTGCCGAGGATCGAACCCGGGCCGCACGCATGCCAGGCGAGCGCGCTACCGCTTGAGCCACATCCCCAGCCCCATTAGCCTATTTTAATACTGGCATAAATGAACTAGTTTATCTCTGTTTAAACCAGTTTGCAAAAATTTTATCCATGTAGATCTTGTCTGAGATGGCCCCTTGCTAATTTCCTGAAATACTAGACTTTGGGGCTGGGGTTGTGACTCAGCGGTAGAGTGCTTGCCTAGCACGTGTGAGGCACTGGGTTCAATCCTCAGCACCACATAAAAATAAACAAATAAAATAAAGGTATTGTGTCCAACTACAACTTAAAAAAAAAAAAAAAAAGATTAAAAAAAAAGTAGTCTTTTTTTTTTTTTTTTTAGCCCTAATAGGAAGTTGTCTTACAGTCCATATCAGAGGCTTTTTTTTTTTTTTTTTTTTTTTTGGTACCAGGGATTGAACTCAGGGGCACTCAACCACCGAGCCACATCCCCAATTCTATTTTGTATTTTATTTAGAGACAGGGTCCCACTGAATTGCTTAGCACCTTGCCATTGCTGAGGCTGGCTTTGAACTTGCGATCCTTCCAGCCTCCCCAGCTGCTGGGATTATAGATGTGCACTACCATGCCTGGCCAAAGGCTTTTTTTAAATTACAGAGTAATCTCTTGATAATATGTCATTAATGTAGGTGGATTTGTGCCACCTGGATGATGAGCTCTAAATGAGGAAAGTTAAATGAATCAATGTCTAAAATTCTTTACTTGGATACTAGTTTTCCACTACACTGTAGGACCACATTTAATATTTAAATGTTTGAATATTTAATTTATTCATTTTAGTATAATGAGATAGCTTCAGTTTTGTGTCTTTCTAATTTTTCAATATTGCATATGTTTTGAAGAATATTAAATTGGGGAATAAAACTTTCTAAATTTGTCAAACAAAATAAAATGTTCTGGATAATTAATTATTAAAATTATCAACTTTATTATTTAACAGATTCACAATCACACATGTTGAGTATTCGAGATGAAAAGGAGAATAACTTTGTTCTTGAACAACTTCTATACTTCAATTACATGGCTTCCTGGGTCATGTTAGGAATAACTTATGAAAGTAAGTTGTAAATCTGCCAATTTTCTCTGTTTATATTAGCCCTTCATTATAGCCTTCTTGTCAAACTGTAGAAGTCTAGTTCTTCAAAGTATGTGATTTATCAATATACAAAAAATATAATTATACAGGGGTTGGGGATATAGCTCTGTGGTAAAACCCTTGCTTAACATGTATGAGGCCCTGTGTTTGATTGCTAGTATTGCCAAAAATTTTTAAAAGCATAACTATGTACTTGATATAACTTATACACATACCAAGATAGTTTTTATGTCTCTGCTAATGCCATTGTTATACCTTTACCACCAAGCTAAGAGTTAAATAGTGGAAAAAAATTTCTGTCCTCCACTCTTCCTTCTGGAAACTCAAGACTAACTAAAAATGACCACACTCACATATAAATGTCTAGTACTTACTTTATATCTCAACTAACTATGTGAAATGAATGACAACAGAATTACACTTTTATTAATGTTTCACCTTTGGGTTTATAGCACTGGCTTGAGGTAGGCATAGGGTAATAAGAAACAGGAAAACAACACCCCTGGTTTTACAGAGGAATCGAACATTTGAAAGTAGGACTAAACAACACTAATCCAAAATTTGATTGATGAGAAAATTTTAAAGCACTGCATCTAATATAGGAGACACATGACCAATTTAGAAAGTTACTCAGAGATAAACTGAAAACCATGACAGTTATGCAGTTATACAAAAGAAAATCTTTCTGTGGGCACAAAGTATGGAAAACATACATTTCATCTAGAAGGGGGCACAGGACAAGAAGCCAGAAGTAGGGTAGAAAAGGAAGCTAAGTTACTCAAATCTGACTTTTTTTTTTATAGTTATAGATGGACAGCATGCCTTTATTATATTTGCTTATTTTTTATATGTGGTGCTGAGGATCAAACCCAGTGCCTCACATGTGCAGGCGAGTGCTCTGAGCCACAACCGCAGCCCAAATCTGACCATTTTAAAAAATGTATGCTTTTTTCTTTGGTAACCTAACTGCTTGATAGGGTTGCCACCATTTTCTTTAAATGTTTATTTATTTATTTAAATGTGAGTTAATGAAGATTAAACTGTGAAGCAATATGTAAGCCTTGGTCTGATAATTGAGGATGAGTTAGTTCATCATAGTAGGACTTAATTGGCCCAGTGCTTTTCTTCAATAGCACGTGAGTACAGTTTAAATTTTAGGGGTAAGAAAAAAATGGAGAAAAACATGATAGAATAGACTTTGCCTGAAAGTGACTGAAGAAACAACAGTCTTGTATTGAGCATTAGAAAACAAACCCAGGATTCAGAGATTGAAATTGTGTACTCAGATGTTATTTGTAGTTATATCATCAGAAACAACAGGAAACATATTCTAAGTTCTGTAAAAGATGGTGGAATGTGATGGACATCATTATCCAAAGTACATGTATGAAGACACAAATTGGTGTCAGCATACTTTATATACAATCAGAGATGAAAAATCAACTGTGACCACCCACAGAGCAGGCCCAGCGGCCTGCTGAGGGGCAGAGCCGCCCCCCACCCCCCGCGCCTGCCAGGTAGGCAGAACTGTGACCATCGACAGAAAAGGCCCAGTGGCCCGCGGAGGGGCAGAGCTTCCAATCACTCCTGCAAGGTAGGGGGGCCTGCAACCCACCGGCAGAAGAGGAGCAGCGGCCTGCTGAGAGGCAGAGCCGCCCCCTCCCCCCGCGCCTGCAAGGTAGACGGAACTGTGACCACCATCAGAACAGGCCAGACCTGCAACCGACAGACAGAACAGGCCCAGTGGCCTGAGGAAGGGTAGAGCCGCCCCGCCCCCCGCGCCTGCAAGGTAGGCGGACCTGCGACCCACTGGCAGAACAGCCCCAGAGGCCTACAGAGGGGCAGTGCCGCTGCCTGCGCCTGCAAAGTAGGCAGAACTGCGACCACCGACAGAACAAGCCTAGCGGCCCGCAGAGGGACAGAGCCGCCGCCTGCGCCTGCAAGGTAGGCGGACCTGCTACCGACCGGCAGAGCAGGCCCAGTGGCCTGCTGGCGTGGTAGGCACATTGCCCCAATTGGAGGAGGGGCAGAGCCGCCGCCCGCGCCTGCGAGGGAGACTTTGCAACTATACAAGACCAATATAAATATATAGGGGGAAAATTCAATAGCACAACAGTTTCACCAAGTAGAAAGGAACGCGAACAGTATGAAGAGACAAGGAAAGAAAGGACCACAAGCAATGCAGGTCAACTCAACATTAGAAGAGGTAATAGCTGCAGCAGATGGAATGTCAGATAAAGAATTCAGGATATACATGCTTCAGATGATCTGGAGTCTCAAGGAAGACATCAGACAGCAAAATCAGACAATGAAAGATCACTTCAACAATGAATTACATAAACAAATCCAAGAAGCAAAAGATCAACTATACAGGGAGATAGAGGTTATAAAAAACAAACAAACAGAGATGAAAAATTGTGCTGTATATGTGTAATAAGAATTGTAATGCATTCCACTGTAATTTATTTTTTAAAAAATCAATAAAAAAACACATAAAGCACTTTAAAAATAAGCGTTTTCATATCCAAAGACTTCAGGTTATCTAAACTTTTATAAAATGTATAGGTAACAAAAATTTTACTAAAATATATAGACATATGAAGAGACATAGAAGGATTTTTTCCAAACACTAAATTTGGTTTAAATTTAATTTTTCCTGACTTAATTAATATCCATAAGTCACTGTTTTTAGTTACATTAGAATACTTACAGAATATTTAATTGTATATAGCACTTATAAAAGAGCTTTGGTTTTTAAAACCTTCTGATTTTTCAACAGTGGGGCCTTGAATAGGAATTACTGAGTCAATATAGCAGCTGAGAGACACTACCAGCTAGGTGAAAAAGTGACCTTTCCTCACAGAAATATATCACTGCCTGTTGTATTGTTTAGAAAACTGGTAACTTTTGAAGATCCAAAAAAGGAAAAAGGAACTGGGAAACTAAGGTGTTATAAAGCAACAAGTAAGAACCAAGTCATACGCACAGCCTTGGGGTGTGAGCTCTTGGTGCCGGCCAATGCTTAGGTGTATTGCTTGCTCCGGGAGACGTTAATCAGTGAAAGGTAGAAGTGACCAGGACTGCAGTGGGTATGGTAGATAATGATGGCATCACTTTTCATTCCAGCCTATAATTTTAACAAACTTAGCATCTTTTTTTTTTTTTAACTGTTTATTGAGACATGCCTGTACCATATAATCCAGCCACTTACAGTGTGTAGTTTAATGGCTTTTAATGCAGTCACAGAGTTGTGCAGCCATCACTGTCTCAAAAAGAAACACCTTACCCATTAGTATTCTCTTCCCGCCCCTCCCCATTCCTTATCAGTCTCAGGACTTCAGCAACCACCAGTCTACTGTTGGTCTCTACAAATTGCCTATTCTAGACAATTCATATAAATGGTGTCATACAATATGTGATATTTGGGGGACTGGCTTCTTTCACTTTAGCATCAAGCTTTCAAAGTTCATCCATATTGTAGCATATATCAGTATGTCTTTCCTTTCTGTGGCCAAATAATGTCCCATTCTATAGGTATGCCATATTTTATTTCCATTCATTAGTTGGTGGATAGTCAGGTTGTTTTTACATTTTTGGTTATTAGGAATAATGCTTCTCTGAACATTCATGTGTAAGTTTTTGTGTGTACATGTTTCTATTTCTCTTGATTTACACCTCAAGTATATAATTCCTAATAAAATATATAAACCCCCTGTCAGATAAATGATGTGCCGATATTTTCTCCCATCACTTTCCTGATAGCACAAATTTTTTTTGTTTTGATGTAGTATGATTTATATATTTTTTCCTTCACTACTTGTGCATGTCTAAGAAGGCTTTGCATATTTTAGGGTCATGAAGACTTATTTCTGTGTTTTATTATAAATGTTTGATAGTTTTGGCTCTTACATTTAGGTCTGTAGCCTATTTTGAGTTAATTTTGTGTGTGTGTGTGTGTGTGTGTGTGTGTGTGTGTGTGTTGCTAGGGATTGAATCCAGGCATATGAAGCAAGCACTCTACCAACTGAGCTATATCCCCATCCCTTTGAGTTAATTTTGTGTGTGGTGACAGCATGAGACACAACCTCATTAGTTTTTGCATGTGGATATCCAGTTGTTCAGCATCATTTTTTTGAGAAAACTATAGTTTCCACATTGAATTTTCTTATCTTTCTTTAAATCTATTAAGCAGAAGTAGGCATAATTCTGTAGAGCTTATGTCCAGAGAGAAGATTTCTGTCATAATTTTGTAATATATCCATATTTTTTATAAAATAGCTGTTAATTTCCATTGCAATTAAATACATGTCAGAGAAAGGGATATTTCACAAAAAATAATAAAACATTAAGTTATTGAAGGATGGAATTATAGGTAAATTTTGATCTTAATGTTTATAATTTATTTTCCAAATTAGAAATAAGCATGATTTACTGTTATAATCAGAAACTATTTTAAAGAGATATACATAATCATTCAACCTTTTAGAAGGAAGGAAAAGGAGACAGAAAAATCGGTTGTTTGAAATATTAACCCTGTTGTAAATTTTGATTTAATCTCTAAGCATAGTAAAAATATATACCTTTCTAGATAATTCTCTGATGTGGTTTGATAAGACCATGCTATCTTATACACACTGGCGAGCAGGAAGACCCACTGTAAAAAATGGCAAGTTTTTGGCTGGGTTGAGTACTGACGGCTTCTGGGATATTCAGACCTTTAATGTTGTTGAAGAAACACTCAATTTTTACCAGCACAGCATGCTTGCTTGTAAAATTGAAATGGGTAAGTATGCAAAGGTGGGTTTCCATTCCAAGGAAGGAGAGTATAAGGTGAAGCTGCACAGGTGGGAATCATGCACCTGTGCAGTGAGCTTCATACAGTCCCAGGACAGGTGCTGCACAGGTTACAGAGGAAGAGAAAGCCTGGGGCCCGGGTGTCCTGGCCTCTTCTTGAAGGAGTAAAATGTAGACGGAAAGACATCATTAACCTCTTTGTCGTAGGTAAGATAGTGTTAGATTTTTTGGTACAAACAAAAGAGCTGAACAAAAACAGGAATAACGAAAGCAAGGAATGCCTCCGGGAGGAAGTGACACTTGGTTGGGCCTTAAAGGATGGAGAAGAAAAAAATAAGAAAATAAGAAGGAATGTTTGGGTAGAGATTTGACATTCCAGGCAAAATTAATGTCTCTTGACCTTGCCCAATCCTTAAATAAACCCATTTTGAAATGCATGTTTAAATTTTCACTGCTGAAGACTGCTCTCAGCTCTCAACCTGCTCTCAGCTCTCTGCTGTTACAGAGCACATCACAGTTGCATCCTGGCTGATCAACTCCCCTCATAGTGCTGCAGAAGAGCATCCTGGCATCCTCTCTTATCAGTTACTGGGAGTCCATGTAAATTTTTGCAACCTCAGACACCAGCCTCTCTTCCCTATTTCTAGGCCTCCTCCCAGCCCCCATCTGCTTCCCATTCTTGCTCCTTAAGAATTTTTTTCCTCAGGCTGGACTTCTTAAATTGTCTCCCTGTGTAGAGTACATCCAGCATCATATTTGTGCCTTTATTTATGGTACAAGAAGCTCTTCATTTTCTTCTCTTTTTTCATTTTTAATAAAGTTTTCATTTTAGAATAGCTTTATGAAAAGCTGCACAATATATAATCTCAACCACTCACCCCTGATGTCATTAGCATGGCATATCTGTCACAATGAATAAGCCAGTATTAATACATTGTTATTAGCTAAAGTATCTACATTATTTCCTTAGTTTTTACCAAATGCCTTTTTCTGTTGAGGATTCTATCCAGGATGGCACATTGCATTCAGCCATCACATCCCTTAAGCCTCCCCTTGGTAGTGATGTTTCCTCAGACTTTTGTTGTTTTTGACGACCTTGACGGTTTTCAGGAGCACTGGTGGTGTGTTTTGTAGAAGATCCCTTAGTTGGTTTGGCTGATGTTTTTCTCGTGATTAAACTGGAGCTTTGAGTTAGTAGGGGGACCTCAGATGTAAGGTGCTGTTTTCATCGTGGCATGAATGGTACAAGCAATATGTCTTATCACTGTAGATTTTAACCTTGATAGCTTGGCCCAAGGTAGTATTTATTAGGTTTCTCTACTGTGCAGTAGCCTTTCCTCCTCTCCACGCTGTACTCTTTGTAAAGGAGTTACTGTGCGCAGTCCATACATATGGGATAGACTGTTATCCTCTACCTTCCTGAGGAGGGAGTATCTATATGAATTACTTGGAATTCTGCATACGAGATCTGTCTTCTTCCATTTAAAATTTGGTCACTTATTTATACATCTTTTATTTTTTTTATTTTATGTTTTATATATTTTATTTATATATTTACATTTATTTATGCCTCATTTACTTCTGATTATTTGTTTTTAGTTCTTCCTTGTTGCCATACTTCTTTTTATTCTTACTTTTGCCTCACCTTCTAGTCCTAGGGTGCACTCCTGGTTGTTTGCTCTTTCCTTTGGCTGCAGTGTCTCTTTGAAATAGCCTCATCATTGTGGGGTTTTGTTGCCTATTGCTTGTTTTTTCAGCGCTTCCTTACTTTCTAGATAACTTATTTCTCCTTAGTCTTAATTTCCCCTGAATTTCCAGACCTGGTTTTCCAAGCAGGCATGAATACAGATAAATCTCTCCTTTGCAGTCAATCTCATATCCTAGTGGTTAGCAGTTTTGTCATAATTTCAGGTATTGCTGTTTTCTGTCTCCAAATATTACATGAGCTTCTTAAATAAAGATGATGTTTATGCCTTTAAAAAAATCAACCAGACAACTATAATATGTAAGAGTCTATTATATGTCCTGTGACAATAGAAAAATAAAGTATGCTTTTGACTATCCTTATGTATAATGAAATCAGTTTAATTTTTAAATGGTTGCATGCCATTTTATCCAAAATATGTATTTGAAATAATTTAAATTTAATTACTAACACTTATTTTAAATGTTCCAGTTGACTACAAAGAAGAACATAATACTACATTGCCACAGCTTATTCCATATGAAGATGGTATTTATAATGTTGTTCAGAAAAAGCTAACATGGTATGAAGCATTAAAGACATGTTCTCAAAGTGGAGGTCATTTGGCAAGTGTTCATAATGAAAATGGCCAAGTCTTCTTGGAAGATATTGTAAAACGTGATGGATTTCCACTGTGGGTTGGGCTCTCAAGTCATGATGTAAGTCTTGCTTTGTTTTCCAAATCTGTTACTTTGAAGGTTGGAAACTTGACATTAGATATTAACTCAAAGCACAATATCAGATTAAGTCCTAGAACTCCATCATGGAACAAGTAGAAAATTATATTTGAAGAATGCACTGGGGCAAATGGCCACCATCCCAAGCACCCAAGGATCCATTTCTCAACAGTACCTCTATAGCCTCTTTGGAGCTGACCAGTTACAAAGCTGGTGAAAAAGAAGTAAAAGCAGAAAAATTTGAGTTTCAGTACTAATAACTGTCTTCCATTTCTGCTAGTTGATCATGAGCATCTTATTTAACCATTGTAACCCAATTTCCTCATATGTAAAATCAGGGTAATAATATTTTCACTTAGATGTTAACACAAGAATTTATGTAAGTTGCCCAGTAAATTTCTCAACACAGGTAGGACTTATATGAACACTTTCTTCTCACTTTTCTGCTAGAAATTAGCACTGCTTAAGATTAATGTCCTGCTGATATATGTATCAGTGCCATTGTTTTAATTTTATTAATTAATGTAGTCTTTCCATTTTGATTTTCTTGGGAAGTATTTTCCTTTTCTAGCCCTGCTGTTTGATGGTCTCTGTAATGTGGAAATTGTAGCCAGACACAAACCACAAACCCATAAAACACAAAAAACAATATTTAGAGCAATATGAAGATTGGGAATATAAATATGTAATTATGATAAGTGGAAGATACTGAATGTCATTTAATTTCAAGTGTTATGTAAAACTTATCCTTTAAAAAAATAAATCCATAAATTTAAATTCTTACCTAAATAATGCCAGAGCAAAAGTACCAAATCACTGCATCAAAAGTAAATTTCTTATTATATAGATCTAATATGTCCAGATCTATAGTATATATCTGGAACTGTGATATTTGTGAGCAAATAATTAGCATTTTATTCTAATATTTCTTTAAGTATGTATATTGTTCTTTATGTCATATTTGAAGGCATACATCTAAGCTTAGATTGTCTCCATTATTCTTAAAACAGGGAAGTGAATCAGGTTTTGAATGGTCTGATGGCAGTGCACTTGATTACATCCCATGGAAAGGCCAAAAATCTCCTGGAAATTGTTTGGTCTTGGATCCAAAAGGAATTTGGAAACATGAAAAATGCAACTCTGTTAAGGATGGTGCTATTTGCTATAAACCTACAAAAGGTAAGATTACTGACTGAAACCAGGTCACATACTTGACTCAGATAATCAGTACCCCACCAATGGGATGTTGGCAATTTACTTTTTAGTTCTGGTATGCTCCTCTGTTGGAGTTAATAATGGACAATAACAGCACAGCTTCATTGCATAGGTTTCTTGGGGTACTTAGCACAATTAAAAATCAAACACTTTAAGTGGAATTAAAGGGAATTTTAAGACATACCTACCCTTTTGGCTTGAGAGAGATTTTACTGTGCTGATATATTTGTAAACCAAATTACCAAGTTTTTACTTGTGAGTATGACTTCTAAAGATAGTTTTTATATGTGTCTAGGCAAACAAAGGGCTTATATTATCAAAATTAAAAAGAATTCAAGGGGGATGGAGTTGTGGCTCAGTGGCAGAGCACTTGCCTACCAAATGTGAAGCACTGGGTTCGATCCTCAGCACCACATAAAAATAATAAATAGAGGCAGTATGTCCACCTACAACTAAAAGAATGAAAGGAAGAATTTTAGTTATTACCTTCAGAGTAGTTTCAAGCTTACCCCAACTATATTTGTTTCTTTTCCCAGTCTGCCTTTTTTAGTTGTTTTTACTTTGGTCTAAAATCGTCTTATTGGCTGAGTATTTTTCTCCTTTATTGTCCAGGTTTTAAAAATGTTATCACAAAAAGCTAAGTATAATGTGTATTCATAGATTGTGCTGTGTCATATTAAGATAGATGCTTCTTACCCACCAAAGCAACAGTGACATTTAATTAAGTTTGGAAAGGCAGTGTTTTCTCTATGCCTTATTACTTCTGTGTCTAACATTTTTACAGCTAAAGAGCTGTCCCCTTATCCATACTCCTCAAGATGTCCAACAGTAAAAGAGAACGGGTCACAGTGGATCCAGTACAGGGATCACTGTTACATGGCTGACCAGGCATTGCACAGTTTTTCAGAAGCCAAGCAACTGTGTTCAGAACTTGGTGAGTTAAACTCCATTGATTGTCTTTGACTCAATAATTTCATTCTTAGAAATTTTTCTTAAGGAAATAATTTGAAATAATGATTTTATTTTGGACAATATTTTTAAAGTATCCACCATTTTATAATGGTATTATAGACTATTTGCTCAGTGGATAGAGACATGGTTAAGTATTTTATGATGTAAGAGCTCAATGCAATTTTGGAATAGTCATTAAAAATTATCAGTGTAAGATGTCATGTACCCAGGAATCTCCTCTTCCGTAATGTATTTTCATATGCAGATAAGAATATATTCTCTAGACAGAATCTTTGGCTTGGTATTACATAAACATTCTACAAATTTTATAACTTTAGCATTTATCTTTATGTATATGTTATATACAAAATGCAAATGTCTTCTTAAAATGTGACTTCCATCTTTAATGGATTGGTGTTCCACAAAGAGAGATCTCAAACTTACAACTTTTTAGTAATATATGGGAAAACAGTTTGGTCTCATTATTGTATTATTGTATTGTATTCTTGTATTTCTAATGACATACCTGTTATAGAAGGATGGGAAACAACATCTATATTTGGCTGCAGTTGAGAGCCAAATTAATAGTGGATTAATAACTAGTTCTCTTATATGTAGAAGTCCAGAGTCAGTCCAGGGTTGGAATAGTGGTTTTGTTCCACCTTCCTTAGGAAAGCTTAGGGACCCCAGCTTCCTTCACCCCTCGGTTATGGTTCTTAACTCATACAGACTAAGAGCTAGAGCTCCAGTTAGCATATCATTTCTTAATGTGTATTTTAATGGCAAAAACCTGAATAAAGGCAGCCAGAAAAAAATTTTAATTATCAATGTGAAAATAAGTACATAGAATATAAAAGTAGAAGAAGTAAATAAAAAATTCTAGGTGAACCACGCACGCACAGTGGTACACATGTACAGTCCTAGTGATGTGGAGGCAGAGGCAGGAGGATTACAAGTTTGAGGCCAATCTCAGCAACTTACTAAGAAGACCCTGTCTCCAAAATAAAATTTTTAAAGGGGTGGGTAATGCACACCTGTAATCCCAATAGCTCAGGAGACTGAGGCAGGAGGATTGCAAGTTCAAAGCCAGCCTCAGCAACTTACTGAGGCTCTAAGCAACTTAGTGAGACCCTCTCTTAAGTTTAAAATTTTTAAAAAGGGGCTGGGAATGTGGTGTAGTGGTTAAGCATCCCTGGGTTCAATCTCCAGTACAAAACAAAACAACAACAACAAAAAAAAAACAAGCTAAGTAAACTGTTAAGTAAAAATTATGACAATAGGATAGTTTTTAATATAACTAGCTATGCTTAAATAAAAGGGGTAAGAAGCAAATTTTTTCAAAAAGTTGACTAAGTAGTAAATAAAAAATTACAGATCATCCATTACTTATTTATTAAGTAAGCTTAGTCTGGCCAGGATAACAAAATCAAAGCATGTGATTGATGTCCATCATTCTGAATAGGATCACCACACATCCTCAGAGCACCGTGATAGGACTTTTGTCCTCAGGTTTAGATATTTTAGAAAGAGCAGCAATGATTGTCTCCCTCTCAGAATAAATTTAGCCTAAAGTTAATATGTAAAATGACTTTTAGGGCAACCACCTAGAATATTTTAAAGATAGAAATTATTTATCTATATCCTTGGGTAGCAATTTAGCCGGGCAAATTACATTTAGCTAATTTATTTGCTAACTCTTATGAAGACACTTGTTTAATTAAAAAGTCTCCTAGTTACTGCTTAACTACATAATGGAAACTTTTGTGTGGGAACAGTTGTGTGTTACCCATGTATATACATGATGGGAACTATTATAAACTGAATATATGCTCTGGAAGTCAGAAGCCGCTTCCTCCTAAGGGAGAAAATAGAAAAACTTAATGTAAACAGAGTGTGAGGATTAAGCATTTAAGCTTTTTTTTTTTTTTTTTTTTTTAGAGTGAGAGAATTTTTTAATATTTATTTTTTAGTTTTCAGCGGACACAACATCTTTGTTTGTATGTGGTGCTGAGGATCGAACCTGGGCCGCGCGCATGCCAGGCGAGCGCGCTACCACTTGAGCCACATCCCCAGCTCAGCATTTAAGCTTTTGAAATTGACTGGGTTCAAATCCCACCTCCCACACACTTCCACTAACTTAGTGGAAGTTATTCAAGTATTTCGCTTTTCACACCCAAACAGTGAGAATGAAAATAGTACTTACTTCAAAGGTTGGTGTAGTTTGGGCTGTGGGAATGTATGGAGGGAGATCATGTATGCAAAGGTAGCACAGTGCCCTGCAAATAGTGAACTCCCTCACACTATTCTTATTATTAAAAGATTAAGATGGACTTTATAGTTATATAAATTATGTAAACCTTAACAATTTAATTTCCTTGAGTCTCAGTTTCCTTGTCTGTAAAATAGTGATAACACCTTCCAGCATGGTCTATCAGGTTATATATTAAACAAGGTAACATATAAGGCACCTGCACATTGTAGTGTTTGATAAAGGGATGAAGCCTTTCCTTTGTCCTCTCTTAAAATAGTCCCCATTACAAAATAAATACTTTAGCTCAAGTGCAGATAGGCTTTTTGCTGTTGAGGACTGTTTGATTTAATTTGGGGCTGAGTTCCAAAAGTAGCTATTACTTATTTTTGTTCCTTACCCGATGCTGGTGATAACCAGAATCTCTTTTATATGTAGATTTAGGGTACCTATCAAACTTCAAGAATATTCATTCATTCAATTCCATGCTATTTTTAGGAACTTACAAGAAGTGTGATAAAGTACATTTATATGTAATATTAACAGAGGGACAGTGTTCCCCAGTACCCCAAACCTATTTGTGTTTAATTCTATTTTAGAATAAGAAAATTTAAAACTAATACAAATGTTCGTTGAGGAAAGAGTGCTAAAAAATCTACAGGGTGACACATATTTCTCTACCAGTTATTATGACTCCTGTCCAAACACAAAGATTTTTCTTAGGCAGTTCTAAGATTTAAAAATATTGCCAGATAAATATTTTGAAGATATATGAAATTTCTGCATGTAAATTTTCAATGTAGAAATGTTTCTGTTATTTTTGGAAATACTTTTAAATTTTAACATAAGTACTGATTTTTTTAAACAGTCTCTGTGCAAAGCTTGAATTTTTCAGTGATCTTGTTCATCCTAGATATTGTATTCAGATGGCTAGTTTAGAATAAATGACTTGCCAGTACGATTTGTTTTCTTTCAACAGATCATTCTGCAACTATTGTCACCATAGAGGATGAAAATGAGAATAAATTTGTGAGCACATTGATGAGGGAAAATAATAACATCACCATGAGAGTCTGGCTTGGATTATCCCAAGAGTCTGTTGGTAAGTGACACAATTGTGTGTGCAGTGTGCCGAGAGGGTTCTATCTTGTCCTAAATACCAAGTCAGCCCTGTTAAAGAATTTCAAATGGTGGCTACGTCAGTGTTTCTCATTGATGGATAATCTAGGTCTGCTGGCTGTTCTGGAGGCTTGTAAATTTTGAATTAATATGTAAGTAATTTATTAATAATGATGGAAAACATGAATGAAATAGAATATGAGGTTGAATCAGCTAAAATTGTTCTACAGGCTTATTTCCTAAGATCCCTGAATAAACATCAGGATTTTTTTTTTCTCCTATAGCAATGCTGTGTCCTGTGTCTCCATAAGGAACCCATGATTTACTTCCCTTAGAGTCCTAGTGTCTATCACTCCTTGATTTTGCAGCTTATAATTCTGTTATTCAGAAATGGGTCCTCTTGTTATTCCTTTCCCTCAGGATATTCTACCATGGATCAAAATTGTTTTATCCCCAGCCCCGCAAAACAAAAAAAAAAATAATATTGATTTTTTTTCCACATAGGTTACTAAAATTGCAGATAATTAATTTAAAAAGAATTTGTAGAAGAATTTTTCAATAAGAAATAATACAGGGTGAGGGGCTGGGGATGTGGCTCAAGCGGTAGCGTGCTCGCCTGGCATGCGCGGGGCGCTGGGTTCGATCCTCAGCACCACATAAAAAATAAAATATAAAGATGTTGTGTCCGCCGAGAACTAAAAAATAAATATTAAAAAAAAAAAAAAAGAATACAGGGTTAGAGTGAACTTGGAATTGATAAAAAAAGAAGTTAAGCATATAAATTTGGTAGAATAGGAAGTATGTTTCACACTTTATGCAAAATTGAATTTTAAACACTTAAAATAAATATGAATTCTAAAATATTAAATACTTCTCAAAAACATGAATGGAATCAAACTTGGCCTTCTAAATGACTTAATGATCCTGTGTTCACAGGCTCACCACAAGGTGGTGCTACCTGGGCTAAAAAAACAAACATGGAGTCAAGGGGGTGACTCCTGAGCCTTCTAGGGTTCATCCTCCTCCAGCAGCATAACTTTTTTCAGTAAATTTTCTAAAGAAGAGAAAATATGATCCCAAGAAATCTCTCACAGGATAAATGTGCATGCGCCCTGCATATTAATCAAAACATCATGTTCTATAGCAGTATCCAATAGAACTTTCTACAAAGATGAAAATATTCCAGTTCTGCATTAAGATAGTATTCACCAACCACCTGGCTATTGAGTTCTTGAAATGTAACATCAAGTGTAATTAAATATCTTATTTAAATTTTTTTCTGTTCATTTTTAATGGATTTCATTTTTAAATAGTGACTCTCATAGGATAACACCATCCTAAGTAAATGAGTTATTTGAGCCACATGTTTTTAATCCAGTAATTTAGTGGCAATAATCTAGTTATATTTAATGTCATTCTTCAGATCAATCTTGGAATTGGTTAGACGGATCAGAAGTGACATTTGTCAGATGGGAAAATAAAAGTAAGAGTGGTGATGGAAAATGTAGCATTTTGTTAGCTTCCAGTGAAACTTGGAAAAAGGTTGAGTGTTCACGTGGCTATGGAAGAGTTGTCTGCAAAGTCCCTCTGGGTAAGTATCTAACTTGTCCTTAAGAAATCATTCAGAAAAGGTCAAAAAATAAATGTATTGTCCAATTATGTGCTAAGTTTTTGTACTTGGTCCTGAAGTATTTATGAAGTATATCCAAAAATCTTCATTAAGTCTTAGAACTTTTCTCCCTGAAAAATAGATTATAATAAACAGTAAATGCATAAGACATCTAGGGATCCCAAAGGAAGCTATTAAATAATCTAAACTTTATATAATTATTTCCTCAGAAAAATGGAAGCCACCAGAGTATTAGGGAGGTAATTTCTTTGAAAACATTTTTGAGATGTATTTTATTTCTTAGTTTGAATATATAAAGGCTTAAAGGTCTATTTCTGAAGTTGACTTGCTTCCTTTTTCCCCACTCCCATAAAACTCATGATTAATTTTAAAACAATCTAAAACTAAATTTAATACTTACAAATGTTCAAGGTGTCTGAAGGAAATCATAATTTGAAGTTAAGTTTAATCATGAATTAATAGATAAAATAACTATAAAATATTTTAACTTCATTTATGGAGAAAACTAAATTTTTCACGTTAACATTTTAAAAGAAAGACCTAGCATAAAGCTTTCCATTTTGGTGTATAAATATTAAAGATAAAACTCCAATTTTAGGTACTTGGTATCTTTTTATGCATGCATTCATTTAGCAAATAAGTCTCCTCTTTGATGTGACCTGCTCTACATGCTGGGGTGCACCTGGGAACAGACAGATCAGGTACCTCTTCTCACAGAGTTTACAGTCTAGTAGAAGAAGATAAATAAACAAGCAGGTCAGTCTTTGCAAAAGAAGAAAATGTCAGATAGTTATAAACTGTGTGACTAGGTGGATGGCTGCTTTAGATTAGGTTACGAGGGAAGAGCTGGAGACACAGAAACTGAAATCTGAAAAGTCAGCCCAGCAGAGATCAGGGGAAGGCACAGCAGGCAGAGGAACCAGGGCAGCAAAGCACCTAAGGCTTCAAGGTAACAGAGGCAGGACAGACTTGGAAGCAAGGTATGGGGGCAACTGGAAGATTGGCAAGGTGCATGCATGGGAGGGCAGGGGAAGTTAGAATCCTATAGGGTTAGGGTATTATAAATTAAGAGTTGTGTTTGGCTGTTTTGAGTTGTCCATATGGGGAAGAGATGGCTACATGGAAATTTCTAGTATGCAGTGGAATATGTGAGAGAGACAGGATGTTGACATAGAGAAGGTATTTAAAGCCATGGGTCAGGGCTGGGTATGTGGCTAGTGACAGAATGCTGGCTCTTGGCTGCACAAGGCCCTGGATTCCATCCCTACCACGGGATGGGGACGGGCAGGATTCTAACTCTAACAGAATGAACCCATATGGGCAGCACACAGAAAAGGGGAATGCTAGGGGCTAAATGAGGTCATTCTTGAGGCTTAAATCATTTTTAAAGCAAATAATAGTATATTTGGCCCTAGATAAGTCAGACACAACAATTTACAGTTTTTAGCAATTTGCTACCAGGGGAGGATAATGTATGAGAAGTGATTCTCCCAAAAGAGTAGTAGTAAGGAACTGAAATCTATTTCCATGCATATTGGGATGCTTATTAGGATGAAACCAACAACTATGCGTAACTATAAAACAAAAAAAAAGGAAAGAAAGAAAAGTGGTGGTAAAGGAAAGTGGAAATAATAACAGTGCTTTAATTTAATTTCTTTGGAAGAAAATTCTTATAACAACAAAAAGAATTTGAATGAAAAGAAAAACATAAATTTGAAAAGGAAGCGTTAAATGTTTGATAATGAGTTTGAATTTTTTGTTCAAGCTGTGATACAATCAAATATTTATTGTCTTTAATTTGGACATGGCTTATGTATGTGACCCACACCTTAATGAACAAAATCAATAAAACATAATCATAATAATCGTAATATAATAACCACAATAACATAATAATCATAATAACGGGTACATTCTCTCTCCCGATGTCAAACCTTTCCCTATTCCAGGCCCTGATTACAGAGGAATAGCTATCACGTTTGCGGTGCTCAGTGTCTTAGTTCTCATCAGTGGTCTGATTTGGTTCCTCTACCGAAGAAACCGTTTCCACTGGGCAGGCTTCTCATCAGTTCGGTATGAACAAGGAGTGAATGAAGATGAAATCATGCTTCCTTCTTTCCATGAGTAAATTCTTCTAAAAGTTTTCTTATTTGCACTACTATGTTAGGAAAAATGAGCCACTTAAATTTTCCCCAATGTCATTGTTTACTATGTTTTAGTTGGTTCCTTAAAATGCTGGTGTACACAGTTGTCCACTAAATGCCATGCTTTTATCTCTGGTTGATAGAATGGAAAGGACTTAAAGCTGGAACTTGTCCAAATTGTCAATAGGCTAAGTTTAACTATAATGTGAATTATCTCTGTAAGAATGTGGCTGGTAACTAGGATGTGTATATAATTTAATGGCATTTTTAACATAACTTCTTAGAAAATGAAAACTGGCACATTACTAGGTCACATATCTATCGTTTAGTTTTTAAGAGCATCTGACATAACGCAAAATTAGTACCTCAAAGTAAAAACCCAACTGCAAATAATGTCAACATTGTTTCAAAATAGTCAGTTGCAGCATTTGGGAAAAATTATTACACTGTGAGACATGCTTACTTTTTATATAGCAAAATGATGCCTGTTGGCAAGATGCTTCTTATACTACTCCAAAGATATTTCATACCAATATCATTTATATGGAAATGTTTCTTCTATTCATAATTACTCATAAAACAATGGCTTTTAAAGAAGATTTAGTACTTAGCATTTTCTAAGTCATGAGAACATTATTGTTAGATTGATTAGGTACCCTGTAGCCATGTATTTTGTGTTTTCTAATTTAGTACATTTAACTTCCTTATAAAAGGGACTCAACTAGGGATGAGACTGAATTTTACAATTTATGTTTCACATAGCATGTCAACTTTTGACTAGGAATTTTTTTATTACTCTGTTATCTTTTTACATGAGCTAAACAGAGGAGTCTATGAAGGAAATTATTTAACTTGCATTTGAAAAAACAAGAATTTTATAGTGAGACTCTAAACTTTATGATTATTACTAAAGTGCTTAAAATTTGAATGATTAAGGATACATTATTTGTGGTAATTTTTTCAATTTCCCCACCCAGAATATAGGTGGTATTATTAGCATCCACTACATATGGTGAATGTTTTATTCAGTGTTTAACTTATATTTGTACTTAAGAGTATTTTTGTACAAAACATAGATTTTATTTTAAATTTAGAGTGTTTATACTATCATAAAGTTGTAAATAATTTTCTAAGACAGTTTTAATATAGCTACAATTGTCCTAAAATATTAATTGAAGTATCATTTATATTTTAATTCTCTTGACATGTGATCTATACAATTTTAGTCATTTAGAGTTTCCTCAAATAACTAAACCAACTTGATGTGAAAAGTAC
The DNA here is from genome assembly GCF_047511675.1 of Marmota flaviventris. Classification (NCBI taxonomy): domain Eukaryota; kingdom Metazoa; phylum Chordata; class Mammalia; order Rodentia; family Sciuridae; genus Marmota; species Marmota flaviventris. The sequence continues at coordinate 71,322,841 of NC_092508.1, forward strand.
AGCTGTATACAGTGGTGATGCCATAATAAAGTTGTTTTATCTTTTAAGTAAAAGTATTGATTCTTTTTGAACAAAAACATCTCTAGTTTGGCTTTCCTATGTTACAAATATAGTTATAATGAGAAATAAAATGTCCAATTATTTTAATCAATGCATTCTTTAGCAATTTTATGAGCACTTTTTAAAGAATAAATCATTCCTACATCTCTGGATGTTTGATTTTAGTTTCCTTTTGAGATTCCTTCATTAGTATGTCTCTCAACTATGAGAATCATCAGGGATCCCTTCTATGCTCCACTTATTTCCCATTCTTTGCACTCCCTTGAGTGGGTCCTGTCTACCACCTCCCCTCTGAGGCATTTCTTAGCTCATAGTTCAATACATAGTCCAGGTTCATATTTTCAATTACTCACTGGAAGAGCTACATGAATGTTCTTCTCAGCATGTCCAGAAAGCCCCTAAGGGTTTCCCTCCCTCATTTCCTCTGTTCCAGATGTCTCTAAAGAACTAAAAGACAACCCATTCCAGTCTGCCTCACCAACCCAACTACTACATAAAATCTGACAAAATTGGTCTTTTAAAATCAGGCACCTAGAAAGTAAGTTATAATAGACGTAACAGTGGAAGTACAGGGGAACCCATACCAAAGTGATACTAATAATCACCTTCCCCCTCCCAGCATTTCCCTTTTCTGATTCTAGGGCAAGATATTTTCATTATCTGGCAATTCTGTGCTGCAAAGGACTACTGTAGTCTTAGAAACCCCCAATTCTGACCACACTGCTGAGATTTTTTCTGGAGAAAGTCAGAGGTTCATATACTTTAATCTTAGCCTTTTTTTAATCCTAAAACCATCTTGGAGAAATAAAGACCTAATTGTTATTAATTAGCTCAACATCTTACTTAAGACAAATTTAGTTCTCACAACATTTTTTTTTTAAAACTACATGATCTGAACCATTGTATGTAATTTCCTGTATAGTCTAAATTGAAACATTCTATGTCTACATCTCAAAAGATTTAGAAAACACATATTTCTATTTCCCCCCAAGCTACATTAATCACAAGCAGGATTTAAGAAACTTCTTTTCCATTTCTCCAACCAGTGTGTCTTACATCCTCTTTCAGTTAATATGAAGACAGCATATTCTGTCTCCCCAGCTAGAAGCCCAGAAGTCATCCTCAGATCCTCTTTCTCATGTCCCCTAAGCCAGCAGTTTTCTCATTTCACATTGGACTTCTCAAAAAGCAGGTTATCTCTAGTTGCCAACTGTATTATTTTAGATCCTTATCCCCCGACCCCTGCCCTGGATTACTTGCACCTGCCTTTTCACTGATTCCCTCATCAGCCTTTTCCCTTCATCTGATTTTTCCCCACTGAAAATACACAGCTGAAATACACAGAGAAGGACTTGCCCTCCATTTTAGGCTACAGTTACTGTTTCTGTCAGCTTTTGTGTCACTGTGAACAACTTAGAGGAGAGAAAGTCAAACTAGTATGAATTGATTAGCTTAAAACTCTCACAACCCAATCTATCTCTGAACATTCCTGTATTAACAGGAACTTTGAGGTGTGTGTGGGGGACACCTCATATCCAAAGCATAATAGTTACTTATGTTTTACTATCTCAGGCCAAAGGAGTGCTCAGCAATGCCAAACCAAAGGACCTTATGTGGGTTGGTGATCAGTCCTCTGAAGAGTCTGGGTGCTTAATGCCCTGGCCAAATAACCTTGCCTTCATCCTGTACTGGGGATTGAAATCAGGGGCTTGCACACACTAGGCGAATGCTCTATTGCTGACCTACCTTCCCAGCCCCTTCCCTGCTTTCTTGGAGGCAAGTTCTTGCTCAAATTTGCAATCCTCTTGCTTCAGCATCCTAAGTAACTGGGATTACAGGAGTATACCACTGCACCTGGTCCAAATAACTTTTTTTGTATGATGTTGGACCAAGTTGATGTTGATCCCATCACTAAAGAACTAAGAAGTGAAGTCAGACAAAGATTAGGAAACCATTGGTGATCTTAGCCAGTGGAAATTCAACAGAATGGTGGGGCCACAATCCAAATGGAAACATGAGCCGAAACATGAAAGGGAAGTTAGGAAATGGGGAACATTAGATTTTGAGAAGATGGTGGAAATGAAAGTGTGAAGTATTTTAGGAAGTAGAGATGGGCCATAGTCAGAGGCAGAAGAAAGGTTAAAGTTTTTTCAGTTTTTTTTTTTTTTTTTGGTGTGTGTGTGTGTGTTTTTGTTTCCTGAAAGAGGTGGGAAAAGAGATTCAAAGGTTAAGAAGCTGAGAAAGAAAAACAGTGAATCCTCATTAATAAAGTTTTGTTTCTATGTATGTATGAGTTTGTCAGGATGAACCCAACTATTATGTATAACCATAAAGCTCTAATAAAAAATAAATACATATGTAAATAAATATATTTTGTGGCCTGAGGTGGGAGTGGAGAAGAGAACTTTTTCAATTTCATGATTTCATAGAACTATTCATTTTACTAGTTAGCAGAGCAAGAGTCCAACTGGAATCAAGATGTGCCAATATTTAAATGCACAAGTAACTTTGGAATGATTTGCTTTCAAGTTTGTGTTTAGTAATGTAGACCCATTATTGACATCTTTAATGGAAATAAAAAGTTACGCAAGACTTTGAAACTTTGGCAGACTGAACCTAGAATCATGGGGGAATCCAGCAAAAGACTTGGGCTGTGGCTCAATTTTTTGTATTTGCTATGTATCCGTGGGTAAGTCTTATCCCTGTTTTGATCTCAATTTTCTTATCAGTAAATGAGGATGGCATGCACTACATCTGACACTCTATGGCTCTCCTTATGGATCCTTTTGATCAAATTTAATTGATATAATCACTCCATTTCAGACTGGACTATCAGAAGCATAAAAGTGGCTAGAAAGGATTTGAAAAGGGCTAGACTTGATTTTCTTAATACACTTTAGTTTTGGGGTGTGCAAAAAGTATTGCCATATACTTCCTTACACATACACTCAGTTTCCCTATTATTAACATCTTCCATTAGGGTGGTACATTTGTTAAAATCAATAAGCTAATATTGATACATTATTTTTAACTGAAGTCCACAGTTTACATTGGTGTCGGAAAAGGATCAGACCCTAGGAAACACATTCAGGATCCCAGTAGGTAGAAGAAGACACTTTTATCAGCCTCCAGCTCCAGCCCCACTTTGCCCCCAGACAGTTCCATTTAGACCCCTGAACCATTTCCATAGCCCCCCCCCCTTTTTTAATAGACAAATCAGACAAGAAAGGCACATTGCCAACAGGTTACATAAGTGGGCGCATGCTCACAAGCAAATGTTTATGACCGTGAGTACATATGCTGAATCAGGATGTTCATGACCTTGGCTATATACTAAAAACATAGCCTGCTGGGAGCTTTGGTAAGGGAGCCTAACTATAGCTACCTTGGACCTGTTTTACAATTGGGTTAATCTTTGTTTTGTAAATTCTATGGATTTTTGAGAAATATATAATGATATGATCTACATTATAGCATCACAAAGAATTAGTTTCATTTTCTAAAAATTCTTTGTCTTCCACCTATTCATTCCTTTTTTTTTTTTTTCTCAGCCCTGTCAAGCCCTGGAAACCAACTTTTTTCTTTTCTTTTTATTTTCCTTTTCTTTTCTTGTGTGTGTGTGTGTGTGTGTGTGTTTGTGTGTGTGTGGTGCTGGGGATTAAACCCATGGCCTTGTGCATGTAAGGCAAGCATTCTACCAACTGAACTATATCCCCAGCCCCCCTGGGAACCATTTTATATTTTTGCTATGTCCATAATTTGCCTTTTCTAAAATGCCATAAAATTGGAATCATAGCCTGCTCAGATTGGTTTCTCCATGTCTTAGCTAGATAGCTCATTTATTTTTGGCACAGAATATTTCATTGTATGGATGTATCACAGTTTGTTTATCCATTCACCTCTTGAAAGACATCTTGATTGCTTCCAGGTTTTGGCAATCACAACAAAAGCTGATAACAAGAATTTGTGTGCAGATTTTTTTTCATGTATATAAGTTTGGAACTCATTTGGGTAAATACCATGGATTTATGATTGCTGGATTGTATGGTAAGAACATTTAGTTTTGTAAGAAGTTGCCAGACTGTCTTCCACAGTGGCTATACCATTTTGAAATCCTACCAACAATGAATAAGAGTTCCTATTGCTCCACATTTTCACCAGGATTTATTGTTAACATTCTAGATTTGGGCCATTCTAACAGATGTGCAATAGTATTTAATTTCTGTTTTAATATGCAGCTCTCTAATGACATTTGATATTGAGCATCTTTTCCTACTCTTATTTGCCACCTATGTATCTTCTTTGATGTCTTCTTCAGTCTGCCCATTATTAAATTGGGTTGTTTGCTTTCATATTGTTTAGGTTAGGCTTGATTTTACAGAACTCTTTTCCCAGTACATGAGGCTGAATCAAGCAGCATGATTGGCCCTGGTTTGTGTTGTTTGGCTCCAGAGACTCTCATGGGTCAAGCTATAGCTATATAATCGATACCCACATTACAGAATCAGTTTATAGCATAATTTAAAGCCTCTTGATCCAAGAGTCAGTGACAGAAAAGGTTTTTAACCCCACCAGTAATGAGACATAATGATCATGTGTCTCCTGAGTAAGTATCACTTCTGTGGTACTCTTGCCTATCAGGAGGAGCATCAGACAAAACCGAAGATTATTCTACACAAGACTGCCAGTACTCTTACAAATGGTTTTCATCAGGAAAGAGTCAGAATGACAAGAAGACTGTCCTAGATTAAAAGAACTAAGGAGATGGGACATCTCAATGTAATGTATGATCCTGGATTGGATCCTAGAATGGGAAAATAACACTAAAGAGAAGGACATTGGCAAACTGATAAATTCTGTGAATAGTTTAGCGAATAGTAGTGTATCAGTGGTAATTTCCTGGTTTTGATCTTTCTACTAGAGTTACATAAGACATTAATATTTCGAGAAGCTGCCCGAAGGGTTACACAAATTCTTTGTGCTATTTTTGTAACATTTTCAAAAGTATGAGATTACTTCAACCCCCCCAAAAAAAGTTAGTTGTTTTTATTTATTTATTTTTTTCCCCCAATTGAAGAGGGAAGTTCCATAAGGCTTCTTTCCAGCCCCTTTTGCGCAATCTGGAGAGCCCGGGTCAGCGCTAGGTGGGACCCTCTGCAGCGCACTCCCTCGGCCTGGGCGGTGGGAGGGGTCCGGACTGCAGCTCCACTTCCGAGAAGCACCGCCCCCGCCCCGCTCCGGCCCGCTGTAGCCTGCCGCCCGCCCTCTGGCTCTTGCCGCCGTCATGCCCCGGGCCGTGCTACCCAAGCTGCTACTGCCACTGCTGGGCCTTGTCGCTGCCACGGTCGCGGGTAAGCTGCCCCTTGCGGTGCCCCGTCCCCGGCCCGGGAGCCAGAACAGCGAGCCAGCAGAGACTGTCCACTGCCACCCGCACCGGGGCGGCCCAGAGGGGGTGCACCTGAGCGGGACATCTCGTCCTTTTCTGCACGCACACTCCAGGCTCCCCCTTGGACCCTGCTATCTGGTCATCCCCCTATTCGCCTCTCGGGATTCCGTGGGTCTCCAGAGAGCGCCCTGAAGGGAAGGGGCGGAGAACGTGAGGGCTCCTTCCCGAGTGCCTACAACCTCAGTTCAGACCCCACTCCGCGGGGAGGGCCTCCGGAGGGACCCCGCCCCACACCCCGCCCCACACCCCGCAACCAGGCATTTTGGCCGGAGAGCGGAGGGACTCAGATCTAGTCCCCCGACCTGAGTAGTTTCAGGCACATTTGGGTCATTGAGAAGAGAGAATGTTGGCAGCTGAGATTTTCCCCAGCTAGGGCGCAGCGTGGGTAGGGGTGCTGGGAGGGAGTAGGCCCTCTTTATCAGGCGCCAGTTGTTTGTCCAATTGCTTGGTGCTCAAGTTTTTGAAACAGGAAAAGGGTTCAGCCAAATAACCCCTGGATCGAAGAGGGAGGTGAACATGCAAGAGTTGTATTCCACTTAAGTCGTGATTTTAAAAACAATCATCAACAACAAAAACAACAAAAACTTTGCGGCAGACACAGGTACTTACCTAGAATTCTAACTACTCCAGGCTGAGGCAGGAGGATCCAAAATCCGAGGCCCGCCTCCGCAAGTTAGCAAGACCTGCCTGGTCTCAAAATAAAAAGGGACTGGGATGTAACTTAATGGTAAAGAGCTTGCCTAGCATGCGTGAGTCCCTGGGTTTGATCCCCAGTACCACACACAAAATAAATAATAAAATATTTGATCTGCTGTTGTGCAAGTGACATGTGAAAAATTACACGATTAATCATTTCCAAAATGAGTCCTGAAGAAAATAGACAATTCCATTGAATATGTGTCTTAAACAAATTTTCTACACAGGGATGTTAAAAATATGTTTATGGGGAACCTCTGGGGAAGACTTTCATCCAAAAACACTATTGATTTAACAGTTCCAGGAATTACACAGCAAAATAAACAAGAACTAAATGCTTGCATTGGCTTGAACAAAAGGATTATGCAAGAGATCCCCCCCACACACACACCAATTTCACTGCCTTTTTTATAGCTTCCTATGAAGTCTGCTGACAGGCAGGAATATTTTAAAGGCCCTCAGAGATGGAAGTGGCAGCAGAGTAAGCAGCTAGAACTTGCTTACAAATTCAAAGCTCCTCTCCTGAAAGCTTTTGTGGACCAGCATTTATGACCAGTTATGCTATCTGCTACCTATTGGAGGAGCAGAGCAAGATGTGCCAGTTTTCACAGTTCAGCCCATACACCTTATTTTGTCTAAGTCAGGCTGGACTGGAGAATCTGTGAAGGCTGATCTGTTTCTGAATCCTCCTTATGCATAGCACATCCTCCTTATGTTCATCCTCCTGAGCCAGTCACATCTGAACTCCATTGAACCCACTCTCTGCAGTGCCATACATTTGTACTTTAGTCAAAAAAAAAAAAAAAAAAAAAAAAAAAAAAAAAAAAAATATATATATATATATATATATATAGAGAGAGAGAGAGAGAGAGAGAGAGAGAGAGAGAGAGATTTTGAAAGAGAATCAGTTTCCAGATATTTTGGTATCTTTCCTTTTCAGAGAAGCTGTTTTGACCAGCAATAGAAAACAAACTTTTCTTTGGCAAGTTATGGTCTTTTCCTTTTATAAGTCTAGTGTGGATAAATAGAGTTTTCGAGAGCTTTAGAAGAAAGAAGTGCATGTTGAATAATTTCATGCTATTAATCAGCTTCTCTCAGGCAGTTTTAAAGATTAATCTAGAAAAAGTATGAGCTTTGCCCTTGTTACCCAACTTAACTGCACTTCAGTAACACGGAAATAATACCTATTTCATAGGGCTGTTATGAGCACTAGTGAGAACTCTGTGGATGGTGCTTATTAACATGGTCAACTTGATTTCCTTCCCTTTGCTAATTTCATCCAAATGGCAGGGTAATTATTGCAACTGGAAAACATCATGTGAGTTCTACTCCATGTTGGATGTTTATGGTTTCTGAGCACATTCACATTCATTATAATGTTGTAAGGCTGAATAACTGGGATGCTTTTCATCATAGTATCTCACAAATCTATCCAGACAAGATCAGGAATTATATTTGACTTAGAATGGCTTAGAACTAAGTATCCAAAGAACTTGTCAAAGTCATCACAGAGTTAGCTGAATGACAACATCTTAACAGAAAATCTCTTATAATATTAAAGTTTAAATGTAATGTTGAAATAGAAATCATTGTTATTCTTATCGGTTATTTATTTAGTGAAGGAATCTTATGTCGTTCTTAGTTATTATCTTAAAAGTCACAATGAGATGTAGCTCAGTGGTAGAGCACTTGCCTAGCATGTGTGAGAGCCTACATTTGCTCCCTAGCACTCAAAACAAAAACAAAAACACAGTAGACCAGACATTCAGTTTCTAAGTAAAGTTATGATATGTCTTTTAAAAGCTCTGTAATGGATTTTTCATGTAGTATATGATCAGCATATGTTTTTTTGGTCAGTGATTCCCATGAATGGCATGGGACAAGTGAATATAAATTTTTGTTTTGGTATTTTTGTTTTTGTTTTTGTGCTAGGGATGAAACCCAGGGCCTTAAATAGGCAAGCAAGTGCTGTACCTCTGAACTACATCCAAAGCTTTGTGTCAGAAGCTAGATTTCTCATTTTGAATTGCCATGACTTTAAAACTAGATGAGTTGGCTCTGCCTCTCTCCCTAACGTCATCTCTTACATTACAACACTTCCTGACATTCACTCTGTTTAGCCACACTGACCTTCTGGGAACACTGACACCTCTGGTCCTTTTGCACAGAATATTTCCCACTTGTCCTTGGCATGGCTGCCCGTTCTTCTCATTCAGATCTCTGTTCATGTCACCTCCTAAGCCCTTCCATAAACACCATATTTTTCTGTTCCATCTCCATGTTGTAACTAAAGCACTTTCAAATGCATTTTGTTTATTCATCTGTCCTCTTGCCTGTTACTTTTCTTACTAGAATGAAGATCCAGAACAGCAGGGATTTAGTGTCCTGTGGATTTCTGTTTTGATTTGTGTCTTCGTGCTTTATTCTAATTAATAATAAAATAGTCAAAAATTGTGGTGAATGGTTTAAAAGTAGAGGATAACTGGATTATACTTTCTTTCAAATTATGTTACCTCTGCAATGAACTCATCTCATAATTGAATTAAAAGCATTAAATCGTCTTAATCTATCAATGCGACATTTTCTGACCCTTCTAGGTAGCACAGTTGTTTCAGGGGAGCTTCTCTCAGATTAAACATTAGAATATTTTTGTAAGTTTTGAAATGTTAATATTTTTCTTCCAATAAAAATGTGAATTTAAGGACTGGGGACATGGCTCAAGAGGTAGCGCGCTCGCCTGGCATGCACGGAGCACTGGGTTCAATCCTCAACACCACATAAAAATAAAATAAAGATATTGTGTCCACCTAAAACTAAAATAAATAAATAAATATCAAAAAATGTGAATTTAATTTAAGTATTATTTTAAGACTTCTTTCATTGTTGAGAGCTTTTAAGAATTTGCTTATATGCTGAAAATCACGTGTTGAAATAGTTTTCTTCCACAGTTTTTTATTGTACATGTAAAGTATTTTATTGATTTGGTGATTGGTTTTTTAGATTTTGAGAGCAAACCTTGAGACTGAATCTGTGAGAGCAGATCAGTAATGCCCAGTGAGAAAGGTACAGATGAACACTGGCCACCTCTTCTATGAAAGAGTATCATGGCAGCTCTTCTGCAAAGTGAGGGGAGAAGATGGAGGTGGGAATCCTGGAAGCTAGGCTGGGAAGAGAGATGCTGAAAAGGGAAGGGGGTATCAGAATAGCTCAACTCCCTTGGGATTCACGCAGACCTTGCAGCTGAGAGCACAGCCACAGGACCTCTGGATTACTCAGGGACTTGGAACAGCCACTCATTCACAATAAATCCAAATAGCCCCTCCTCTTCTGTCCTGCCAAGCTGTCCTTATGAAGATAAGTGGCTGCAGTTCTCTTTCTCTTTTCTTTTTTGGTACCAGGTATTGAACCCATGGGTGCTTAACCACTGAGCTAAATTCCCAGCCCTTTTTATTATTATTATTTATTTTGAGACAGGTCTTGCTAAGTGAGGCTGGCTTTGAACTTGTGATCCTGCGCCTCACCCTCCCAAGCTGCTGGAATTACAGGTGTGCACCACCACACCTGGCTACAGTTCTCTCTTAATAGCAGAGGAGCAAAGGTCTTTTTATTGAGAAGGAAAGAGAAGAACATCTTTATTTTATCTATGTTAATATTTAGAACAAGCATGTTCCAAGGACTGCTTCCTCTTGTGCTGTGCCAGGCTGTTTAAAAAATCAATAAAAACAAAACAAAAAATAGCTTATAAGGAAACAGAATTTTAGTAGATTTGACTGGTTATGCAAAATTTCCTTGGGATATGACATTTTATTCTTTTAGCACAGATAATTTTAGGCAGAGGATCTATATGGAAATTTTTAGAATTAAATATAACTTTTAAATTTTTCATCAGATTCCTAAGTTTCTGTACATATTTTTTAAAAATATATTTTGTTTTAATTGTAGTTGGACAAAATATATTTATTTTATTTTTATGTGGTGCTGAGGATCAAACTCAGTGTCCTGCACGTGCTAAGCAAGCGCTCTACCACTGAGCCACAACCCCAGCCCCATCTGTACACATTAAATTAATAGAGGGGATTAGAAAATTATAAAATCCCTAAAGAGTCATTTAGGTCATTATTAACAACCACCTATCTTTCAGGATAGCTGTTATAAAATAAGACCAATAGAAAACCACTTTGTGGAGAGCTTTTTGGGCAGGTCTTTAATTATAACAGGATTAGAGCAAAAATACTTAGCATTGAAGATAACTTACTTAGGTTAGCCTTCTGCTCATGAGGTGCATGAACCTCAACAACTGTCCTCACAGGAGTTTTCCAGCCTCCGTTTTTTTTTTTTTTTTTTGGTACTGGGGATTGAACTCAGGGGCATTCGACCGCTGATCCATATCCCCAGCCCTATTTTGTATTTTATTTAGGGACAGGGTCTCACTGAATTGCTTAGTGCCTCAAAGCAACTAAGGTTGCTGAAGCTGGCTTTGAACTCATGATTCTCCTGTCTCAGACTCCCAAGCCACTGGGATTACAGGCGTGCCCCACAGCGCCTGGCTCCTGCCTCTTTTTAACACTGTTCTTCTCAAAATAAATATATATCTCGAGTAATGCCTAAGGCTTTTTTCTGGGCTCACACTCTGACCTAAGTATTCATTGTTGAATTAACTGGAGTTATAGCTAATGCTGGAATGAGCCTATGAAGGCAATTAAAAGTTTTGGGGGAAGGCAATAATCTCTTTTCTGTGTACAGCTTTTTTTTTTTTCTTTTAGACTTATCACATATGATTTCATTATTCCTCAATGATCTTTGAATAACTAGCTATCATTGTCATCATCACTTTGTCCCATCTCAGGGGCCTTATTTGTGCTCTTCTATCTAACCTACATCTCCATATGACTTTTTCTTTCAGCTTCTTCAGATCTTTGTATTCTTTATAATGTGATCTTTTCTAGACACTGTTGTAAAATTGCAACCCAGACCCCTACCACCACACTCAGGATCTTTTTTTTTTAATATTTATTTTTTAGTTGTAGATGGACACAATATCTTTATTTTATTTTATGTGGTGCTGAGAATCAAACCCAGGGCCTCACATGTGCTAGGAGAGAGCTCTACCGCTGAGCCACAACCCCAGCCCCACACTTAGGATCTTGCTTCTGTGTCTTTTCTTTTTTTCTCTTTCTCCTTAGTACTTAATCTGTGGCTGCCAGCCTCTAAGATGGCCCTCAAATATTCTTACCTCTTCATATTCATATATGTGTGTAGCCCACTTCAACATTATATAGGGCTTACTTGTATAACTGTAATAGTTTAATTTTATGTGTAAACTTGATTGGGCTACAGGATGCCTAGATAACATATCTCAATGCATCTGTGAGAATGTCTCTGGAGAAGATCAGTATTACCCTTATCAATGTGGGCAGGCCTCATCCTATTGAGGATCCAGATAAAACAAAAATTGCCCCTCTGCTAGAACTGAGACATCCATCTTCTGCCTTCAGATATCATATAGACATCTCTGGTTCTTGGGCTTTTAGATTCCAACAATATCCCCCACCATTCTCAGGCCTCAGACTAGGACTGAATTACACCACCAGCTTTCCTGGTTCTCCAGCCTGCCATATGTATCTGTCATATATATATATATATATATCTACATCTCTCTTTCTCTCTCTTTTATTGGTTTTGTTTCCCTGGAAAACCTTAATACAAGAACCGATAGGATATTACAGAAATCCTGAATTATATAAGGCATTGCACTTGTACCTTGCTCTCTGAATTACTGAGTCTGGAAGAAGCTGTATCATGAGGATCCTCTAGCACCCCTGTGGAGAAATCACCTAGTGAGGAACTGAGGCCTCCTGCCCATAGCCAGACGAGCTCACCATCTATATGAGTGATCTTTCTTGAGGCTGATCTTCCAGCTACAATTTAGTGTTCAGATGACTACAGCCTTTGGCAACACCTTTTTTAAAAAACATTTTTTTGTAGTTGTAGATGAACAGCATGCCTTTATTTATTTTTATGTGGTGCTGAAAATCCAACCTAGTGCCTCACACATTCTAGGCAAGCACTCTGCCTCTGAGATCCAGCCTTAGCCCCTCTTGCCAACATCTTGACTGCAACTTTATGAAAAACCCCAAGCCAGAGTCACCCAACTAAGTATCTGCTTCAGAATTCTTGACTCAGAGACTGTGAGATATGTTTCTTGCTAGGCTTGGTGGCACATGCCTGTAATCCGAACAACTCAAGAGGCTGAGACAGGAGATTTGCAAGTTCGAGACCAGCCCCCAGTTCGATACCTGCCCCCAGCAACTTTGTGAGAACCTGTCTCAAAATAAAAAACGAAAAAGACTGGGGGTGTGGCTCAGTGGTTAAGTGCCTCTAGGTTCAATTCCCAGTGAGAGAGAGAGAGAGAGAGAGAGAATGAATATCTCTTGTTTTTTGTTATCATTGTTTTTTTTTTCTTTTTTTTTTATTTGAGGTATTGGGGATTGATCCTAAGGGTACTCAACCACAGAGCTACATTCCCAGCACTTTTTATTTTTAATTATGAGACGAGGTCTCACTAAGTTGCCTTGGCTATTCTTGAATTTGAGATTCTCCTGCTTTAGTCTTCTGAGTAGCTGGGATTACAGGTATGCATCACTGTACCTGCTATGTTTCTTGCTTTGAATTGCTGATTTGTTACTAGCAATAGATTGTTAATACACTTCTGTGTGCGTGTGTGTGCATGCGCATGTGCCAGAGATTAAACACAGGGCCTCATGCATTCTAGGCAAGTGCTCTACCCCTGAGCCACATCCCCAGCCCTAACCCATTATTTTACTTATTCATCTTGCTTTTATGTATCTGCTTCAATTAGAATATAAGCTACATAAGGGCAGGAATTTTTTTCCTTTTTAGTTCACTGTGGAATCCCTAGCACCCAGAATATCTTTCTCACTACCACCCAGAGAGGTACTGTTATCCCCTTTTTAAAAATAAAGGGCGTAGTAAGGTTAAATAACATACCCAAGATCATGCCGTCCAAACCAGACTTTTCCCCAAGCCTCACGTGCACCACCTGCACTGTCCCACTTCTATGCATGTTCAAGATAGCAGCATAAGCTGGATGTGGTGGTGTATCTCTGCAATGCCAAGGCTGGGGCAGGAGAATCACAAGTTCAAGGACAGCTTTGAAAGTAGGACAATAGTAACTAATGAGCGTACTAATGAGGTAATGGTCTCTGCTGTCATGCAGTTAACAATAAAATTGGAGAAACAGGATAAGTATCAGACAACTACTATATAGAGCAGGATTTGATGAGTGCCCTAGGATGTATACTGGCTCTCAAAGGGTAGCACAATTCCTTTTCCAAGAAGAATGACTATTTGTGGTTTTCATGTATAAGTACCTATGGTTTGTGCCCTACTAGGTGTACAACCCTAGCCACAACCAATCAAAATAAGGCTAATTTCTTAAATTAAAAGCTGACTACTCTAAGCTAGGCAGGCAGCCCAAGAGGGGACTTGGTATAAGAACTTTTAAGAGAGCTGGGCACAGCAACACGCACCTGTAATCCCATCAACTCAGGAGACTGAGATAGGAGGATGACAAGTTTGAGGCCTTTAGCAACTTAGCAAGACCCTACTTCAAATATGAAAAAATAAAAAGGGCTGAGGATGTAGTTCAGCGGTAAAATGCTCCTGGCTTCAATCCCCAGTACCAAATCAAACAAACAAACCCCCCCCCCCAAACCTAAGAAGCTTGTTTGCTGAGATAGTGTCCTATTACAATAAATCTCGATCATCAGGGGTAACCTGAACATATATTTAGTCCTTGTAATCAGAAAAGCTTTCTTTTTGTTTTTTTAATTTTTTTTAGTTGTAGATGGACACAATACCTTATTTTATTTATTCATTTTTATGTGGTGCTGAGACTTGAATCCAATGCCTCATACATGCTAGGCAAACACTCTACCACTGAGCCACATTCCCAACCCCCAGAAAAGGCTTCTTATTCAAAGTGTAATGAAAAGTTCTATAGTAGTTCAGAATAATCAGAGGTATGAGGAGGGCAAGGGTTGGACACTTTATGGAGAATTGACACATGAGCTTCCACTGAAATAAGCATATACTTTAACCAGTATATTAGAGGTCATTTTAATTCATAAAGTATAAGAACTACAATTATACAAAGAAGTCATTTGTTTTGCTTGATTTGGGCTTTGATTATATTTCTGTGTACTAATAATTAGAAATGCGTTATTTCACATAAACAGTATTTTAAACGTTCTTCATTTTTATATATTCTAGAGGTACTTGTTATCAGCAGAAAACACTATCTGTAGTTTTGACTAGAAATAACATTAGGGAGCACTTCTCAACCTGTGTTAGAATGTCCAATGACTTATAAAGATGCTCAGGTGTCATTAAACATGCTAAAAGGATATATTTCCATTTCAATTTTCTTTAATTCCACAAGGCTAAGGAAAAAAAGAGCAGCAGGAGGGATCAAAATAAACTAGGATAAGGGGGCGGGGAGAGAAATAATAAATAATAAAAGCTTACAATTCAGAGAGCCACCATTATGACTTTCAGTTTGAGTTTCATTCTGGAAGTGACTGCTTGTTTTCTCTGTCATGACCTAATATGTCACATTCTATGGTGGCATGGAGAAAGAGGGAGGGAGAATCCTGTCTTTATATTTTTGTTCACTCATGCAACAAGTATTTGTTGAGTTCTTACAAGATGCCTGTCTGTGATATTTATGGCATTCCTTCTGTCTGGACTTTTTCCTTTTGGCATGGAAACTCCCATCTATCCTGTGAGATTTAGCTCAAATATTGCCCACTTTTTGAAACATTCTCTTATTCCAAAAGTTATACACTCCTTCTTCTCTAGTCTTATAATATCTATCATATCTTTTCATACCTTTTATGTATATCCATCTTACTCTTTCATCAGACTGACCACTTTTAGGACATATCTCCTCTTTAATGCGCTGAGCGTTCTGTCTTAGCAACATGTAGGAGTTATTCAGCAAATGTTTGTTGGATGGATGGTGGATAGATAGAGATGAATGATTATTGACAACTTGTTGAAAAGTGTAAGAGGGAATTCTGCTTCTGGTTATAATGTAATGGGAATTAAATATACTTGCTATGAACAATTAGGAAATCTGGATAAAATTCCATGAGAATCCTGTGTGCAGACCTCAGATAGTTCCTAAGTCAGTTCACTTCCAACATTCTGTGTAACTTTTCCCATTAGGAGAACTGCCAATTTAAACAGCTAAAAGCAGGGCAATTTCAGACATTCTAATGGCATTGAGACAAAAATTTGAGTTTCAATCCACCAAAAAAGAGAGACTCTAGTTAATATCCAGGTTTTTATTTGGAATCCACAAACTCTCAACACTTCCTCAGGTCAGCTCAGTCCCTGATTGTATTCCAGTGATCTCTGCTACTCAGATAGCTACCAGAATCCATCCTAGAGGAGAAAACATCATTTAGAGGCACTACATTTTATCCTACACAGTGTATGGCATTTGATGTAAAACTACCAGGCACAACAAGAAACAGGCCCAAGGGGCAAAGACAGAGAGGGTTTAGAGGGATAGAGGACAGGTGACCTAGAAATTGTGTTATCCAAAATAGACTTCTATGATAAGTTCAAGAATATAGGTGATAAGATTGAGAATTTTACCAGAGACCCAGAATCTATAAAAATATAAACAAAAAAGCTGGGCACAGTGGTGCATGCCTATAATACCAGAGACTTAGGAGGCTGAGGCAGGAGGATTGCAAGTTCAAAGCCAGCCTCAACAATCTAGCAAGATCCTGTCTCAAAATTTTAAAAAATTAAAACAAATAAACAAGGGCAGGGGATGTGGCTCAGTAAAATGCCTCTGGGTTCAATCCCCAATATAAATAAGTAAGTAAATAAATAAATAAATAAATAAATTGACAGTTCTATAACTGAAAAGTCACTGGCATCATGAGCTCAGTAGATGGTTTAACAGCATCAACAACCAAATTTACCTTTGTCTTCAGGTTATAAATGAAGAATAGGTTAGCAACTACCCCTTAGTCCTGATTATATTATGGACAGCCCAAAGTATTAAAATGTATAAGAAAAATAGAGGGAGTCCAAAAGGGATATATGGTACATAGTGAGAAGTCTAATATATATGTAGCTTGAGTCCCAGAAAGACAAGAGAGAGAGAATAAGCAGAAGCTTTATTTGAAAGGATAATGGCCAAGGACTTTTCTAAAGTGACCAATGAAAATAAGCCACAGAGTCAAGAAATGCATTGAATTCTTTGTAGGATTAAAACATTAAGAAGTAGGCATATCAGTATAAAACTGCTAAAATCCAAAAACAAATAAAATCTTGAAAGCAGCAGGGGTGAGTTGGGAAGAACAATGAGGAAGGGGACATTATTGGCCAAACAGCAACAATGACATTGATAGTTGACTGCTCAATAGAAATGATAAAAGCCCAAAACAACAAAACTACATCTTAAATAAAAGACAAGCTGCTATTTCTAGAATTCTATATTTGCAAAAATAACCTTTAAGCATGAAGGCAGTATAAAGACATTTATAGAATTTCATGAATTGAGGGAGTTTCCAAAAAAAAAAAAAAAAAGAAGAAAGAAACACCAAAGAGATTTCTTCAAATGAATGGAAAATTATCCCACTCAGTAATGAAGAGATGCAAGAAGGCACAAAGAGTAACAGAGAGAGCAAATAAAGCTAAAGGAACACTGACCATGCAAAACAGTAATAAAACAGTAACACAAAGGAAGGGAGGTCATAGAAATTAAAATATTGTGTGATCCTAGCATTGTCCAGCAAGTGGTAAAAGTCTTAATTTATTTTAGGTGCTAAAAGGTCAAAGTTGTACATTGTAATTTTCAAGTTATTCACTACAGAAGAAAATCAAAGAATATATATTTAATAAGAAATGGAAAAAATATGTAAAAATATTTAATAATCCAAAAAGAAGACAGGAAAAAAAAGAAGAAAAAAGGAGACATTTTATAAACATTTGTTTATAAAAATATACCAAATAGATGGTATATAGACATTCAGATTCATCAGCAACTTATAAAATATGAATGGAAATCCTTCAATTAAAAGATAAGGATTATCAAACTGGATTTTTAAAATATGACTTACTCTTATAGGAATGGCAGTTACATTTGGAAAAGCATTTGGCAGTATCTGCCAAAGCTGGACACATGCATACTTGATGTGTCTGTTGTACTGGTATAATGGAATACCACAGATGGAGTAATTCATAAAAAACAAAAATGTATTTTCTCACAGTTCTGAAGACTGAGAAGTCCAAGATCAAGATGCTGGCATCTGTGAGGGTTTCTTGTGGTGTCATCCCATAACAGAAGGCAAAAATACAAGAGTGGGGGACTGGATGGCAAACTTACTCTTTTATGAGGAAACTACTCACTTGATAACCCACTCTTGCAGCACTAATCCATTCATAAGGACACAGCCATCATGACCTAGTCACCTCTTATAAGTCTCACCCTTTAATACTATCATAATGTCAGTTAAATTTTGACCTGAGTTTTGGAAAGGACGTTCAAACTATAGTACCCAACAATTTACTCCAGAAATACACTCATGAGAAAGCATGCATAGAATGCTCATAAGGTCATTACTTGTAATAACCATAAACTAGAAACTGTCTAAATATTCATCAACAAAAGAATAAATTCATACAGTGATATAGTAGAAATGATACAATGATTGACGTACACACTACAGCATAAATAAATCTTGTAAAAGTAATGTCTATCAATGCTGACTCATAATGGGGATGGGGGGAGCATGGGAGGAATGGAGGAACTTTAGATAGAGCAAAGAGGAGGGAGGGAAAGAAAGGGGGCAAAGGGATAGGAATGACGGTAGAATGAGTTAGATATGATTGCCCTAAGTACATGCATGAAGACATGAATGGTGTGAAAATACTTTGTGTACAATCAGTGACTTGAAAAATTGTGCTCTATATGTGTAATATGAAATGAATTGCATTCTGTCATCATGTATAACAAATTAGAATAAATAAAAAATTTAATAAAAAAGTAATGTCTATCAGAAGAAGCCAGACACAAAAGTGTACCAACATGTATAATTTCATTACTATAAAATTCTAAAACCAGCAAAACTAATCTATGGTATTAGAAGTTAGGTTGATTACTTTTGGAAGGGTTAATGTATTGTTTAATTTTGCTGATGATTGTATGGGTATGTTTTATGAAAATTCATGAAGCTGTGTATTTATGGTTTGTGTGTTGTATGCATGTTGCATTTCAATAAAAAGTACAGCGATATTGGGGGCTGGGATTGTGACTCAGCAGTAGAGTGCTCGTCTAGCATGGGTGGGACCCGGGTTCAATCCTCAGCACCACATAAAAATAAAGGCATTGTGTTCTGTCCATCTATACCTAAAAAAATAAATATTAAAAAAAGTACATCAATAAAGTATTGAGAATTGACAGCAAGGTCAGTTCAGTTATATTTTAGAATATGTTATATTTTAGAATATAGCACGTTTCATGTCACAGTGAATCAAGTTGAAGATGATCAAGAGATGATAAGCCATAGAGGTGAAGATGAGGATTCATTAATCAGTAAGTATTTAAAGTCCCTGTTATAGTCCAAGAGCTATTTGAGGTGTTAGGGATCCAAAAATTAATTAAGACTTAGTCTGTGTTTTCAGTGTAGTCACATTCTAGGAGAGAAAGATACCAGTTATAAAACTGGATGAATGATTATGGTTGCCAAAACTAAAATAAATTTTTTTTTATAGATGCACACAATACCTTTATTTATTTGTTTATTTATTTATTTATTTATATGTGGTGCTGAGGATTGAGCCTAGTGCCTCACACATGCTAAGCAAGTGCTCTACCACTGAGCTACAACCCCAGGCCCCCCAAAGCTACATATTTTGACCACTTTCCCTGTATTATACATTGTGCTGTGCAATTTTGTAGCACCTTAGCTAATGTTCACTATAACAATCCAATGAAGTAGATATTTATCCCTTACCTTCCTAAGGAAATACAGAAAAAAAGATAAGCTATCCAAGGTACAACCACCAAGATAAAAACTCCTCTGTCCTGAATTCAAGGTTTTGTTCTTTCTGATACCCTATGCTGCCATAAGATGGTGGCTTAAGAGAGAAAGAACTGTGTGGTGAAATTGCAAGGGAAAGTTGAAATAAATTCCAGTGATGATGTCTTGGGAAAGGTGGTATAGACAGATGACCTGTACCTCTGAAGATGAACAGAGAATAATATTTGATGGCCTGGGAGGAGATTTAAAGAAATAAAAGTTTCTCACCTGAGTAAAGCCCAGGCTTTCAGAGGCAGAGGCAAAATGTGTACAGTAGACCTGAGATGGCCAAGTGCTCTTACTCAGGAAAGGGATTGAAGGGTCTAGCTGCTCCATAACAGTTTTTTAACCAAATGCCTTGGTTTCAGGCCCTCTGAACCTACCTCCTACAATAGTGTCTGGTATGTCCTAAATATTTCTGGGTTTTCTTCTTTGTATCTTAGGATAATACTGTACATTTAATTTTATAGCCAGCTTTTTTTCCTAATGTTTCATTATGAGAATTCTCTCAAAGAAAAGGTCTTGTTGCCAAAATGTCCTCTCCAATTATGTTTAAGCCACCATAGGGAGAGCGTTTTAGATTCTTGCCAGATTTCAAGCCAAGGTCGATACATGTATAATGTAAGTGCTTATAAAACAGCAGGAAGGAACACCATCTGCATAAAAAAAATAAATAAACGGTGTCTTGGGACACTTATCCTCATCCTAGTACATCTTGGGTGGTTTAACTTTTAAATAAGATATCATGCAGCCAGCAAAAGTTCACATCTTATGAATTTGAATATATTTATTTATTTTTGGGATAATTTTAAGTAGTCCATCCTTTTAGGTTATTTGTCCAATTGATACGTGAGTGACCTAAATTAACAATGGCTTACTTCTCTCTCATTACAATAGAGTGTGATATGACAGCTTCACCTACAACCCAACCATCTTGTTGCTTTGTTATCCTAGGGTGTTTCCTTTGGTCACATAATTAAAGGTGGCTAATACAATTTAGCAAGTGGGGAAATAAATGTGATATGAGGAGCACACTCTTGCCTTTGAAGGGAGGACCTGTGTGTTGAACATTTCACTTGTGATTGCTTATTATCCAGAAGTTACTAGAAGACTGGGAAATAATCTATCTTGGTCGTATGTTCTCTGGGCTGTAAGAAACTGAGATCAAATATTGGGAACAACCAATGGCCTCTGGAATATTCTGAGCTCAGTAAAATCAAGTGTTGAATTTAGGCTAAGGTGTCTGGTAAGTTCTGATCTCTGTAATAAGGCTTGTTTCCACTCTTTTATATTAAAAAAAATCATAGTATGCACAGAACTTGAAAATAAAACTATATAGGAAAAAATCTTTGTGATTTTAAATAAACTGGAGAGAATATAGAAATATAGTGCTTTGTGCTCATTTATTCACTAGAATTAAGGAATTCCATTCCTTCTTCCAGTTTTAGTGAAATTAAGCTCTTTCAGGCTTACTTTTACTTACAATGCTAACTAGTGACATTCTAGAACCTGGGCATAAAGATATACATCATCATGGTGAACAAAAAGAGACCAAGGTAGAGATAGTTGAAGATGTTCTTCCACCCTACAGGAATAGCAAAAAGATATGACTGTTTCCTAGAACTAGCAAAGAATGTGATTTGATGAAGTATTAAATTAAGAACATTCATAATGACATTGATCTTGTTTTCCTGTGCAATACTAAATGTCTGAATATTCATAATCCTGCCACTTGTTCTCTGTTCTTAGAGGTATAATTTGAACAAAGGGATTTTGTAAAGCTCTTAAGACTTTTGAAATTGTGATTACACATTGCAAAGATAACCTTTAAAGAGAATCCTGTAATTCTAACTGGTTGTCTTCCTTGAGACTTTGTTGCCTTGGTAATAATGCTGCAATTTACATGTCTGAATTGCTAAACAATCTTAAGACTTGTAAATTTGCTCTGTCAAGTCAGAAGAGAATCAGTGACACACTTCTCTATCCCCACATGTATAATGAAGAGAAACAAATTTTAACAAATATTTAACAAGGGAAATTGCCTTTGTGTGTGTGAAAATTAAATATCTAATATTCTTATCTTCAGGAATTCATGTTAAATCTTATTATTTAACAGCATTTTTCTTTTTTTTTTTTTTTTCATAGACTGCCCTTCATCTGCCTGGGTTCAGTTCAAAGACAGCTGTTACATTTTTCTTGAAGAAGCCATCAAAGTTGAGAGTATAGAGGATGTCAGAAATCAGTGTACTGACCATGGTAAGTGGCTTTTTTACCCCCCTCTCACAAATTAGCAGCATTCACTAATACGTTTCAAAAGTGATGTTATCATACTTTTCTCTGGGTTCTTAGAATTAATGTCCAATTCTTCTTCTACAACATGCAAGCCACAGGTAGTAGAATTTAATGTAATCCTTGATTTAGAAGACAATACTTGGATGATAGTGTCCGTAATAGTGACAGAATCTTAGCAACGTCAGAGTCTATGCAATGTGTGTACCTTGAGCCACGCATTGTACTTCAGCACTTCATATTTCACTTGGCTTTAATTATCACAACAAACCTATCAAGCAGTTTATTATCTTTCTTTTATTAAGTTTAGTTATTTGTTTAAGGCCACACAGGCATGGACTTGGACATTGCTGGTGCTCCCTCTCACAGAGGATTGCCTTCCCTACCCAGGATCTGTCTTTGCTACTGTCTTCAAAGATGGCTGTCAATAACTCCTTTTCTCCCCCTTCGCCCATATAGTATGAGCAATCTATTTGCCCTCCCTTTGAATTTAGGTTGGTCTTTTTGACTTGCTTTAACCAATTAAATGCAGCTCGTGTGGTATCCTGGACCTTTAAAGCCAGGCTTTAAGAGGACTAGTAGATTCCTCTGAAAGCCAAGAGAATAAAGTGATTCAAAAAGAAGATAAGCAGCTGTGTCAAACGTGGCTGATAATTAAGTAGGATGGGAATGAGGAAGTGGCCACTGGATACAATCATGTGAATGTCATTAGAATTTGGATTGTAGAAATCTCTATGGAGTGTTTGAAACAAAATACTGAGTGAAGTGGGTTTAAGAAAACACAGGAAGAAAGGAATAGGGGAAAACTAGTAAAAATAACATCTCTTGCTGAAAATGCAAGAGTAATAGAGCAAAAGTATCTGAAGGGGGATGATGATATATGATATATGGCAAGAGCTAGCCTCCAGGTAGAAATAGCATCAATTGGGCTGGGGTTGTGGCTCAGTGGCAGAGCACTTGCCTAGCACATGTGAGGCACTGGGTTCGGTCCTCAGCACCACATAAAAATAAATAAATATATAAAATAAAGGCATTGTGTCTATCTACAACTAAAAATTTTTTAAAAAAGGAAATAGCATCAATTTATCTAAATACATAGGTTTAACCTACAATTCAAAGACAGCATCAACTTATTGTAAAAACAGGATTCCTGAAGCAAAGTTAATGTTTTTTGTTTTTGCTTTTTAAAGAGAGAGAGAGAGAGAGAGAGAGAGAGAGAGAGAGAGAGAATTTTTTTTAATATTTATTTTTCAGTTTTTGGCGGACACAACATCATTGTTTGTATGTGGTGCTGAGGATCGAACCCAGGCCGCACGCATGCCAGGCGAGCGCGCTACCACTTGAGCCACATCCCCAGCCCCAAAGTTAATGTTTGACACACAATACCTTGGCAAATTGTCTTCCCTGAATTTCATTTTCATAATTTGTAAATGAGTTAAAATTATCATCAAGGTCTGTTGGGATTTAGGCTTAAAATTCTTCATCACTTTTTTATTCTATTTCAAAACTACTGTTGCAGGCATGCAGTGTGGGCAAAAGTCAGATTACATAAGCTCACGAAGTAAGTCTGTGGTAAAGAAGAGTTAAGATAAAAGGGCTGTTTTTCAGTTAGAATATATATTCAATTAGGGCTAGAGTTGTGGTTCAATGGTAGAGTGCTTGCCTAGCACATGTGAGGCACTGGGTTCCATCCTGAGCACCACATAAAAATAAAGGTATTATGTCCATTTACAATTATTTTTAAAAATTTAAAAAAATACACTCAATTTCACATTGTGATATATTTCAGACTTTAAAAAATGCTTTTGTTTTTTGAGTCAGGATCTTGCTATATGTTGTCCAGGCTGGCTTTGAACTTGAGATTCTTTAGTCAACCTCTCCAGTAGCAGGGACTACAAGTACATATTACTGCACCAGGCAAAATATTTTTCTTTTTTCATGGTGCTGAGGACTGAATCGAGGACCATGCATATGCAAACCATACACTCTACTTTTGACTATATCCTCAGCCCTGTTTTTTTTGGTTGTAGATGGACACAATACCTTTATTTAATTTATTGATTTTTATGTGGTATTGAGGATCGAACTCAGAGCCTCACATGTGCTAGGCAAGCACTCTACCACTGAGCTACAACCCCAGTCCCAACTTTTCCCCCCACCTGGGAACTGGGGATGGAATCCAGGGCTTTGCAGATGCTTTGCCACTGAGTGACATCTCAGCCCTCCCAGCCCTAGTTTTTAAAGGTGTGCTTGGAGTGGAGGCAATTCATGTTTTTGGATTTTGGCAGTCATTAGCTCAAACTAAAGCTATGCTGTAAGAAAGCATCTTTTTCAACTAAAATATAGCTTGTGACTTGAGAGTCCTTGGGTCTTACTAAAGATAGTTTTTATTACTGTATAAAATCTACTCTCTACTATTTATGTGTTTTCTTAGGCATAATCACAACTCCAGCATTTAGAAGTGTCCTCCCCCTAAAAAACCAATTTCTAACAACTCACTAATATAACATTTTGGAGGCCTATCAAATTGTATTAAAGATACTTTAATTAAAATCATATTCATTTATTATATAATGAATGAAAACAGTTTTTAATTCACATAGTTAAAACATTATTTTCCCTTAGAAAATTCTTACCTATCAAATGGTGTGCAGCATAAGCTCTTAGAAAAAAGGACAAAATTTCCAACGTGCCAATATTATTTTACTTCAAGGCAGCTGAATAAAATAATAGCAATTTGGGTGGTCTTACAAGATTTTTTAAAATGAAGTTTCCTCTCTAACTACTTTGTCTTTTTTTAAAAAAATATTTATTTTCTAGTTTTCGGCGGACACAATATCTTTGTTTGTATGTGGTGCTGAGGATCAAACCCGGGCCGCATGCCAGGCGAGCGCACTACCGCTTGAGCCACATCCCCACTACTTTGTCTTTTTAAAAAACAATTTCTATTAGCTATACTTAGACATTAGTATGTATTTCAATAACAAGTTATATTGAGGCTGACAGTCAAGAAAGCATGTTCCTATATCCTTATTAGCTTGTATGAACTACAAAATCAAAGTTCATCAGCATTAACATTTGTCTCAGTTAAGTAACTGTTGACTATACAGAAGCAAAATGAATGTGTTGATTTACTTCCTCTATGACTCAAATGTAGTCCAGTCATAATAATTTTTTAGCAAACTAAGCAAAACTAAATTAAATACATTGAATAATGGGCTAGGGTTGTGGCTCAGTGGTACAATGCTCGGATAGCATGTTATGAGGCACGGGGTTCAATTCTTAGCACTACATAAAAATAAATAAATAAAATAAAGGTATTGCGTCCACCTACAATAAAAGCATTAAAAACAAAACAAAACAAACAAACAAAAATAAACCACTGAGGGTTGTGTGTTTTTTAGAAATATTTTTTAGTTCTAGGTTGTCACAATTTTTATTTTATTTTTATGTGGTGTTGAGAATCGAACCCAGTGCCTCACACATGCTGGGTGAGCGTACTACCACTTGAGCCACATCCCCAGCCCAAGGGTTGTGTGTTTTTTGTTTCTTCCTTTCTTTTTTAAGTTGTAGGAATTGAATCCAGGGCCTTGTACATGCTAGGCAAGTACTCTCCCAGTGAACTATATGCCCAGCTCTGTAGCCTGAGTTTTGGTTGCTATATTTAGAAGTCCATTAACTAGTTATAGTAGCTATTTAGGAATATTGCATAGTATATACAGATCTTTTCATAAAATGTCTTATATCTAAATAAAACTGTCTTTTTCTCTACTTAAACATTTATAAATTCAGGGGATTAAATGTGGCTTAGTGATAGAATCTAGCATGCATAAGGCCTTTGATTTTTTAAAAGTTCTTCATACATGGCTAAAATTCCTTCTGTTTTTTTCATAATCCTATACATTTTCTTCTACTCTGGAAATACCCATTTCATAGATGAATCAGACAGCTAGCTAAATTTAGTCAGTATTACTGTCACATATTTTTAACATGGTAGTGTTTTGTTTAGAACAGCAGAGTAGATCAACATGAATTGTTTTTTCCTCTGCTATGTATAAAGAAGAAAAAGCTTATTACTAGAAATATTTACATTTGGAAAGTCTTCACAGGCATACAAAATCATTTTTTTTTTTTTTTTTTTTTGTAGTTGTAGATGGACAGCATGCCTGTATTTGCTTATTTTTGTATGCGGTGCTAAGGATCAAATACCAGTGCCTCACACATAGTAGGCAAGCACTCTGCCACTGAGCCCCAGCCCCACCCCAGCCCCCAAAATAATTTCTTAAACTTACCATTGGGAGTATAGAAAATGAGTCACTTGTTACGTTTTGGGCTACAGATAGCTACATTTATACTATTCCCAGTGCTTTGTGCTACTTTACTCAATGTGCTAATTTTCTTTCTTTTCTAATATTACTCATTTAGAAAATAATTGTGAAAAGCTAAAATATTTTATTTTACAACATTTACCTTTATAACAAATTATATATATTTTCACTCTTTCCTTTTGGTCATATGAGCTACATATCATTAGTCATAAAAAAGAATTAAAGAGCCAAATTATATCTCAGTAGGTAGTGTCACTGGTAATGCATTCAGCACAGCATTTATTCTGCCACTTAAGAAAATGAAAATGTGTCTTATTTGCCTGACATAATAATTTAAGTATATACGACATTTAATTAGGTTATAGTGTAAAAAAAATCATTAAAGTTTATTAAAGGCTGCCACAAGGTCGAAGAAAAGAATAAAAACCATCATCTCTGGATACTTAAACCTAAACTATCACCTAGTTAAATATTTCTCTTTAGGATTTTTCTTGAGTGGTGTTTTGGTCACATTTTAGCAGTAAGTACTAGGGTAAAACAGGTTAAAAGTCTATGTGACATTTAACAGACATGTGATAGGAGCTAGAGCTGATAAAAAGTTATCAAGTTTTTAAAAGGTGAACTGACTCAAAGAATCTTGCTGAATTCTGTGGACTAAAGTATTAAGTATTTTAAATTGTCAGTCTCATTTTTTCTTTTAAAAGTTTTTCATACTTAAATAAGAGATGATCATGTACATGAAAATTAAAAACAAAATCAAAATCACCCTAAACTGCACCACTCTGAGGTACTTAATTGTTAACATTTTGGTAACTATGCTTCTGGACTAGGGAAACTATCCTAGATTATTTCCAATTTAATTGTGCCTGTGATTTGTGAAAACAAATTTGGGTATTGTTGAACATGTGACTTTGCCTATATGTTTAAGAGCCAATGACTACCTTAGCATATATTGATTAAAGATTGCTGGGTTAAAGAATATACTTATTTTAAGGCTTTTGGCTTATATCACCAAATTGTCTCCAAAAAGTTGATGCTTTTACTCTACTGCTTTTAGTTCTTATTTTCTACAATAAAAGCCAGAAATGTTTAATTAGCTAATATGGAATTCTGCTTATTTTTTTTTTTTCGTATTTTAGAAGCAAGATGAGTTTTCACGTTTCTTGTGTTACATTTTTCTTTGGGAAGGCAAATTGTCTTTTTAACAGTCTGAGATCTATTTTTCCCCTATTAAGGTGTTTGCCATTTTATTTCATATTTATAATAGAGCTATAGGTTGTCTGGTTTCTGATTTTCCTCTTTAACAATATGTTTTGATTTGGGTCCTCATAGTTTTCTGTTGTCCTGTAGTTAAATTTATTGTCCCCTGCCCCAAAGCCCTCTTATAAAAGATGTAAAGGTGAAACAAATAAAGCTCATAATTTTTTATACCTCATGTAATTTTCACTGATTCTTGAGCATGCTCTCCCCTCTTTAAAATAATTTCAGGAGCAGACATGATAAGCATACATAATGAAGAAGAAAATGCTTTTATACTGAATACTTTGAAAAAGCAATGGAAAGGCCCAGATGATATCCTCCTAGGCATGTTTTATGACACAGATGGTAAGTGTGACTGTTTTTCTGTTTGTAGAGCTTAGGGCATTTTGATTCTTCAGTTTTATAGATAAAGTTGATGTTCCCTGGGGCATCCAGGTATTGCATTTCCAGTGTGCACCTAGGACTTGTACCATAGCTTTCCCCTAAGTAGCTTGATGTGTTTGACAAATGAGATAAGTTGATTCTCTTGTCTGGATTAAAATGTTTCTAGGCTCAGTATTTTTGTAATATGGCACAGTCATAAAACTTATTAGTGTTAGCAGTTAATAGGATAAGGTTAGAGTAAATGATCTGTATGTTATATAATGTAAATGTGTATTTTGTCACTACAGAAAACTAGAAGGGACATATTTAAGCATTTTCTTTTTTAATTTATTTTTTAGTTATATTTTACTTTATGTGGTGCTGAGGATCTAACCCAGTGCCTCACACATGCTAGGTGAGAGCGTTCTACCTCTGAGCCACAACCACAGCCCTATTTAAGCATTTTCAAAAGAAATTACTAAGGTTAATAATATTTAAACTTAAAAATAATTTTCCCATGAAAATATCTTTCCTTACAAAAATGGGATCTTTTTCTGAAACCACTTAATACTTTTTTTTTTTTTTTGGTGTTGGAGATTGAACCCAGGGCCTTATGCATGCAAGGCAAGCACTCTACCAACTGAGTTATATCCCCAACCCAATAAATACCTTTTACTGATGTGGCTGCAGAGAGAATATATTCTTCCTTCTAACTTTAATCCAAAAAATTGAAAACCAAAAATCAACTACATACCTTTCCACCTTGGCTCTAACACATTTTAAAACTGTCATGATGTTGAAAATGTTCCTTAATTGACAGATGCAAGTTTCAAGTGGTTTGATAGTTCAAATATGACATTTGATAAGTGGGAAGACCAAGAAGATGCTGAGGATCTAGTTGACACCTGTGGTTTTCTGCACACCAAGACAGGTGAATGGAAAAAAGGAAATTGTGAAGTTTCTTCTGTGGAAGGAACACTTTGTAAAGCAGCTAGTAAGTATGACTGAATGTCTTTTTTCCATTTTAAGAGGGATGTGAAAAGTAAGGCTGGTTTCAAACATTTTTTTTTCCCATGAGATTAGCTTTTCTTATTAAATAAATGGAGTAAGAATTCAGAATATAGTAGGGTAGTTTGTTTTTAAGTCTCCTGGAAATTAAATATGTAATTGTCTTACATTTCACAGGCAGGGCCAGATCATGCACACCAGGCATAATTTAATTCTATCTGCTTAAAGTTTCCAAGAGATCAAAAATATGGTTTCTTTTTTGTTCAATATGTATTTTTTAGTTGTAGTTGGACACAGTACCTTTATTTTTTTTTTACTTATTTTTATGTGGTGCTGAGGATCAAACCAAGGGCCTTGAACATGCTAGGCGAGTGCTCTACCGCCGAGCCACAACCTCAGCCCCCAAATATCTTGTTTTTCAAAAGAATTACCAAAAGATTTTGGTGTATGATTTGATTGAGCAGCAGTGGTGTAGAGTAAGTTTGTATAATCCCAGAATTCTAATGTAACTTTACAGAGAATTATATTCTTTACAAGAAGTAACATCCTTCATTTAGGCAAACAGAAATGACATTATAGTTCATGATATATTTTAGATTAAAATAATAAATTTTCTTCTTATTTATTAAAATGAATTTTAGTGAACAAAACTATCCCTTTCCACGATATTTTCATGTGACTTGTTAAATTTTGTAAAGAGTTTGTGCTTTTAAATTCTGGAGAGTAAATCCTTTCTCAGTAAAGAAATTTAAAATGCCAAAATATGAATTTGGGATGCTTGAAATATGACACAGACATTTCCCCCATTTTGCATCCTTAGTATTCTCTCCTGCTTTAACTGTAAACCTAAACCAGACATTTAGCTCTGGTTATTTCCTTTTTAAAAATTAGTTATGTATTACAGTAGAATGCACTTTGATACATCGTATATAATGGAGTATAATTTCTCATTCTTCTGGTTCTACATGATGTGAATCACATCAGTCATATAGTTATATATGATCAGAAGGTAATAATGTCTGATTCATTCTCCTATCCTTTCTAACCCCCCCATCCCTTTACTCCCCTCTACCTAAAGTAACTCTGTTCTTCCCCAGCACCACCAACTCCATCGCAAATTAACATCCACATATCAGAAAACATTTGGCTTTTGATTTTTTTGGGATTGGCTTATTTTGCTTAGCATGATATTCTCCAGCTCTATCCATTTACCAGCAAATGCCATATTTTCATTCTTTAAGGCTGAGTAACATTCTACCCCCCCCCCACGTGTGTGTGTATGTATATATATATATGTATGTATGTGTATATGTATCTATCTATCTATCTATATCAGTTTTTAATCCATTTCATCTATTGAAGGGCTCTTAGGTTGGTAGGTTATTTCCTTTTTTAACATCTAAAATTACGCACTTTTAAAACTTATTGCAGCAGGATTCTTGAGTATAATTAGTTTTATAGAGAATACATAAATATTTGTCATTGTTTCATAGAACTCAAACATCTGATTTTTACAAAATTAGTTGTTTTTATATACTGTCCTTCAGGGCATTGATATATAAAACAAGTTTTTAATTAAATGATAAATTCAAAACATCAGAAATAGAAAATTCATACTAACAAGGTAAAGTCATGACTGTTTAATTTTACATTTTTTCTCTACAAAATCTCCAACCAGAATCCTCTTTATTCTTCCCTATTCTTTGTCCACCAACTAAGTTCTTGCCTTGTTAGGGCTCTGTATCTATCTTTAAAAGCTACATTCAATACACAGACAATTCACAAAGCAGTAGAAATAGGAATATTAAACTAATAGTGTTTAACACTGTGAAAGTGTTTAAGTCAATCTTATAATATAAAGCATACTAAAATTTTGTTTTCTTTTGTATTTCAGTCCCATATAACAAGAAATATTTATCAGGTAAGTAATATTCTGGTCTTAATTTTTTTCCTTAATTAAAAAAGTATTAAAATTCTGGCATGTTAAAATACACTATAGACTATAGACCCCTTTAAAAAAGTTATGTAACACATAATTTTATAAAAATGTAGAAAAGCCTTTTAGCTTAGTAATAAGATTTGACATTTTAAATATGGTAACCATAAGTTATACTTGAAATGAACATTTCTTTACACCAAATTGTATTTTCCCAAGGAACTGCATTAGGTGTTTTTGTGGTATATGACTGCATATTTTGGTAAAAAGATTCATCTTCTAGTTGTAATTGCAATTCATAGAGCTTTCATATTAAGGGCTTACTAAAACATTATTTTAAAAATTTTTTGAAGACTTTTTTTTTTTAAAGTTGTAGATGGGCACAATACTTTTATTTATGTGGTGCTGAGGATCGAAACCAGTACCTCATTCATTCAAGACAAGCACTCTACTACTGAGCCACAACCCCAGCTCTTAAATACATTCTTTTAAAAAAGGGGACACGTAATACGTGATTCAAAAATCCAAAGTATAAGGCAAACACTGCCTCTGTCCACCCTTTCGTATCTTTATCTTTATTGGGAATCATTTTACTTAGTTTCTTCTTTAACCTTCTTGTGCCTTTTGCTAACATAAGCAAACTGAGACATATGACCCGTAATATAGTCTCTTAACATATCATACATTGTCCTCAACACTGATCTATAAATAGATCAATCTTCTTTCTTTACAACTACATATACTTCCATGGTATGTATATACCTAATTGACCCAGCTTCAAACTTCCACTTGGTTGTTCCCAGACATTTGTTATTATAAACAATGCTACAATAAATAACCTTGCACAAATACAGATTTATCTGTAGGTTCTTTGAAATGCAATTGCTGGATTAAAAAATGAATCCAACTTTGACTATTACTGGTCTATAGGAGGTGTAGTTTTGCAATGTGAGAACCTGTTCTGAAAAATTTTCATCAATTGGATAGTTTTTAATCTTCATATTTTGAAGTATAACTGAGTAAAATGCACAAATCTTACACATACAGCTTGATATTTATGTATTACTAGTAACTACCAGTTAAGAAACCTAGCATTTAGTTGGGTGTGGTGGCACATGCCTGTAATCCTGGTGATTTGTGAGACTGAGGTAGGAGGATTGCAAGTTTGAGGCCAGCCTCAGCAACTTAGTGAGACCCTGTCTCAAACCTAAAAAGGGCTGGGGGTGTAGCTCTGTGTTAATATGCCCCTGGATTCAATCCCCAGTACTGAAAGAAAATGTCAATATTATTACCCACCCATCCCAGAGGTAACTAATCACTAACTTTACCATATTCCACTTTATGCACTTTTTTCTTGCTTTTTTTCACTCAGGAGTTTTTCAATAGATTTGTTTGTTGTTGAGCATATACAATATTTTAAAAATTGCCTAATAGTACTTTTATAAATATCAATCTGCTCACTTTCTTTTCAGATATTTGAATTTGTACCTTGCAACTAATATGAATACAGCCACCTATAAACATTCTCATGTCCTTCTGGGGACCTGCATTCCCATTTTGAGTACATTCCCCAAAGTGGAATGATCTTACTGCATTTTCATTTTCTTGAGCACCTTTTTGTGTCCTCTTTTGTGAAATGCTCATTCAAGTGTTTTGCCTGTTTTATTTAATTGCCTTTCTTATTAAGTCTTTTGTTTTTTGAGAGTATTTTTTTTTTAAATTTTCGGTGGACACAACATCTTTATTTTTATGTGGTGCTGAGGATCGAACCCAGCACCCCACACGGACCAGGCCAGTGCACTACCGCTTTAGCCACATCCCCAGCCCCTGCTTTTCTTTGTTTATCTCTGCTCTATTCTTTAACAGTTCCTTTTCCTACTAAAAAAGAAACTAATAAAATATTGACCTTGAGTCCTTTGTATTAAAACACACTATGTGTATTCTCTATGTAGGGCTTGCTATGACAGAGAAGGGAAAACTGTTAAGCGTGTGGGCGTATGGGAGTTACATCTCGTTCTTCTATAGAAAGACCGTGTAGTGTGTGTGTGTGCGTGCTGGGGATTGAACCCAGGAGTACTTTACACTGAGCTACACCCCAACACCCCCACCCCCTCCCTTTTTTGAGACAGGGCCTCACTAAGTTGCTGAGCATGACTCTGGGAGAAAATTCGGCTACATATAACCAGTTATATAACCAATCACTAAAAGACAAATATATTATTTCATTCACATGAGGTACTCAGAGTAAATCTCATAACAGAAACAAAAATGGTATTTGCCAGAGCTGAGTGAGGTAGGAACTGGTCAAATAGGTAGTTTCAGTTTTGCAGTTCTATAGGTGGATGGTAGCACACAACCACACTTAATGCTACAGAACTGTACACTTAAGATGGTAGCTTTCATTACATGTATTTCACAAATCTTTTAAAAATTAAAGCAGTATAATCATTTTGTTTTAGAAACACGAGGCAGAACAGTAGTCAACTTCAAGAAATGGATATTGAGTACTAGGGCAGGAGCTGTTTTTTTCATTATGTACCTTCTAGAATCGAATTTGTAGCTAGGTACACATATACTTTGGAAAAAAATAAAAAATATGTAATTGAAACATGTTTAGAAGAGCAAGTAGGTCTCGAATGGTTCTCAAAATCATGTCTGGAATAGTTGTAGAGACCTGGCAACATGTGGTCTTCAGATTCCAGGGAGTATTATCTTTGAAATACACACATACACACGAAATATATCTACAAATACATATATGTAAATGTACATTACCTAAAGATGTGGATACATTTTAATACTATGTGCCACGCTTTCTTCTGAAATTAGTCACTGAAGACAGCAATGAACAAAGTAGAAAAAGGATTTGCTTCCAACCTTACGTTCTAATGGGAATGATAAATATAACTATTTGGAATGTCACACAGTGACATATATTGTAGAACTAAAAGGCAGAATTAAGGATGAATGCAGATACATGGAGAAGGGAGATTTTGCTTTGTTGTTGTAGGGTGTCCAGGAAAGAGCTCACTGATAAGGCCACACTTAAGCAGAATGAAGACCCAAAGAAAGTAAAAGCCTTCCATACAGATAGGCACATTAAGTTTAATCTAACTTAATAGGTCAAAACAGGGCCAGGCAAAAAGGGAATTCCCAGTCACACAAATTAAGTCTCCCTGGAAAGAACGTAAAAAAAAAAAAAAATGTGAGTTACATCAGGATGCACATGGTGTGGGGAAGTATACAGGTCAGGGAAGGTTAGTCCAAGCTGAGTTTATCAAAGGCTTCTGGAAATGATACAGGAGTTAAATCTTGAAGGACGAGTAGGCACTAGACAGGAAAGTTAAGTTTATCCCAATGAATAATCAATGATCAACATTAACAAACATGAGGGGTTGGGTTTCTGCTCACTCAGTGGGTTTGGGAAAAGTTATATACACAGCTGGCACTCCATACATAAACCTACAGTTAGTCCAAGAAAAGGCTGCAGTTTTAAGAGGCAGACTGTGTACTTTGGGCCTTATAACTAGAGTACACAAGGGGCAGGAGACAAAAGATCACAAAGGAGAGGTTAAAAAGATAATATAGCACCCTTAACCCCCAAACACTGCTAAATTGTGTCCACTAATTTTATTTCAGGATTAAAAATAATTCAGTTGTGGACATTTACAATGTGTTTTTAAAGAATCTTGTCAATAATTTAAAAATACAAATGGCTCTCCCCAAACTTAAAAGTAGTGACATTCAGGGCTGGGGATATAGCTCCATTGGTAGAATGCTTGTCTCGCAAGCTCAATGTCCGGGGTTCAATCATCACCACCTCCACCCCACATAGTGATTTACCTAACCAATCTTATTTCTGTTAGGTCCCATTTTTAACAAACACAAGCTGAAATAATGAGTATCAGTATGGCTAATAAAAACTGCATCAGCAGCTAGGTATGATGGGACACACCTATAAACCCAGCAACTCAGGAGGATGAAGCAGATTTCCAAATTCGAGGCCTCAGCAATTTACTCCTGGTCTCAAAAAAGAAAAAATAAAAAGGGCAAAATAAATAAATAAAAGGACTGGGGATGTGGCTCAGTGGTTAAGTGCTCCTGGTTTAATCCCCCACCACCAAAAAGGGAACATCTACAAAAATGATAATTCTGAGAATTTCTCACATTTTGCCAAGCAAGGTGGCGCATGCCTGTAATCCCAGCGGCTTGGAAGGCTGAGACAGGTGGATTTTGAGTTCAAAGCCAGACTCAGGAAGAAAAAAAAAAAAAAAGTGAGGCGCTAAGCACTGAGTGAGACCCTATCTCTAAATAAAACACAAAACAGAGTTGGGGATGTGGCTCTGTGGTCAAGTGCCTCTGAGTTCAATCATTAGTACCTTAAAAAAAAAAATTCTCACATTTTTAGTCCTTTATAACTATAATAGTTACCTTCTCAAAACTATTTCCTTCCTAACTACTAAATAAAATAATTCTCCTCAATTTGATAAGCTAAATTCTTTTAGGAAGATTACAAGGGTTCTAAATGGGCAAGAATTACAAAGTTGTACATAAAGAACTTCAGGGAATACACAAATATATAGTATCTGAATGTTTGCAAGGTAACAAAAGTGGAGGATACTGCAGCTTATGGTGCGTCATCTGTGAAACAAATCTTAAATCTTCAAAAGGCAAACCATTAAAAACTCCACTGATGTAACAGAGATTTAAATACCACTATTCCTAAAAAGAACAGTATATATGAATTTGCAAAGTCTTAGTTCAGAAAAGAAAGCCAAGGAAGACAAAGGGGATTGTGGACTACTTTTATCATTGTTAGTGTAAAGAAACGGCAATATTTACTTGAAATTTTGAAGTACAGCCATTTTTCAAACTAAGAAATTTAAATCTTGATAGTAGTTAATGTGTAATTTCTTTTTCTTACCAGTATGGGAAAATTTCAATAAATACTTATATGATTAAATTACACTGTATTCTCCAAAATGCAATACTTGCAACCTGATCTCCCATATATTCTCTTATCTTCTTTTTCAGATAACCACATTTTAATATCAACTTTGGTGATTGCTAGTACAGTAATTCTGACAGTTTTGGGAGCAATCATTTGGTACCTCTACAAAAGAAATTCCAATTCTGGTTTCACCACAGTTTTTTCAACTACACCCCAATCACATTATGATGACGACTGTGTTTTGGTAGTTGCAGAAGAAAATGAATGTACTGTTGGATTTGACTAAATTTTTGGTAATGTCAAAACAGATTGACACCAAATGCCTTGACAGCAATTCCTGTGCAAGATTTTCATTTAAAACTTGATACTGAATATCATAGCTTTTATGGTTATTCCGTAACAGTAATAGTATTTTCATGTACTCATTGGGACAAGAATTAATCTTCCAGTTCATTATTAATGTAGATTTTAGAAAAGAAAAGATCTTAAATTTAATTTATAGGTTATAACCAGTTCTTCAAAAGCAGAAACTTTTCACTTGAATGAAAGAAAGCTTTATGTCCAAGAAGTTGATAATCCAGTCTACTTGTCTTACCTACTCTATCTTCCTCTCCATTTAGTTGAACCAGTTTAGTTCAACAGTCTTGCTCATTTATTGATAAATGTGATTTAGGGAATCAATCCATTTTTTAAATAGACCCTGTACATTTAAATATTCCCGATACTGGCTACTTTGGCAGAAAATTCCTCTATTTGTATTTTATGATTTAGATGAAACAGCACTGATCATGAATGATTAAACTTTTATAAAAATTTTTAAAGAAGAATATGGCTACATCTACAAACTCATGGAGAAGTCTGGCAATCCAATTAACACTGGTATCATAGTGTCCATTTAAGGATTCTTCTGATCTCCTATCTTTATGTACTCAAGGTATTATGCTCCCAAAACATTTAGAAATTTTATCTTTTAATGATATGAAATTATGGAAAAAATAAAAAGAAAATAAAAATCACTCATGTCCCCACTATTTAGAGAAAAATGACAAAAACTAAGCCAAAACTAAAAAACAAACAAAAAAACCTATGTACAACTAGTGAAGATGCACACAGTTTTCAGTATATTTATTGTAAAAATTTCAGGACAAAGGTGAAAATAAACATTTGGGAGTTTGAAGAAAGTTGAAATGAGTGGTTTTCCTTAGTATTTTAAAAAATAGTATCAAAAAAGATGAAGAATGTATCGGTTTCACTTGAAACTGTATTTACTACCTGTATTAGCTTGAAAGCTCTAGTAATCTCTCCATAACCCTCACCTGATCAATCATTTGGAAGCAGTAATTTTCTTAAAGGGAGATCCATTCTATCTCCAGCTTCACTAATGACAGTTTATACCATTTGTTTTCACTAACCACTGTAAGTCAGAAACACCCCTCATCACAATTAATGGCCCTATTGTTAATAAGACTCCAGTAACTACAAAGTCCTAACAGAAAATTTACAGTGTAGACATGTAGTACTAAAAGAGCAAGTGTTAACATACTAGCTGCATTACATGTGCAATATTATTGCTCTATAGAAGACTGAGATTTTATATAGTGATTGAGATTTCTAATACATAATTGATAGGCTATTTATAGTTGTATTAATGAATATCTGCCAGGAATTCCTTCCTACTCATCCTACCCTAACTGTACCATTCCTTTAAAAACTAAGACCAATCTT
The DNA here is from genome assembly GCF_047511675.1 of Marmota flaviventris. NCBI lineage: Eukaryota > Metazoa > Chordata > Mammalia > Rodentia > Sciuridae > Marmota > Marmota flaviventris. Next base: position 71,360,027 of record NC_092508.1, read on the forward strand.
ATTACCCACCCCCACCAATCATTCAGATCTCTAGATCTGATATCTAGATCATTACCCACAGGAGGCTACCTAAGTTAAAAATAAACAGTTTAAATTCAATCCTTCAATTACATTTAAGAAACATTTTAGAGGCCAGGGTTGTGGCTCAGTGGTAGAATGCTTGCCTAGCATGTGTGAGGCACTGGGTTGGATCCCCTGCATCTCATAAAAAATAAACAAATAAAATAAAGGTATTGTGTCCATCTATAACTTAAAACAAACAAACAAAAACAAAACACCAAAGCGAAACATTTTAAGCACTCAAACCTCATGTGGTTAGTGGCTACCATACTAGCTAGCATATACTGAAGAACACTTCCACCATCACTTCCATCATCAGAAAGTCCAAACAGAACAGTGCTTTTCTAAAATCTACTAAATTTTCATGTAACTATTTTCTGTACACATTTTGACAATTTCTACTAAATGCGGCTCCAGCTCTTGCAAATGGCTGTTTTAAATTATTTAATTTTCAATGTTTGATTTCATTTTATAACAAGTCTAGAGGTCCCTGGTAATTAAATGTTAAATCTTAATTATATTTACATATCTGGCCAGGGACAGTGGTCTCGCCTGTAATTCCCGCAACTTGGGAGGCTGAGGCAGGAGGATTACAAGTTCAAGGGAAGCCTCAACAAACTGAGCCCGTCTCAAAAAAATAAAAGGGATGGGGATATAGGTCAATAAAGCACTTTGGGTTCAAAGTTCCCCATTACACCCCTCAAAAAAAAAAAAAAAAAAAAGCAGGCTTGTTAATTACTTTCAGAATGTGGAAATTGCTTTCTTCAATAACTTGTTTCTGGTTGATGATGACTTTTTACTTTTTTTTGCAGTGCTGGGGAATCAAACCCATGGCCTCCCACATGCTAAGTAAATATCCCCAGCCCTGACCACATATGCTTGGCAGTAGTATAGAGAGAACAGCTTTAAACTACAAGGTCTTAGGAGTTTGCATTCTTTGTAGTGATGTATGATCTCTTTTGTTCAGAGTTTAAAACTGATAACCAGCGAAGACTATGCTTATTCCTGTTTATTCCTCTATAGTGTTAAATTTACACAACAGCAGAAGCTGACATGACTATAAGACTCATTGTCTTGTTATCAATGTCGTGTTTTTGCAGTTAATGAAAAACAATAAGAAAATGACATTTTTAAAAAATAAAATATATTGTGGGTTAAGAAGAAGACAATTTTCATAATAAATTCTATTTAAATATAATATTTTGAATCCAAAGCATCTCAAAGGACTGACAGAATATACTGAAACTGGTATCCTTCAATTTTGTGTTTTTGTTTTAAGTAGGCAATGCAAAGATAACAGGGAAGAATTCAGCAAATGTTTTAGAAGCATATTGAAATGGGATGTGAAATTTTAATAAAATTCTTGGCTACAAGGTCTTAAGTCTTCTTTGAGCAACAAGGAAACAGTTCAAACTGTAAAATAGAATCAATCAGTATGCACTTTATTTCAAGCCAAGGTTTTACATAGGACCAACAAACTAAGTGTGGGCAAACCGTTCATTCACATTTGAGAAATTACATGGTTTCTATTTAGATTTTAAAAGAGTAGTTTGTTGCCATAACATCAGAATTTAATCTGAAACCACCTGAAGGTGTTTTAAGTGTATCCTAAAGTTGTTGACAGAGGAAAAACACAATGTTATGGAAGTATACACAACTCATGACCACACTGTAGACCATTCATGTTGAATAGGTAATGTTCATCTGTTTGAATTTCAAAGGTAGTGAAAAATATTAATCATCAAATAAATGCTCAGAATTACCAAGAAACAGTTAAAAATGACCAGGATCCAAATTGGTTATTTATATCATATTTATCTATAAAGAAGTGACAACACTAAAAAACACGTTGAAAACCAGTGTTTTAAACTTTGAATGTGGGATTTAAAAATATTCCATTAACTTGAGATTGTAACAATTTTTTTTTAAACCAAATATCATTTGACTGGCAATTCTGATATAATTTATAGCTATAATATTCCTAAAAGGAATACTACACATACTATGGCCTATCAAATATAATATGCATTTTGAAAATCAATACAAAAATTTATCCATCATTTCTACATCTCTTATACTTTTTTTTTAAAATTAGGTTTTATTGCTAAGTGAATTAGAATTCAAATTAAATTTTGGAAACCTAATATAATGTTCTTCATAACCTCTTTCCCATTCTTAAAAAAAATTTTTTTCAAAACACTGGAAGTAAATGATTATTAAAAATATGACTGCAACTTAAGGCATTTTAAAAGGAAAACTAGATGCCATTTGGCATTTTATTTTAAAAGCATATTTTGATCCACTTTTCTCACTAACAAGAGACTAAAACACAAACCTTTTCTCATAAATATGACTATTCAGAACACAAAAAAGGGTTGATGGGCACTGCTTAGATATTGAAAACAAGGGTAATACTTTTCCACTCACCTAAAAGAAAAAGTCTTTTGATTACCAATTTTATAAACATTGAATTTGCTGGCCAGTGTTAAAAGGTCCAGCAGAATTTTAATTCAGCAACACTTGAGAATGAATATATATGTACATGTATACATGTATATGTATATATTCATTTTATGTATAGTCAATATATTTAATAGGCATTCCCCCCACAAAATTAATTCATACTTAATTGCCAGTTTTAATAAACACTTGTTCACAGATCATCCATTTGTCTTAACTGAAGTTAGGCAATATCAAATGTTCTGTTATGGTCTCCATCTTCTTCAGAATCATCCTCTGAAGCTGTTGAAAGAAAACAGGATGATCAAGAATGATTTTAAGGGGGATGAGAATGGGATGTGTAAATATGAAGCCAGAAGAGCAATGACTTGTAAAATAAAAATCCCAATTTAGTACACTGTTTTGGTCAAAATGATAAGTTATCATGACAGGGTTAGGGTGGTTTGATTGTGAGTGATGCCTATCTGAAATGCCCCCACCCCCACATCTTTTTGTGATGTTACACAGTTTTTATAAAAATGAAAATGCTTTAAAATGTGGTTCAAAAGTATCTTCTAAAATGTTTCTGAGATAAATTTGTGTTCATAGTAACTAATGATAAATACATCAGAGAAAAAGTGAATTTAAGGCAAGTCCTCTCACACACCTGAGTAGAATCTGGCTTATTACCGCTGCATGTTTGATGCATCCGATGAGAATGGAAAAAAATGTACATAGAATAATAGGTTATGGGTGTTCTTGAAATTTACATCAATGCTATGTCTATACAATGCCAAGAAAAAAGTTTATTTAGTAAGTCAAAAAGCTTTATATAGACACAGCCTAAGTTAAAAGATTTGGCTTCACTAAACAACTACTACTGAGATTATTCTGTCTCTAAACTGTCAGAAACTTATCACTTTAGCAATATTTCTGACCTCAGTTTATTCAAGAGTCATTAGTAGATCAAGATTTAACATAAAACATCATGGAATGTCTTTAGGAAGGTAGTAAAATACTATGTATTCTGTAAATTGCTTAACATGTGAAGTAAAATGAAAGTCTGCAAAAATCTAATTAACACCTATCCCACTATCAAGGGCAGAAAAGTTTAATGTACTCTTTTCTTGTATTAATACTGCACAATTTAAGGACACCCAAAGCAAAGCACAGGAAAAGTATGCAACATTTATAGATAAAATCTATTTTTAATAAATGATACCAAGCATATACCCAACTCATATCTGAAATAAACCCTATGGTCTTTATGTTTAAATTTTATGTTGTATCAATAAAGAAATGCCAAACTAAAAAAACAGAACAGCCTTATAGGAAACTTGTGTTTTCTACTGGATTAATTCCATAGGAGAAAAAAATTCAGTTGGAATTAATTTTCAGAATATTAGTACTTAAAAAAGACTATGTTTAAGAAACCATATTCTAAATAAGAATTTTTAAAATTCTAAGAATTAAATTAAATTAAAATTCTAAGAAAGAATTAATTCTAATTCTCTAAGTAAGAATTAAAAACACCCCCCCCCCCCGAAAAAAAAAACCCCTAGAAATGTGGGGGAAACATACCAAAACATTATTATCATCACATCTTACAGATTATAAATAATAAAATTATTATTTTTAAAAGAATAAAAAACTAAAGAGACTTGTATAATGGCTAATATAAGGGATCAGAACTAAGAAGTCATAAAAAAATTTACACTAAATGAATTCCAAGTGATTCCTTTATTTTCACATATACTAATTAAAATGATAAAAATGTGTTGTTCAGTTTTATCTGAAATCCTTTTAAAACTTAAAATTAGTAAACTAACTTAGAAAAATCCACATCCTGATAATATTCGAGAAATCAAAAGGTTTTTACGAGAACTATTATCAAAGGATGCTGAGCTTTGTCTAAATGCAAAAATCTTATACACACTATAGGTAACACTCCAAGAATTTTGAGGATGAGTATATGGGTAACCAAATGGTGAATACATAGTTAAAAACACTTCAAATAGCATACTAGAATGGGGAATCTTTTGCTTTGGGTGGAAAAGTAGAAGAGGCAGATATTGAATAGGGGTAACCTTGGATTTTCAAGCAACTGTTATAGAGATGTACCCACCAGGCATGAAGCAATTGGACTTTGAAGAGGATGGGCTGTTAAATGCCTTTGAAGATTTGGGGTTTATGTACTTTCATCTGGAAACTCAGACAAGCCTAATGGTGTGTGTGGTCTTAAAAGAGATTGGAGCTATCTACATAAAATATCCACAAGGACCTGAACAAGGAACAGAAAACCTTAGGGCTTTTGTTATGGACTTAGAATCAGGATTCTTTTCTCCTTTGTTTTCCTAGAACCATGTAAATACCAAGGAAAACATTTTATGATCTAATGAACTAAATAAAAAGTAAAATTTCTTAAAACACTAAAATAGGAGATATGCCTTGATTAGTAAATTTATGATTTTATTACAAGTGCTAAATTTGAAGTGATCAAAAATAACTTATTTATAATAAAATGCTAGTGGTTAAAATTACATCCTTCCTTACCTTAAAATAAATAATTTATTTCAATTCTGTTAAAAAACTAGTGTCAATTGCCCAACCCATATTTCCCAGATCAATCATTTTGGTATTAATAAGCCTATAAATGAGGATCTAATTTGGTAGAAAAGAGTTTATATACTTATGTTTTGTTCTGTGGGTTTAATTTGCAAAAGTAAATTCAACAAGTCTGGGGAGGGGAAATTCCACCTACTTTCGAGATCTTCCATATGTGCCTGAAGAGTTCTTGCAAGGTTAATAAACTAGAAACAATGCAGAAAGAAATACAGTAGTTTAAATGTTGCAAATGGATCTAAAGAAAGAATCAGTATAGGAGATTCATTTTTACTTAAAAAAATCAAACATCATTTTAATCCTTTTAATAGGGGACTTTCTCCCCCTACATCAAAAATTATAACCTTAAGGGTGTTATTATTAAATGTTTTATATAATCATTATCAATGAGGTAGAAACCAGTTTATTGGAACTGGAAACATACAATAAAATAATTACATCCAATGGCATGGTTTTCTTATACTTTTTAAAAATTATGAAATAAAGGGGGAGGGCCCCCCAAAACCCTTGCTCTTTGGACAAAATGAATTCAAATATGCCTGCCTAAATTTGATAGCTCTAGATACATTTTATACTTCAAAAAATTCTAAGAATCACTTTAATCTTATAATAATAATAATAATAATAATAATAATGTTTTTTTCAAGGTATAAATTCTGCAGACATATGCTTTACATGGTTTATTCATTCTCAAAAGAGTTAAGACACTTGTAGAAATCATTTAATGGAGTTAACTAAAGCTAAGGGCTCATGATTTATGAAGTACTTAGAAGTCAAGAGATCTTTGTTTAAATTCTCAATGTTGCTTCTGATAGTTTATTCTCTGTTCTTTCAATGATAATTTTTCAATAGACTCACTGTTATAATATTCACATGATAAAAGTGAATAGGAGTATTATATACATTGAATTGTACCCTTTTGATATAATTTTCAAAATAAAAACATTACATCTTAACATAAAATCTACTAAATTTTTAATCAACAAAGTGAACATTTATACAAAAACTAGTCTGAAAGATATATTTATGAACACATTTCAATATATTAATATTCAGAATGATTCTGTAATAATAGATACAGTAGAGACCCTAGGCCCTGCTACGCAAAATGGCCTAGACAACAGAGTACAAGTTTCCTTCAGTATACAGAGGCAAACAGCATTGTTTACTTAACAAATACCTAACATACAGCTAGTCTAAATGTTTTATTATGGTTAATAGTGTACACAGTTAACAGCAACTAGTCCATATTTTAGTTTGTATTATGGACACTTAAAAAATTAGTTTGCTGATCATTTTTTACAGTGTACTAACAAACAAATGAAGTCAATTTACTTTTGGCTTTTAGAGTTCAATTTCAGGATCCTAACCTGTTAATACTGAGGGCCCCCCCTTTAAATATTAAAAAACACATATCCTTGGTGTTCATAATTCTGTCCCTTTTTTCCCTGAAATATATTCCAATTACTTTCAAGAGCTGGAAAATTACTTCCTTCTCTAAATAGCTTTATGAGAAAATAAAGCTTGTGCAGAAGTAAGGAAGACAGCAATTTTCATTAAATCTACAATACTTTTATTTTTAACTTGTTTTTCCAAGGCAAATACTTGCTGCTGTATCACACCCTCCCTCTTCCCCATTCCAGTATTACTTACTCGGACACGTGTGCTTGGTTCATTTGTATTTCCCATCATATCAGAAAAGCTTTGTTCACACAAGTGTAATAACACAACTAGGTAGAGACCAGAGCTGATAAACTCATACTCAGCCTTCAACAGGGAAGCAAACAGGAGAAAAAGAAAAATGGAGAAGGAAAAATTAAAATGTGACCGATAGTCAGAGTTCATTGATAAACTAGAGGAAATATATTTATATCTAATTCCTGGTAAGGCATACAGTGCCATTCTATTAAAATAAGAAATAAAAAGTTGCCCTTCATAATTCCCTAACATTTTACTAATGCCATAAGTCCAAACAGGTGTGTGACTATCTTCTTTATTTTCAGTCTTCCTTTGTGTAATGATTTATATAAAAGTTTAGCTTTTAAATAATTTGATAGTAGAATGAATGCTTTGGTTTTTTATAAAGCTCATAATGGATTGCCTTTTACAAAAAGTAAGTAGCTATATGTTGGCTTAATATATTTATTTACACTAAATCAATATATTACTAAACTAATACCTATTCTGGTAGCTCAAGTATTTCATGTGTAATATAATTAGTTTGAAGGCAACAGAAAAATATAAGAATGAACTAACAAGATAATACTGTAACTCATTCACACAGAAATTTTAATTGGTAAAAAGAGTCCTTTGGTTTCAAACTATGTGTGTGTGTGTGTGTGTGTGTGTGTACACGCATGTATGGTGTGTTGGAAACAGAACCCAGGGTCTCAAATATGCTAGGTAAGTGCTCTACCACTGAGCAATATCCCTAGCCCTGTTCTGTTATTTTAAAGCTATGATTACAAATCATATTAGTATTTTTAAAACATCTAGGGATAGGAATGTGGCTCAGTGGTACAGCAATTTTCTGGCATGTGTGAGGCCCTGGGTTTGATCCCCAGCACTGAAAAAACAAAAATCTGATTTGTCCTATAATTTTAACAGTGAAAAGGTAAGTTGTGCCTTTTTTGAGCAATTAAATCATCAAGTTAATAATTGTGTATTTTTAGTATTTATTTTTAGCAAGTATTTGGTTATCAGATTCTACAGAGTATTCAAGAAATTTGAAATTTGTTTTTTAAAATGCTTATTTTGTAACTCAAAAAATTCACATATCAAGAAAATTTTTACTAAGTCTTAAATGCTTAATCACCTTGCAGAAAAATGAAGCCACTAGAAAATGAGGAAATTAACTATCAAAATAATCACTTAAAATTAGGGTAGTTGTCAGGTCACTAGAATCCATGATACATATAAAACAAACAAATTAAAGCTGGGAAGCTTAATCAGACCAGTCATTGTTTTAAATAATGACTCCACCAGGTATTTCCAAACATTTCTAAGTCATGTAAGAATGTGAGTCATTAAAGTGCTTTGAGAACAATAAAAACACTCCCTGAATGAAAAACCAAAGCCTTCATTTTAAGAGAAATGATGAACATCAAAAGAAGGAAGATGGCAGGAGAGAATCCTTTTGAAACCTACTCATTCTTTAAAATTATTTCTTTTCCCTGCACTATTCCATATATACTATATACTCTTTCCCCTGTTCTTTAAAATACAAATGCTCAGCTGTCTATGTAGACTTTTTGGGGATTGAAGTGATTGCTGAAAGTTATTTTCTTTTTGGACGACTGGCTCATTAGAGGAATATAATAAAATTGTTATAAAATATAGCAGTTATTTTATACAAACCACCAATGTTTCATTCTTTAGAAATCAGTGATTCTTAAGCCTGATCTAAACAATCTAAGCAATCATGATCTTTTATTTTTAAGAGATCTGGGAATTCTTAAATGATTTATTTTAAAAATAAAGGCTATTCACAAGAGACCTTATATATTATAAAATTTTATTTATATGAAATGTCCAGATCAGGGAAGAATAAGTCAGAGTTCACTGATAAACTAGAAGAAATGTATCTATATCTAATTCCTGCAAGGTGATTAAGCATTTAAGTTTATTAAATAGACTGGTAGATGCCAGGGGCTAAAAGATTGAATGGGAACAACTAGTAATGGCTATAGAATTCGCTACAGGATTCTCTTTGTAAAGTAATGAAAATATTTCATAGCTAGACAAATGGTGGTTGCACATCACTTTGAACATGTATCAAAACCACTGAATTGTCCACTTTAAAATTATTTTGATATTGTGTGTACCTCATCTCGTATAAAATTGGGGTCAGGGAAGGGTCAAGCACTTCATACATTCCCTTGCCATCGTATTTCTTTTCATAACAAATACACTAACCACACTTGGATAGTTGGGCTCTAGGGTCACCCTTTTGATCTCCTTAAACACATACTTTCTGCTCCCAGAGTTTTCCTTCAGTAGGGAAAGATATTGAGCTCTTTATTCTATCATTTAAGCATCTCAAATACAGTTCTGGGGAAAAAAGGTTGGCATGCCTATTCTGGAACCACTTTCCTAAGTTTTTATTATTTTCAGGCTTATTTAGGGAGCACAACAAATTTTACCTTGATGAATTAAAAACCTGTACAATGACTGCCTTTCACTTAAAGTTACAGAAAAATTACAAACACCTAATGCAGTAACAGATTTATGTTAAAAGTATTATTGCTAGTTTAATGCAGGGCTTCTGACCATGACTTAATCTTTTCTTCAAGAGCTGTCCTTTAAGCATAGAATAGACACTTACCAAATTAGGCAAAATATACTAACTTGTTCATTTGCATGAGCTCTATGTAGTTCATGAATATCAAAATCCTCCAGGTTAAGCTGCAACTTCTCTTTACAAAGTTCACAGGTGGTTACAGCCTCTAATGAAGAACCTGGTAAAAATTAAATGACAAGTAAGACTTATTTTATACTGTCCTTGAAAAACATTTCCCCTCCTAATTTTTAGGTTTAAAATGCAGAAAGTTTCAAGAAGGGGACTAGAAAAAAAGGGGAGAGTATAGTAGGAGAGAGATTATGTTCCTTCAATAAACCAGTAACATCTCTTAAAATAGTAATCTGTAACACCCAATGTGCATGTCAAGTCCTATCCTATGATATTTAAGCCTCCACCCATTATTCAAATATCTCTGCTATATTCTTCTCCTTGATGTTCACATATCCTTTTGATTGAGGGAAGCTGAAAGAGGTAATGGAATGCCAGGCAATGGAATGTCATCCATGCTTCCTACTTCTTCCTCAAGTATCTTGACTAGATACCATGTAAGCAGTTTAATGATAACATCTCAAACAGCTAGTTTTTACATAATCAGGCCAGTGTCTTTCAGATAATAGCCTACACTAAGATCTCCTGGCTTCTAAGGAATGTGCCTGCCCTGCTGACTAACAGGGGAAAAATGTGTCCACACCTGTGTCCAGATTAAAGCAGCTCTCTGGGAGTGGAAACGTAGTTCTATGGTGGAGTGCCTGTCTAGCATTTGCAATGCCCTGTGTTTGATGCCCAGCACCACAAATCCAACCAACCAACCAACCCAGCTACTTTTGCCTATAAAAGAATTATTAAGTCCTGATACATGCTAACACTATGGCTGAACCCTGAAAGCATTCATTTTGCTAAATAAGATAGATACAAAACAAGAAATATTTTATGATTCTACTTACGTGACATATCTACATTAGGCCAATTCAGAGAGACAGAAAGTAGATCAAAAGTTACCAGGGACTGGGAAGGAGTGGGGGGTTACGGCATTTTAAGGGTACAGTTTCTGTGTTGGGTATGAAAAGGTTTTGAAAATACATGGTAGTGATGGTTACACAATAAATGCAACTTAAGTATACACTTACATAGTCAAAATGGAAATTTTTATATCTATTTTAACACATTTTTTTAAAAGAGGGAAACATTTGTTTCAAATGCATTAAACAGTTGATTATTATAAAATTCTGGCTCCAATTTAGTAGGTTTAGTGTAATTAAAAATGTAGATTCCCCATTCTTGCTTTAAACAGGGTTTCCAAATAAAAAATGTCCTAAATTAGAATAAGTTACATGAAAAACAAATAAGATGTTTAAATTAAATTCAACTCACATTTCTTAGTGTTTTGTGCCAAACAATAATTAGAGGTTTTAGAGATTCTGCAGAGAGTAATCAGTAGCCCATCTTAAGAAGTATAAAAAACTCTTAAACTAATGCATATTTTCAAGAAAACAGCTAAAAGGAAGGTAAATTCCAATCTGAGGAAGTATATGATAATGTCTCACAATGAGTTGTAGACAAAGTACATTCGATTTTTGCTATACAATCATGCACAGTTTAGTCAAGGAGAAGATTGATACTCCTTTAGCTTATGAAAACAAAAGTTTATTGTAAAAATGACATGCTGTGTTATACTGGCATTGGCCTCATGTATCTTGTTTTTACAGTCTCTTGAATGCATCATTTTCTCTCATACTTGATTTAATCTAAGAGCATTTTGTTTATCATGACCCTAAAGTTCAAGTCCAGCAAGACTCTTGTCTAAAAATAAAAAATAAAAGGGCTGGAGATCTATGAACCCAAAATAAGAGTTGTTCTTAATAAGAAAACAAACCAAAACCAAACAATAACAAAAAAAGTGGCAAGCTATTCCACAGGAAAGGGACAAGCAAACAGGAGAAAACACACTGGTATTATAGCTCAGGGGGTAGAGTTCCCCTGGGTTCAATCCTCAGTACCTTACAAAAATAAATAAATAAATAAATGAATATAATCATTCTCAAGAGCCTATAGCTAGCTGAGTGTTGGAGACAATAGTCTAGTCTAGTATAACTCCAAAAAGGCAATGTTCTTAAGCAATAAACTTGTATTATATGTTCCTCCACACTCAACATTAACAATCCAATTGCCAGGGTATCAGAAGTTGAATCAAGTTGTTCTTCATTTTGGTAATATCTAACATTGCTGGGCCCTTACTCAGTGTCAAGAACCATGCTAAGCACTTCATGTGTAATCTCTTAATGAATCTTAATAACACCTCATGGTAGTGACTAATTAAGCCTATAAGGTTATCGTAACACCAAACTACTAAGAGAAGAGGCAGCTACAAAAGAAATGCATTGTTCCAGAGCCTGGGACTCAGACAAGCTTATAAAGTAGACTACTTCCCCACTCATACTCCTTCAAAGAAAGATTCTGCTTATTCCTTAAGAACCACATTTCAGAAATTTGCAGGAAAAGTTTCCAGTGGCAGGCTGGGGATAGAGCTCAGTTGGCAGGGTGCTTGCCTTGCATGCACAAAGCCCTGTGTTTAATCCCCAGCAGCACCACCACCACCACCAAAAAAAAAAAAAAAAAAAGAGTTCCCAGTGGCACCTAATCTCTGTCTTGAATGGGTAATCTGACTCCTCCAACAGAATATGAAAATTAATAACACTGCTATCAAACTTCACAACATATCTACTTATGTCACCAAGCTATACTTATCAGGCCCTAATCTTACACTTATGTTCATTTATTAATTTCGCACCCTACCAGGTTCTCTAGTACTCATGGTCTAACACCAATAAATTCTTTTAAGAACCAGACTTTTTGAATCATCTCTTTACCTTTATGTGTGAATCACAGTGCCTTCTGACTAAAACATCCTCTTTTCTAGGCATTTTTATCCCAGAGTCCCTCGTACCTCATAACCAAGAAGTGAGGACAGATGCTCACTCATCGATATTTTCAAACCTCATTCATCAAATGACTTGCTACTTTCTTTTTTTAAAAATACATTTATTTATTTATTATTATTATTTTTATGTGGTGCTGAGGATCGAACCCAGTGCCTCACACGTGTGAGGCACTCTACCACTGAGCTACAGCCCCAGCCCCCACTTTCTTCTTTTTTGGTACTAGAGATTAAACCCAGAGCACTACCACTGAGCAACAAACCCAGTCCTTTTCACTTTTTATTTTGAAACAGGGTCTTGCTAAGTTGCTGAGGATGGCTTTGAACTTGCAATCCTTATGCCTCACATTTCCAAGTCTCTGGGATTACAGCTGTACACCACCGTGCCCAGCTTGCATCTTCCTTATCAACTTATTTTTTGGTTATTTCAACATCCACATAGAATAATTCACTTTGAATTCCATTATGATCCCACCTCAGGTACCCACTTTAAGGTCATACCCTGACCTGCACTACTCCTAGGATCTTCATTTCAAGCATCTTCTCATTTTGCATACCTACAATTTAATCACTCCAGCTCTTTTCAACTTGTCTGGCAGCTCTCTTTAATATCAAGACTCAAAGACATTGACTTTACCATTTTCTATCCACTTCCTGATTTAAATTTACAACATCATACCACAATTATGTGCTTAATGATACCCTTAACACCCTCTGTGATATTTACCAAGTAAAGGACCCAAGCCCAATAAACTCAGTGTCTGTATCCAAGAAACTGCAAAGCTGCTTTTTCAAAAAATGCATGTGTCTCACCTTAAAATGTTATTTAAAATTTGTGTTTCTGTAGCACTGGGGATCAAACCCAGGGCCTTGCACATGTTAGTCAAGCATTCTACCACTGAGTTAGACCCCCTGCCTAAAATCATAGTTATGGATACTACTGCTACCTGGAAATCCTACCATACAGACTTAGAATGCTATTTTGCCCACATTTCAAAATCTCCTAACCTGTCTCACAATCAGATAAAAAAACATATTTCTTTAACAAATTAGAAACAATTATATAGAAAGCAATGCATCCTCCCACCAAACCAACAAACTGATGTCAACAATAGCTTTCGGGAAATGAAACATCCCTTCTTTCAAAGGGTAATCATTCAACAATTTGTGCTCTGGATCCCATCTTAATCTCTTTTTCAAAGATTTTTTCCCCCTCTCCACTGGATTTTCAAACACATGACTGAAAGTATCCAATCTGAAACACTTTCTGTGACCCATTAAGATTCTCTAATTCCTGATGCTGTCTCCAGTAGCCCTGGCAATAATTTGTTGAAAGAGAGGTCTATGTTGCTGTCTGCCCTTTCTAATTTCCTTTTCTCTCCTCAGTCCTATCTAACTCACTCCAGAGACTGAAGTCACCAATCAGGATATCTATATGTTATCAAAACCAACTGTCATTTCACTATTCTTACTTTACTTGACACCTCAGCAGTATAAGGTTGATCATATTGCCCTTAGGCTTGTACAACATAACATTTTCTTAGCTTTCTTCCTATCTAACTAGAGGCTGCTCTTTAAATCTCCTTTGCTCTCAGTAAATATTTGGGTGTCCCAGGGCACTGTCCTGGGCATATGTCTCTGATATTTAACTCCTTCACTAGAAGACTATTTAAAATGTTATTTATTTATTTCCTTCTGGTTCCTTAACTGTAACTTTTGAGTATTTCTCCCAAAGTGCCAGGCTTGTCTAGCTAATAGAATACTCGACCACTTTTATATGGTCACCTAAAAAGTAGCACAAATACAAATGTCCAAAACAGAACACTTAGTTTCCTGTCCCAAATCTGTTATATTTCTGGCTTCTTTCCAATCCAATTTTACCTCCAAAACCATATCAAAATCTATGAATTTCTATCATCATTGTCACTACTACCACATCTAGATAGCCATTACTAACTCTAGCAAGTGCTACTGTAATAGCTTGCTGGTTGGTCTTCCTGCCTCTACACCTGATCTCCCTAAAATTCATTATTCACAGAGCAGCCAAATATAAATAATACCATTTTATTCCTTTCCCCTCAGTGGCTTCCCATCATACTTAGGTAAAAATCTAGCTTTAGAATTTATCTTCAAAAGTCTTGCACAAGGGGCTAGGGCTGTAGCTCAGTGGCAGAGTGTTTGCCCAGCACCTGTGAGGCACTGGATTTGATTATGAGCACCACATAAAAATAAAGGTAACTAGTTCTTCCCCTCTAAAAAACAACAACAAAAGTTTCTGCTGACCTCTCACTACTGATGTATCACACCTTCCCCACCATCACTAATTATACACCAGCTATACTGAGCATCATACACTGAAGTCATCCCCATCTTTAAAGTTTTTGTACTAGCTGTTCTGATAAAAATTCCCTTCTCACTCTGGAATAGCTAGTTCCTCACTGATCAGCTATCAGTTTAAATATCCTCACCTAAGAAAGGTATTCCTTTAACAGCCAATATACGCACAAGAGCAGGTGCCTAGTTGTTCTTATTTACTAAACGTGCCTGGCTCTGTAACAGTTCTCAATGAACAAATGGACCCTGTGATAGGTATTATCCTAATGTGATAAGTGATACAACAGCATGAGAAACGAGTTTTTCTCAAAAATACAGATGGTAAATGTTGAGTGTATTTCTTTGATTCAGAAAGATTTTACATGACATAAGCGTCATCAGGAATTGTAAATTGTTTTATATATGTATGAAGAAACAGTTGGGTAGCAATACCATAGAAATATTATTATAAACAAATTTATAAAGCATGACAAATGCTCTTTCTAAAAAAATGATTATGATACTTTTTGTAAGAGTCTAAATTCAAAATTAGGTAAGTCTAAATTCAACAATTAATAAATTATAACTTTGTTAGCCAAAATGAATACATACGTGTATCTCTTGGAAAAAAATTGGAAACAAAATACACAAAGGGGTAAATCTTACCAGAGTTAATTTTGGCCTGTAACCACTTTTTCATACACTCTTGGTGGACATACTGTAAACTTCCTGTGCACTTGCATGGCTCTATCAGCAAATTAGATGAAGATGCAGCTGCCATCTGACAAATTCTACATAAGTCACCTTCTTCTTCTTCAGAGTCCTCTAAAAGAAGGCTAGAAAAGAAGGCACAGTTTCCCAAGACAGAAATAATAATTCATCTTAGTATATCATTCCAATTACATATAATCCTAATCTCTCATTATTATTCTCCTCATACTAAGTGGAAAAAGTAAAGGACAAAAACAACAAAGCAGTGATAAAAATAAACAGTAATCATAAAAAAATTTCACTGAGAATAAAAATTTATAACAAATATTTTAAAGTAAATGAAACAGGGTATTCTACCACTTATCTTTAAGTGATTTAAGTAAATATGTCTTTGGTAGCACAGTTTTAAGTTCCCATATTTTTCACAGTCACTTTATATATACTCTTCATTTTTGTCTCTCATCACTCCCCCAAATTTAAGACTATTTCAGTGAATAAACACATATTGACTTGTGCTTTCTCAGTTATATGTTAGCAGAACCACCTATTTTTCAACTGTTAACTTTCTTGTATTAGATCATAGTAAAAAATGAATAAGACGTTAAATTCTCCATTTCCCCACCCCCAGCAATCTTATTGAATCATCCAGATTTCTACAAGGGTAGACTTTTAAAGCACAGAACAATTTCTATTAACATTTGTCAGGTCAACAAATGCTATTTAATTTAGATGTTATTTAATTTACATGCAGAATAGTAATTTGATAACAACAAAATAACTTTGTTAAAATTCCTATAATAGTCTACCTTGACACCAAAGGGCAAATAAACAGATAATACTGAATGCTGAACTGCTACCAAAATACAACCTGAATTGTATAGTCTCCTAATGAATCTGGCAAAAGATTTGTGGAAAGCAACAAGCAGATTTACAACTTTTAGGTAATTTTCATGCCTTAGCTTTATCAGAGAAACAGCCACGCATAAATTATTTAGAAAGGTTGAAAATATGGCATTTGTATTACTTTTAACTTTCTAACCTATTAAGTTTATTTTTCACTTAGGAGATCAATTCTTAAAATTCTCATATATAAGGCAAAATGAAAATACAGACACATATTGTGGTAAAATATCCTCAAAGGGCTGCTTTTCAAACTATCTAACCAGAAAGGGTACAGGCCTAATGTTTTGTGGCAGAGATATCAGACCTGATTATAAAATGAAATTATAAGAACATTATAATGAAAAACCAAAGCCTGAGGAAGGGGTTCATTTCCCACCCTCAGCCTTTCTCCGCGAAATTATGGGTCTGAATCTACTGGATTGTAAATAGCTATCTTTAGGAGACTGAAATGCAAACATCTCTGTGACAGGCTTCCAAGGCCAGAGATCCAACAGATGCCTATAATTTTTAACTTTCTGAACTGGGAAGAAATGTTCCTACATAGCTTGATTGCTAGGACAATTAACTGTTGTCTAAACCATTACCTCCAAGACTTAGTTATTAGAAATACAACTCTTAGGGAAGTAAGCTCAAATTATCTTGAGTTACTGTAGTGGCACCCCCCTCCTCCACAGAAAATCTTAATTAAGTTTCTCCAGAAATCTTTACCATAATTATCTTAAGACTAAAGAATCTCTACAAAAGAGTTCATCGGAGTTGTGCTTCCTATTTCCTGTTGCTCTATCTTATAATAATTAAATTTGGCCATAGGCCTGAAAGAGACCAGCACTCAGATACTGAACACTTCTTTATTAGTTACTCAAGGTTCAGGGGATTAATTGATTACAGTGAAAGCTATACCCTCTGAACCTGGCTGCAGCCAACTAAACTGTTTCCTGCTATCTTTGGTGTCCTACCTCATCTGTTCCCTACAACATTACTTCTGCCTATGGTGAAGGCTACTTCCCAATAAAACTCACAAGTGCTGTAGTGTTTGTTCTACACCTGTGAGCCACTTACCATAAATTCCCTATGCATGGTCTTTGGTCATACAGGCCAAGAATTAAAACTCACCAATGTTGTTATGGTTAAGAAATGATGTCAAATTTCCTATAAAAGCCCCTTGCAACCTCAGCTTGGGGCCCAGAAATTCAGAGCATTAACTCATATGAGTCCCTGCCTGGTCTCTTGCTGAGCTGAGGCAACTTCTCCAATTGTTTCTCTTTGACTTTGCCTTCTATGTACAATATTGCATTCTAATCAACCTAACCTTGAGGGCAAGAATTATAATAGTTACTACATTCCTCCAGCAGATAGCTCATAGAAGAAGTTGTGTAAAAGATTTCTTTCGTACAAAAACACTGCAAGACCTGAATTAAAACTGACACTTGCAGGGCACAGTGGCTCATGCCTGTTATCCCAGCGGCTAAGGAGGCTGAAGCAGGAGGATCCTGAGTTCAAAGTCAGCCTCAGCAAAAGCAAGGCACTAATCAACTCAGTGAGACCCTGTCTCTAAATAATATACAAAAATAGGGCTGGGATGTCATGTCGCTCAGTGGTTGAGTGTCCCTGATTTTAATCCCCCAGTACCCCACCCCCCCAAAACAAAACAAAACAAACAAAAAAACCTGACACCTATTAATAAATCCGAATATGTAAAGAACATTCAATATACACTTAAGCTTCAAAAACAAAACAAAGTTAGGTGCAGTGGTGCATTGCTGTAATCCCTGTTATTAGTGAGTCTGAGCAGGATTCCAAAGCCAGCCTCGGAAACTCTGTAAGACCTCATCTCAAAAAAAAAAAAAAAAAAAAAAAAAAAAAAAAAGGTGGGGAAGACGTGGCTAGGTATGTAACTCAGTTGTAGCATGCATCTGGGTTTGATCCCAGTAAATGGTAAACAAAATAAACTCAGTAAAGACTAATACAGATTTATTATCTCTTGCCAACCCCGTTTAGTAAAAGTCTAATCAAGAAAGAGGATAAGAGACTAACATTTTAAAAAATCTGTTTGTACCTACATCCTAAATTGGTTAAAAATAACCATTAGATTATTTCTTGATGCAATTTACAACCCCAAGTGCCTACCTCATTATTAATTTTCCCCATTTATCTGTAAGTGAAACAGTACCATCATATAAGTATGTTTGGGAAGGAATTTCAGGTATCCAATATTATTAGAAGTCATATACAATTAAAAAGAATTCTTTCTCTAATTTGTTCTAGCTATACAGCTTAAGATGAATATTCAGATTTACCTCTCTTTTATTTTCTGTAATCTCTCTGGATCTCTTGAAGGTGCACTTTTAGTTTTTTCACTCTTTCCCTCAGCTGAATTCCATCCTGAAGGAATAATATCTACAGTGATCATGACATTGTCGGTCAAATTACTTCCAAGTGCTGGGGGAACTGCAAATCGGAATAAGGAACCAGGAAGAATCCCTGCTATTCCTGTATTTCTTCCACCTTGAGCAGAATCTGATGAGGAGCCACCTGTAGAGGCACTGCTTGATGCTCCAGCTGCTTGTGGTCTGTTGGCAGTAGCCCCAAGAGAATCACTCTGTGCTTCAAGGTGAACTACTTCATTTGATTCTCTTCTGAAAATATGAGATCTAGATGGTATGTCAGAGGTAGTTGTCCTTGAAGATTCATCTCTTCCCTCTCGTCTCCTTCTAGAGAACAAAGGTGTGCATCTATTTCTAAGGGAGGAAGATAACCACGGTCCTGTATTTCTACCTTCAGATTCCTGGCTAAAATTTTCTGAATCTGGCTCAGAGCTATGATTCTGGCTGAGTGATGACAAACCCCATCTTCGCCTCAGAAATCGAAATCCTTGAGAAGCTTCAGATCCCCTATTATCATTAACTTCAGAAGGTGATGTTGCATTACTCCGAGACTGTGAAGTTGTTAGAATTCTTGGAGAAATGTAAGAATTTTCAGAATTCAGGGATCTTGTATTCAAGGAATCCTGACTAGATCTTCGTGAAAAAAATGTAGATGACATGCTAGAAGCTATACGTGACAACAATCTTCTGGTTGTGCGTCTACCTTCATTGTCAGAAGATTCTTGAAATGATCTTTGAGATGAACCAACTCTTTCTGAACTGCTTATGGATGGGGTTTCATCTCTGCTTGAAGTATAAGAAAATCCAGGATGTGCACTGCTTCGAACAGATTCTGATTCTCTTGGAGAAAAATTTGATCTTAAAGAATTTCTGCTGGAGTCCCTATAACTTGGTATTGTTTGATGTTCAGAAGGCAACTGGTGGCTTGTGGATGATGTATTCAACTGTAAAGTGCTCAATGAGTTCTCTTTTGGTCTTGCTCCCTGTGAATATGAAGAAGGAACTCTGTCTTGAACATCTATTTTTGAAAGGAAGGAAAGGTAACCAATTATATGAAATAATATTATTAAAGTTGCATTTATTAACTACTACTTGCTAGCAAAATGAAATGCTAAATTTGAGCTGAATACTGCTGTCTTATAACTAGAGAGCTTAACTATCATTAGAGAAAAAACAGTAATGTATTTCTCTTCTTATTCCTACTGGTAAAATAAAGTACCACCATGTCAAGTCAATATTGCAAATTCAAAAGAAAGACTATATCATGAGCTAATGAAAAGCAGTATGAAGGCTAAGCAGTTGAATGTATTATCAGAAACTGATATAATAGAAAAGTCTCCAAAAATCTAAACTGATAAAGAATTTTATATAGATCAAGTAATACAATCTAACCCTTAAAATGATTAAAAGCAAAATCATCCTAGGGCGATTATATACTATATACAATAAACACAAAAGTTACTTTATGTAAATATTATCACCCTTCTAAATTTATGACAAACCCTGCTAATAGCTAAAATTTCTCTAATTTTTTGACTTTTAAGTTAATAAGAACAGTTTGGATTTCTGATTGCTCATTAGAAAAAAGTTTGTCTTGGAACATTGCTTGGAACTGAAGTAGAACAGAGCTCTAGCACCTGCATTTTAAAAATATATCTTGGGGCTAGGGATGTGGCTCAAGCGGTAGCACGCTCGCCTGGCATGCGTGCAGCCCGGGTTCGATCCTCAGCACCACATACCAACAAAGATGTTATGTCCACCGATTACTAAAAAATAAATATTTAAAAAAAAAAAAATAAAAATATATCTTAACTGGAGTTTTGAATTTTTCTTTGTGAAGAACAGTTAGCTATATACCATATAGGAGAGCTCCATTACTACTGTGCTAAACATAGAGACTCATGAAAGGACAAACTGTTAGGGATTTAATCTATTTTTGTCCTGTATTTTTATATCCCCCAATCTAGAAGCCATTGATACTGTCTATTCAAGATCCTTCCACCAAAGCCAAAGAAATAAAACAGTGTTTTTATTTGTCTTCAATAAAGCACCCCAGTAAGATTACTTAAAATAACCCAAACTTTTTTTAAAAAAAAATGTACTTTCCTCTTCTATGTAAATCGAACTCCACTTCTGTCTGCTAATTTGTCAATTTTGACTACTAGTTTTCCCTTTCAATTACTTGGGGGTAAATATTTTAAACGCTTTGATGTAAACTGTGTAGGTCTTTACATCAACTTAATGAAAAGAAGCATACTCAAGTTATACTAAATAATTCTAAATTACAACTTAAAATAGCTGATTTCAACATTTAGCTATTTCAGAATCTAATTAGAAGTAGTTACTTATTAAACTATATCTTATAAACAAACTGACTAGAATTATCTAATGATACTTTTTAACATACGCATTCTTAAAAGGAATAATTTAACCAAACACAAACTTAAAGGCAGATAAACTCTAAATACTCAAGTAAATTGTTTATATTTTTTAAAGCAAAACAACGAATACATTACAACAAAATATATTATGTGGTTTGGGGATGTGGTTCAGTGGTAGGGCACTTACTTTCCTGGCATGCTTGATGCCCTGGGTTTGATCCCCAACACCACCCACCCACAAGGAAAGAAACATTATGCTATTTTTTATGAAGTCTACATAAGGACATATGATTCAATTCATTTATTCCTCTGTACTGTTTATAATGACATAAAGAAGAAAAGACAACATTATTAAATAAGTTGTACTTAACAACTGAAGTTCATACATACATGATGAAGCTGTGAAATCACCACTTCGGTGACTATAATCCATAAGATTACTAACAGAGGAATCTGTTCTTCTCTCCAAATCTCTCCTCTCTCTCATTAGGTCTGTTCCAAATGAACCAAGTACCAATGATGAAGATCTGGGAACTTGATTATGCCTCCAAGAAGAATCTTAAATTAATTGAAGAAGTTTTATTTTAGAGAAAATTTAAGACTTTTGGTAAGAGTAAATCTTCTGTAATATAGAGGGAGGTTACTGTTAATTATTATGGGAACCCCCACAAGTACCTATTGCAACCAAAATTCAGCAAAACACATCGTTCACTAATGAACTAATCAGTTATAACATATTTTTTCTCTCCTACTCATTCTCTTTTTGTTTGTTTTGGTGCTGGGCAACGAACACAAGGCCTTCCACATGCTAAACAATAAACACATTTTTAACAGTAAAATTTATCCTTATATATGATATCAGTGTCTCAGTCACCTCCTCCTAAACATATTTTACAATGTAAACATGATAAAAAATGCTAATCTGCCAAAGATGACAGAAATTCATAATCAATGAAAGTGATGTTGGGAAACTGCCAAAAACAAATCAAAGTCATCTTGACATGCAATTTTAATTACAGATCACAACACAATTTTATCATGGAAAAAAATTTGTTTGGGGAGTACTGGGGATTGAACCCCAAGGCTTCACTCATACTAAGCATACATTCTACCACAGAGCTAATATACCCATCCCAGAAACATTTTTATGGCTACCATATTTGGTTCATTCTTTAGTGTAAGAATTAATATACTGCAATTATGATCAAAATTTTACTCAATTTCCTTTTAAAGTAAATTAAAAATTAAGTCTCACACCTTGTCTTACTATTTATTGTGAAATTTTGGCTTCCTTTCGTAGTCCCAACAGCCTTAATGAAGGGAAAAAGCTCTAGGTACTTAATGCTGTGCCTTTATATAGCAGAAGAAAAAAATCTCTCTGCAACAGTGGTGTTTGTCTACAAAGTTAAGGACAATCTGCTCTTACCCATCACCCATCCTATATAGTACTTTTAATATTCTTCATATGGGCAGTGTCTTTCACATGGCAGTCCTGCCTATCAAAATAAAAATGAATTGCTTACATTCATTCAATTAGTAATCCATGAGCATTTTGAGAATTTTATCTCCAATTTTGTTATCAAAAGTTTTGTCTCCTTCTGACAACAATTTCAGGCACTAACATTTCATTTAGAGAAGTATAAGTGAGGAGAATTTGCTCTCTCAATAACAGATCTCAATTTATACAAGTATGTGTCTAAGAGTACAAAATATCAGACATGGAGTTTTGTGGATAAGTTACCTAATCCCAGTAACTTGCCTAATGCCATTCATCTACTCAGATGGCTAGAATCAGAACTAATTCCTTGAACAGAATTCTTTCTAGGATAGCACCAACTTCATTTTTTATTTAAAGAGTTTCCAGTTTCCTTATTTTGTTTTATGGTACTGGGATTGAACCTGGGGTATTCCATCACTGAGCTGCTAAATTGCTGATGTTCTCCCTAAGTTGGTGAAGCTGGCCTTGAACTTGCAATCCTCCTACCATAACTTCCCAAATTGCTGGGATCACAGGTATGCACCACTACACTGGGCTCAGTTTCCATATTTTCTGAAAATAAACCTCATATACCATGTTTATCATTTCCATAAAATATGCTCAGGAGGTGTTTTCAACATGTATCAATAGCTTTGGCTTTCATAATAATACTTGAAAAATTAATCTCCCATAAGAACCAGCATATAAATGCATGCCACTTTTAACCAATTACTACTACTACTACTACTACTACACTTTTAACCTGATTACTACTCTGTTAATATCCTTTATATTGTAGGATATTTGTACCAAATTTAGAAAAACTGCAAAATGAAGAGTTAATTTGCAAACTGCACTACATTTCCAAACCATTATTTTACATGAAAGTCTATCTGCTTATTCTCAAACCCAAGATCAATAAATGGCTTTAGTTCAAAATACATCTACAGTGACTTTTACAGAAATTGTATAATTCTTACCTGATACTGCATTTAAACCACTTCCAACATTTCTCCCAGCTGAGGTAGATGTACAATTTGTACAGGAAAGTTTAGGTCTTTTTGAATCATGATCCCGTTGTTGATTCTGTGATCTTGAGCGTGCTCCCTGAGTTATCTCAGATTCACTATACCACGCAGATTGAAACGGTGATGCTGATGCTGATGCTGATGTAGACTATTAAGTTCAAAAAGTTTTAAAGAAACAAAACTTGCTTGCATTCAACATTAAATTTAACCTATAATGCTCTAATAAATTCCCAAGGGACAATTTATTCCCACAAGTATCAATTTTCTATCATATGTTTTTTTTTTCTTAGCTTTTATCTCCTTCTACCCATGTATCACTTTACTATACAATATAATTGTTATTTTGCTAGTTATAAATCTCATTTACAACAAGTTCTCTTTATAACTGTACATACACACTTGGTTATGAAACACAGAAGAGCAAAAACTATCATCATTTTTCGTGGTTAAATATTTCAATCTTCTGAGAAACTTTGTTTCTTCTTCTTAAAGGTAGACAAGAACACCTTTAATAAAGATTTTGTCATAAACTAATTATGAATGCCCTACTATGAAAATGAGATTTCTAAAGTAATGAAAAATTTATTTATCAGCTGGGGGTACATACACTCACTGCAAGAGTTCCCTCTTAACATCTATAAATATCTGGCTTTGATCCCCAGTAGAAATAAAACAAAACCCCAAAACTTTATTACTGATCTGATTCCCACTGTCAGGAATACAGTCAGACAACACTACTTATGATTACGTTAAATAATAAATCCTAGCATTTGGAATTTCTTCACTAGTGAATCAACAAACTAAAATAATATTTAAAAACCCCTAGCTCCCTTTTTAACATATGTGGATACAAATTAAAACTTGTAACAAATGTTAATCATAATGTACAAACACTCCCAGTTACTTCACTGATTAAGCAGCTCCAAAAACAGGCAAGTAAAAAATAAATATAAAAATATAAAATATGTAAATAAATATAAAAATAAGTAAGTACTATAATAGGAGGTATGCTGAGAGTTTTCAGAAAAAAGCCTGTCTGCTGGAGGTAGGGGAGGATTTAGAGGTGGCTGAGGTGCTTAGGTGAAAATCAGGAGTTTATTGGGCAGGCAAATGAAGGAGGACATTATAGCCAGACAATAAGAAAACATGTCTATAAACCATTCTATCACAGTTCATGGTTAGCAATGAAATTTATTAACTTTGTATATATATGGAAAAGAAGAAGATGCAAAGCTAAAAATTCAAGAACATGGAGATATGATTTCATCAATATTTTATGACACTCTTCAGCTTAGCATTAACTTGGTCCTATAAGCCTTCTGGACCTAATAATCCATAGAGACACAATGAATTAATTGGCACAAGAAATAAAGTTCATTATATATCTCAGAACCAAATAATTTATGTGTTGTTATCCTCTGGGCAGTGGTTCTAATAACTTTGGATGCCAAAGATCAAAATTAAAAAGGTTTTAATTTAAAATTTGAAAAGAATGCTATTTACAACTAGCAGGTTTTTCTACTACCTAATCCTGCATAAGGTGGTCAATTTCACTGTGCATTAACTCCCCTTCTCCCTCAGCCTGATCCCCATTCTCTACTCTACTGGTCTCCCTTCTCTTCTCATAAAAATTTCTTTTTCTGCTTTTCATATATGAGAAACCACAAGACTCCATTCAACTACTGAAGGGCAGGCATCTAGGTTGGTTCCACAGTTTACACTTTTATTTTGAGACAGGTTCTCATTAACTTGTTCAATTATAGAGGCTAGCCTCAAACATGACTCCTGCTTCAGCCTCTGAAATCACTGGGATGACAGGCATGTGCAACCAAACCCAGGCCCCCTCTAATTTCTTTTAACAATTAAATTGGGAATTCATGTATCAATAAATTTTGTCCTGCTATCTAGAACTATTCAGGCACAATGAAATCAGGGGGTGAGTATGTCTTCAAAGTATATTGCTTTGTGCATAAACAGTGCTTAAACAAGTAGCTTTTGGGTTGTTTCTAGTTCAGAGCTATTAAGGACAATGGTGCTATGAATACACATGCACAAGTTTTTAGGCAGACATGTTTTCAATTCTCTTGGGTTAATAACTGATCACACAGTAACTTGATGTTTAACTTTTTAAAAAATATATATATATATTTTTAGTTGTAGTTGGACACAATACCTTTATTTTAATTATTTACTTTTATGTGGTGCTAAGGATCAAACCCAGAGCCTTGCACATACTAGGTGAGTGATCTACTGCTAAGCCACAATGCCAGACCCTGATGTTTAACCTTTTGAGGACACACTAAACTGTTTTCCAAAGCAGCTGTACCATTTGACAATCTCAACAACAATTTCTGAGGTTTCCAATTTTTCTAGTCCTAACATTTATTATTGTCCATATTTTCTATTTTAGCCACTCCAGTGAGCATTAAGTGGTATCTCACCATAGTTTTGATTTGTTTCCCTAATGATTGATGGTGATTATTGGCTATTTTTCTGGAGAAATGTCTATTCAAGTTCTTTGCCCATTGAAAAGTGGGTTATGCTTTAATTGTTGAGCTATAAAAGTTCTATTCTGGTTATAAATCCTTGACAACTATATTTTCTCAAATATTTTATTTCATCCTGCCTTTTTATTCTCTTGGTATCGTTTGATACACACAAATTTTTTTCATTCTGATGAGGTCCAGCTCTTTTTGCATTTGCTACCTCCAGCCTATGAATACTCATATGAAATTTAGAAGTGAACTAAGAATAATTAAATTTCTATTTGAGGAGTAGAGACATAGCTCAGTGGTAGAGCATTTGCCTACCATGTGAAAGGTACTAGGTAGGATTCCCAGCACCACAAGAAAACAAAAACAAACAAAACCCACTAAAAATAGATTTGCATTCGAAAGTCATGGTATTCTCTTTCTTCTTAACTCTATTTCTTCTACCTAAAATTCAATTCTCATTTTTTTCTTATCTTCATAATACTTACTCAGGTTACCTTTCCAACAAGAAGTTTATTGGAAGAATAATCAGTAAATAATTTGCCATTGTTATTGTATTAATCAATACTTACTTTCAGAAAATTACTTCAATGGATATTTAAAAAAAAAATATTCCCAGCACAAATGCCCTTAAAATAGTGCAACAGTAAAAAAATCTTAATGAGAAAGCATTTACAAATCATAATCATTATAGGTAGGGAACTTGAATCCAAAATAAGGAATACTTACAACTCAATAAAAAAGACAATCAAATTTTAAAATGCCTCAAAAAGCTAACAGGCATTTCTCCAAAGATGTACACATGGCCAACTGCATATGACGAGATGCTCAACATCTTTAATCATCAGGGAAATATAAATTAAAACCACAATCAGCTACCACTTCACATTCACTAGAGTGTCTACACTCTAAAAGCAAGGTAGGATTTGGTGAGGATGTAGAGAGATTTCATCCTTCACCTTCAAAAACACTGCTCAGGGGAAAGATAAACAGACCAATTGGTTTGGAAAATAAACTGGCACTTCCTCAAATGATTGAACCTAAGATTTTACATGACTAACTAATTCCACTCCTAGTGTATGCCCAAGATAAGTGAAAATAAGTCCACACAGAAACCTGCACATGAATGTCTATAGCAAAATTATTCATAATGTCAAAAGGAAGAAACACGCCCGATGTTCACCAGCAGACGAATTCCTAAACAAAGCATATGGAATAACCATACAGTGAAATATTATTCAGCCATAAAAAGAAATACTGATATATGCTATAACAGAGATGAAACTTGAAAACATGCTAAGCAACAGAAGCTAGGCACAGACTATACAGTATATGTTCCTACTTATGTACAAAGAGGTTCAGAATAGGGAAATCTACAGAAAAAAACTAGATTAATGGCTATTCAGTACTAGTGGAAGAAAAGGGGACCAGAGTAGCAATAGCTAAAGTATCTGGGGTTTCTTTCCTGAGGTGATATAAAAGGTTCAAACATTAACTGTGGTGGGCTGCAGGTGCAACTTTGTGGTACAGAGCTTACCTAGCATACATGAGACCCTGGGTTTGATTCCTGGAACTACCAACAGCAAAACAAAATAAACAACAAAAAACCTAAAAAAGAAAACAAAATCCTAACCGTGGTGTTGGTTTAGAGCTCTCATACATACACTAAAAAACACTGAACTGTATATACTTTAAACAGGAAAAGTGCATGGAATGTGAAATTATAACCTGGTAAAGCTATTTTTAAAAAGAATCTTAACGAACCTTTTAAATGTAATCTATGCTATCCACTGGCAAATGCTTAATGGATGGAAATCATAAAATGATATTACTGTATAGAAGCAAGCAAAGAATGGCATCCTTTTTGTGGACTCCTCATTTCCATGAATTAATGATTTGACTGTAACAACTGATAAATCCTGCTTTGAAAATTTTCCAGATCGAAATTACCTTAGCTGGCTGGGGTTGTGGCTCAGTGGTAGAGCACTCACCTAGCACATTGGGGGCCCTGGGTTCAATCCTTAGCACCACATAAAAATAAATAATTAATATAAAGGCACTGTGTCCAACTTCAACTAAAAAATAAATGTTAAAAAAAAAAAAAAAAAAAAAACACCACCACCACCACAACAAAAAAGTTACCTCGGCTAATAGCAACAACTTAGCACTTTGAGCTTATTAATTAAAACCTACATTCTAGTATCTACTCAGTATGGGTAGTTCTTTTTTCTCTTTACAGAACTATTGAATTTTAGTTTTTCATTGTGTCTTGTACTTACACAAAGGTTTACCAAGAAACAATTTCACTGAGTATATTTACTATAGAAATTCTAATTGTGGACACTGTCCACTATATCATTTGATTTTCCACTTTCAGACCAAATGGCCAAGCTTTGCTGCTTCTAAGAAGATATGTCTTTCCCTTATGAACAATACACATTATAAAGCTAGCTGTATTTTCTTGTGATCATCTTGATACCCCAAATTATAGTCCAGACTTAACCTTCTTTTAATTTTTATTTTTTGGCAGTGCCAGGGATCAAACTGAAGGCCACCCACACACTACTCAAGTGCTCTACCACTGAGCAACATCCCCAGTCCCAGGTTTAACTCAAAAACATTCAGGCATATCTGGGGATGAGCTTAGTGATACAGAGCCGTCTTAGCATGCAGGACACCCTGAATTCCATCCCCCACAACCCCAAACAAAAATATGAACAACAATAACAACAACAACAAAAAAAAAAACACATAGAAACTGCAGGGTTTATTTAATGCCTATCAATGTTAAAACTTTTACTCACTCGGTATTGTTTTTTGATCACATTGCACAAAGAATTTCATTTTCTTGTTAACTACATACATATGCATGGATTTAGTTCCGTAAAAAGAATATGAACATGGTAGAGTAAGAAAACAAACAAACAACCTCTCCCCAAACCACTGGTTCATTTAATTCTGGAGAAAACATACTATTCAAAATGTGTAAATTTTTCAAACAGTAATTTATGTACAGATTAGAAAAAATATGAGTCATTTAAAAAAGCATCTATATAGCTCAGTGGCACAGAACTTGTTGTGCATGATCAAGGCCCTAGGTTTAATCCCCAAACTGCAAAAAGAAAGAAAAAAGAAAAAGAAAAAGAAGCACATATAGCAAGAACCAAGAAGCACACACACCAAGTTCACAAAACAAGAACCAAAAGCCTCCTAGTAAAAGAAACCTAGTAAAAAAGAAAAAGTTCCTAGTAAAAGAAACCTCTTAGTGAAACAAGAAAATGCAGCTGTATAAGTGGTTGCTTAAGTTGCAAAAAAATATAACACATGAAATTAAGTATTCACAGAATACTCCATTTTATTTACTTTTAATATTTTTTTTAGTATTTATTTTTTAGTTGTAGTTGGACATAATATCTTTATTTTATTTATTTATTTTTATGTGGTGCTGAGGACTGAACTCAGGGCCTCATATGTGCTAGGCGAGCATTCTACCCCTGAGCCACAACCCCAAGCCTCTCCATTTTACTTTTAACAACATGAGTTTTAGGAGTTAAACTTTTATTTTCAAAATATGTAAAATTCTGTTATGAAGAAGGGAGGATAATCATAGTTTTCAACATTCAAACTGTGATAAAAATTTAAAGATGTAGTAATGGAAACACTAGTAAGAACAAGTGAAGCCAAGCTTGTAAGTGGCCAAGAACTAAAAGAAAGATATTTAGGAAACTAATTTTTCAGAACTTAGAACCTCCAAAGAAACAATGCTATCACAAAGGCTTGGATTCTTCAGCTTCAGTACATCACATACATACTAATCATGTAACAAGGGAAAATAATTTATTTATCTTTCTAGATTTCATATCCTTTATTATGAATGATAAAAATATCCATCCCTATATAAAGTGTTTCTATACTACTTTATCCATAACATAGCTAAAACTGATCTATCATGCCCTAGACCTGAACCTCCTTTCTGAAGCTTTAGATTCACTAAGTGCTTGAGATAAGGTTTTATGTATAGAACAGCTGTTCAGAACGCTTCAGCAATTTAAAAAAAGGTGCTTCCTTTGCCATTTATAAGGGCTCATTCATTAAATAAAGTTTGCTGAGTAAATTTAAGACAAAGAAAACAACATATGTGATATGCAATTTAAATATTTGGATAATATTATACTATAGATATTATCCACTGAAATTAATGTAAAGCCAGAAAACAATACTAATAGAAATAACAATTATCATAAATGTAACTGGTAACATCTGAGCTCCTCCTATGTTCCAGCAGCTATTGTTCTGAGTGCCTCACATGTCTTGTTTCTTTAAATTAATCTTAACAATACCTTATGAAGAAGCCACTATTACTACAATTTTACAGCACAGGAAAAAGTTTGCATTTTTAAAGAAAATCAAAAAGACAAGGCATGATAAAGAAGCTGATTTATTACTGGCACTATTCCTGTAATTAATTTTTTTTGAGGTATTGTGGATTGAACCCAAGGCCTAACACACAATAGGTAAGCACTGAGCTATGTCCCCAGCCCTTTTTATTTTATTTTTGAGACAGGGTATTGCTAAGTCCATACTGTCCTCAAATTTGTGACCCTCTTGCTTCACCTTACAAAATCACTGGGATTAAGAGTGTATGCCACCATGCTCAACTATAATTTGCTGGGGGTGGGAACAGGATTGTAAGCAATTTAAAGCAACTGAAGACAGCATTAATGAACCTCCCCCCAAATTTCTTAAACTAATATTATTAAGAATTAATAATAATAAAAAAAGATTTAAATTTTATTTCATTTGGTTTTTAGATGCTGGCAAATAATTTCTGGATTTTATTTTGGTACTTAATGACATTAAAATTCTGGACAGAGGGACTGGCAGTATAGCTCAGCAGTACAGGGCTTGCCCTGGGTTCAAAATCACCAGCAGCAGAGGTTAAAAATTCTAAAACAAAATGAATTCATCTATTCAGCCAGTCTATATTTTGTAATTGCAGAGTTGAGACCATTTATAAAACGGAATGAATTCGATATTAATAGGCTATTACCAGCGTGTTTTAGGTAGGGTCATTTTTATAGTAATTAAGATTTCATTTAAATGATTTTCTTATTTTTACATTTGTTTACTATAATAAAAAATATAACTTTTGGAATAATCTACAACAATGAGAACAATCTGGAAACAGTTTGAAAATCTTTTAAAAAAGAGTATAAATAAATCTTATAAAAATATATTCAAAACTTTAGTCCCATAAAATAGTGTAAAGATTACTATAATTGTGCGAAGTGGTGCGCACATACTATCTTAATGGCTCAGCAGACTGAGGTAGTAGGATCATTAATTCAAAGCCAGCCTTAGTAACTTTATCAGGCCCTAAGCAACTCAGTGAGACCCTATCTCTAAATAAAATATATCCCCCCCCCATAAGGGGGGGGGTCCAGGAACAATTTTTTTTTTTTTTTTTAAAAAGGACTGTGGATGTGGCTCAGTGGTTAAGTGCCCCTGGGTTCAATCCCAGCAGTCCCCGGCCCAAAAGTTACTATATTAAGAAAACAAATGATGCATTAGTAGCTAGCATTTATATAGTTTATCATGAGCCAGGCACTTGTCTCATTCAATATACTAATTCATTTAACTCTTAGCAACCAGACAGGCAGATGAGGTAGAAGATAGACAAAAACAAACAAACAAACAAACAAAAAACATTAACTTCCTCAGGATCATACAGATTCGAAGTAATGAGGAAGGACTTCAACCCTGGTTTCAGAGTTTGTGTTTCTCATTAATAA
The DNA here is from genome assembly GCF_047511675.1 of Marmota flaviventris. Lineage (NCBI taxonomy): Eukaryota > Metazoa > Chordata > Mammalia > Rodentia > Sciuridae > Marmota > Marmota flaviventris. The sequence goes on from NC_092508.1 coordinate 71,391,864, forward strand.
TCTACATAAAAAAAAATTAAAGATGAGTAGTCAGAATTTTATGAAAAGATAAATGGGAAAAAAATAAACTTTGCCTTTTATGAGTCAACGACAGCATTCTACAGAATGCAATATATATTACCAATATCATTCAATATTTTAAATGAAATCAAGTGAATATTTCCAATTAAATCAGTTAAAAATGGGTAATAGAGTCAGGCATTTCAAAGAAACTTTTATTCATTCTTTCTCTGAACATTTTATAAAATGGTGATGACTACTCTGAACATTTTATAAAATGGTGATGACTATGCAGGAATTTTCTTATTAAATGAGACTGTCATATATTACACGTTACATGATACAGAAACAATATCTAAAAAGAATTTTTTAAATGGGTTCTTTTAGATTGTTACCTTAAAATTACTTTTGCAAATCACATGCTACTTAGATGTACAGTCAAAATGTAATGAACTTAAATTTAAAAGATGAGCAACTGAATTAAACCATAAACCATGCCTTATGAGAGTTATACAATTTTATACTATAACTATTGTATTATAATACTGATAAGCCCTTTCAAAAACCAACATGCTAGAACAAACAAAAAACCCAATAAGCTGTTGGACCCAAGGAAACTGACTAGATGAATGAATTAATGCAAAATGTCATTAACCACAAAAATAAAATCCAAAATTCACGTAAAAGGATGTCAAGTATCTTCATAAAAGGATGGACTGTTGTTACCTTTCCTCCTTCTCTTCCTGGGGATTGAAGCCAGGTCCTAGGGATATGTACACACTCTATCACTGGACAAGAAAGCCCAACTACTATTAACAATTGCCCACATTAAAAGCAAAATTCTTAAAAACCATATTCTCAAAAATAACATTTAATAATAATCCTTATTCTATCACCACTTTGGGAACATTCAAAAAAAGTTAGATGAACGAGTATGCTATTTAGAGGACAAGGATTCAGGTTTTGCTCTTTAACAAAGCTTTCCAAGTCTTTAGAAAGTATTTTATGTAAGGCCATGATCTCTCATCCATAATTCTGAAGTCCAAAGTTTGAAAATCACTAGTCATTTATTTTGCTACTGCTATAATAATGTTTTCATTACAGGATGCATTAGATCCAGCAACTTAAAAAAAATAAACAAACTGTGACCCAAAGACTTCTGAAAAGGACTGTGTGTACACATATTCCAATATAGATATTACCTGATATTCAGACTCCAGTCTAAATGAAGAGTCTCTTGAGTGATAGGCATCATTTAAACTACTTCCTCTGCTTCCAGACATCATCCTAGAACTTAAGGAGCTGGAGGGCTGAACAGAAATTCTTCTTGGAATCCTTGAAGGTTTAGACTCCATTCCTCAATTTCCTGTGAAATGCAAATTTGAGGTAATTGCTCTTGGGAACATGCAAACTTTTATTTTTTAATCCTTCTTAATCATCAGCTAAAATCAAGAACTATGTAAGTTAAATACATCCTGAGAAAGTAAACAGAAATTATGACCATCTCTTCTCTTAAAGGCAAGAGGTTTCTAACTGTCCATACAAATACAGAGATGTACAATAAGAAACATTGTTTCCATCTTTCACTCAAAGTTGTCTCTGTATAAATTCCTACATCAATTTGTCATGGTTGCCTTACTATTCTTCACTGTTAGTGTTCAATGCTCACACCTATTATACTATTTGCAAACCCCCTAACACAATGTGCTCTCGGCCTTTTAATATGCCTGGGAAGTCCTTACATTCCCTATTCAATTTTCCCTCATCAGTTTAAACACAAGCATCATTATTCTGTTTCCAGTTGGTAAAGAGTTATACTAAGACATTACACCTACCTTATACTTTGTTTAGTACAAAATTTCTCTAGGTTAGAATCATTTAAAGTTATAAAACCATTACCGAGAATAGGTACTCAAAAAACAAGCTAAGGGTTGGAGTTATGGCTGAGCTGTAGAGCACCTACCTAGCACACGTAAGGCCCTGAGTTCAATCCTCAGCCCCACATGAAAATAAATAAGTAAAATAAAGGTACTGTGTCCAACTAAACTAAAAAAGTAAATATTTTTTTTTTAAAAAGCTAAATTGTAATGAATGAATATATTTTGCTTTTATTTACCATCAACAGGATCTCTTTAATTATTACAACAAATAATAACAACCATAGCAGATAATTATTATTGAGTATTATATGCCAGTTCTGGGGGTAAGGATCTTCTGATTATTTATTAGTGCAAGCAGCCTGGGTGGTGGTGGTGGTGGTATTCTATCATTCTTACATTAAAGAAAACTGGGGCTGAAGTTGTGGCTCAGTGGTAGAGCACTTGCCTATGTGAGGCCCTGGGTTTGATTCTCAGCACTGCATTTAAATAAATGAATAAAATAAAGATCCATCAACATCTAAAAAAATATTTTAAAGAAAGAAAACTGGCAATGAGGTTAAGTAATTTGCAAATGATTGCCCAGCTATAAATGTTTTCCTGGAATGTTTCCAAAGAATGTTTATAATAATACTGGAAAGTGATAATGTTTTAAGGGAAAAGCTCAACCTACAAAACTATAAAATCATACATGGTATTGATTCTAATTATATAAAAAATGGAAAAAAGGGAAGAAAATCCTACAGAAATGAACAAAATGTTAAATGCGGTTTATATAGAATGTGTAATTGAATGTTTTCGCCATTTAGATTAATAATTTCTAAATCTTTTTCACTAAATATTTTTCAACCCATGCCAAGAGTAAAGAAAGAAAATGCCTGATTTTTAGCTATGCACAAATGGAATCATACAATGGGTACTTTTTGCATCTGACTTCATTTGTTCATCATTATACTTGTGAGATTCTTCTAAGTTGTTGCATATAGTTGTAAATTCACTAACTTTTCATAAAGTATTCCACTGTTTGAGCATACACAATTTATTTTCCTTTTCTAATGTGAATGGACAAAGGATTATCTTCGGTATTGGGTCACCACCATTAGCACTACTATAGAACAACTTTTCCATATTAAAATAACTTGCTGACTATGGCGGCACTCAGCTACATAAGAGGCCGAGGCAGGAGGATCTCATGTTCAAGGCCAGCCTGGGCAAGGTGCTCAGACTATCTCAAAATAAAATTTTTAAAAGGGCTGGCAGTATAGCTAGGCAGCAATGTGCAAGGTATGGGTTTAATCTCCATTATCACAAAAACAAAACAAAACAAAAAACATTTTAAAACTTTCTGAGACACAAATTTAGAAGGTTGTCTCTGGAGACCTAGGAGGCCTACACTCAGAAGAAAAAGGAGGAGGACCAAAAAAAAAGGAACAAATGAATTTCAAAATAATCTATCCAATTTCTTCTGGTTATCCATTTTCAAGGTCAAACTTATTTATCCCCTTATTGTTCTGACAGTGGATTAGAATTCAGGCAAATACAATGCACTTCATCTATCAGATATACATCTTGGATAAAGTATACACTTGCTTTATTAAAACACTCAAAACATTTAAGTTAAAAATATCTAATTCATTTTCTGCATGTAACCTTATTAATTTATCAACTAAATTTTATATTAGTCACATCTTTCTACCTTGAAGTTATTACAGAAGAATTTACTTTTCCAATAATCTTCGTCTTAAAAACATGGTTCAGTAACAGAAAAGAGGATGAACAGAGCAGGGCATGGTAGCACACACCAAGCGACTGGGAAGCTGATGCAGGAGGATGGCAAGTTCTGGGCCAGCCTAGGCAATTTAGCAACACGCTGTCTCAAAATAAAATGTGAAGTGCTGGGGATGTAGCTAAATGGTAGAGCACTTGTCTAACACACAGGAGACCAAGGGTTTGATCTGAGTACTGAGGGGAAAAAAAAGCAGGTATGGTTAGTGGATCAAAAACATCAACAAAACATAAGGCTTATATTGTAGTGAAAGGCACACGAACACAGGCTAATTATCAATTAGAACTATGAAACTATGAAGAAATCTAGAGTAAGAGTATATTATACTATAGGATCTAATCCTTTAGATCAAAGACAGTTCATCAAAAACTTCTAGGTAAACATATAACAGATTATCTTTAGGCATCTATGATGCCCTCTACTCTTAAAATCCATGTAAAACGACACTAAATGAATCAGAAGCTTTAACCATGAAAAAAAAGTAATAATAATGGAAAGGATCACGTAAAGCAAAAAATTTAAATGGAGCTGGACTTGGTGGTACATGCCAGTAATACCCAATCAGGAGTCTGGGTCAGGAGGATAGCAAGTTTGAGGTCAGCCTAGACAACTTAGTTGGATGCTATTTAAAAACAAAACAACAGGGGATATAGCTTGGTGGTAGAGTACCCCTGGGTTCAATACCTCCTCCCCGGTAAAAAACAAACAAAAAACCCCCCAGAAATTTAAATGTATATTTGGGTAATCTAAAGTAAGGGAGGTACATTAATTCAACAGAGAGGATGCAACTACAGGTATCTAGAAAGAGGCAGAAACTGGTAGCATAGCATTTAGCCTTCCTATCAAGACTTAGAAATATAAGCTACCATAAAAGGGAATTAAACTTTTTAATAATAAATTTATATTAAAAAAAGAACTGTTGTGGAAAACAGTATGATGGCTCCTCAAAAAACTGAAAATATAATTACCTTATGACCCAGCAATTTCACTTATGGGTATACACCAAGCGACTGGGAAGCTGAGGCAGGAGGATGGCATACCAAAGGAACTGAGAATAGGGTCTCAATGACATATTTGTATGCCTATATTCACAGTAGAATTATTCACATTAGAAGTTGATAGTCACAAGCATCTATCAACAGATGAATGACAAGAAAAATGTGGTAATGGACCTTGAAAAGGAATGAATTCTGACATATGCCATAAAAGATCAACCTTGAAGACATTAAATAAAATAAGCCAGTCATAAAAAGACAAATACTCTTATGAGTCTATGAGATATGTACGGGGTAAAAATCCAAGAGAGAAATTAGAATGGTAGTCGTCAGACCCTAGGGGAGTGGGGGAGTTACTGTTTAATGAGCACAGAATGTCAGTATTGTAAGAAAAAAGATGGTGATGGACAGAGGTAATGGTTTCATCCTATTATGAATCTATTTAATGAAACAATTATCTGCACACTTAACCATAGTTATGGTGGTAAATTTTATTGTATATGTACTTTACAACAATAAAAATATTTGAGGGGGAAAAGGAGTGATGTGTGAGGATAAGTTGCTGAATTAAAACCTAATTTTGGAGCAGAACCCCAATTCTTCCTCAGCTCCATTTCCCCCAACAGACTATTTATGCACTAGAAAATAAAGATTTTATAGGTGACCCACTCCTACAATGCACAATCTCTGCAGGAGTTCAGGCAATGGTAAGTAATAAAGGAAAAGTTATGTAATAAATTTTGACTTCCAAAGTCTTTTTCTTGTTCCTGTTTCTATAATGTTGTCAGGAAACTAAGGGAGTCTACCCTTGGATAATTAACACCATTGATAAGATTTATTGATTTGACATATGGAATGCAAATATTTGATTAGCCTATCTCACAGACAAGTCCATTAGATAGCAAAAATTTCAATAAGCTGTTTTAGTGCTTCTCTCTAATAGACAAACATCCAGAGGGCATGGTGGCATAATTCTGTAATCCCAACTACTTGGGAGGCTGAAGCAGGAGAATAAAAAAAATCTAGTAGTGAGGGGCTGGAGTTGTGGCTAGGTGGTATAGTGCTTGCCTATCATGTGTGAGGCACTTGGTTCAAACCTCAGCACTATATAAAAACAAATAAAATAAAGGTATTGTGTTCATCTACAACTAAAAAATATATTTAAAAAATCTAGTAATGAGATCCTGCCTCAAAATTTAAAAATTAAAAAAAAGGGGAGGAGGTGAGCTGAGGATGTAGCTCGGTGATAAAGTGCCCAGGGTTCAATCCCCTGTGCATGTGGTGGGGTAGAGGATATATAAACAAAAATCAAGGATCACTTGGTATACAAGGGAAGCCTCAATATAAAAACCAAAGTGGCAGCAAAAAAGCTAACTACAACACACAATCCGAAAAAAGATCTGGATTCAAAACTAAAAGTGTCATTTCTACTGAATGCATCCTGGTTGTTTTTTTAAATATTTTTAGTTGTAGATGGACATAATACCTTTATTTTATTTACTTTTATGTGGTGCTGAGGATCAAACCCAATGCCTTGTACATGTGAGGCAAGCACTCCACTACTGAGTTACAGCCCCAGCCCCTTCATATTGCTTTTATAAGAATGGTCTATAACTTCCTCTAGATTTTTTTTTTAAAAATAAATTATACTTCTGTATCCTGCAGTATGCGCTACTGGTGCACCTAAAATAGCACCTCCCCCCCTTTAAAATCACATCAGTGCTCTTAAAAATCTCATCTGTTCACTGGACAAATATTTATTGACGATTTAGGTATAATTTCAGATGCTGGAGATGTGTCAATGAACAAAATGGGCTAAATTCCATGCCCTCATGAGTTTAAATTCTAGTTGGGAGAAAATAAACAAAATAAATTATATAGGTGAAAACAAAAACACCACCAAAACTAGCAATAAACAGATAAATAAAAATGCCTACAGATGATTCAGGGAGAAGATTTTGGGAGATGAGAGGCAATTACTATCCTCAAAAATATCAAAATCATTTATAAAATAAGAACAGGATGCTTGAGCATGCAATCAGTATAATAAAGAGCGTGTAGAAATTCAAACTGTGATATACTTTTAAAAATGAGATACACTGAAATAAATTCAACATATTTATTATAATTTGAGGACACCTCCCAGAAAGCAGAACAAAAAGTAGAAAATGTAGACATTAACAGAATTGCCTAGAGAGTTATCATTTGACTATGGTTAGAAAGAGAGGAAAGAAAAATTACCAAAGAAATAAAGGAACCTTTCCAGAATTGAACGTTACAAATCACTACAGTGAACAGATTCAAGAGTACTCAGCAGCAGGGCACAAGGCGGGGCACGCCTATAAACCCAGTGGCTCTGAAGGCTGAGATGGGAGGATTACAAATTCAAAGCCAGCCTCAGCAACAGCGAGGCATAAGCAATTCAGTGAGACCCTGTCTCTAAAAAAGTACAAAATAGGGCTGGGGATGTGGCTCAGTTAGGTCTAGTGCCCCTAAGTTCAATCCCTGGTACCAAAAAATAAAAATAAAAAAGAATACTCAGCATCACCAGTGAAACTCCACATCATGTACAACCACAGAATGGGATCCTAATTAGAATAAGTTATACTCCATGTATGTATTGTGGCTCAGCAGTAGAGCTGAGCGAAAGAAGGAAAGAAAGAAAGAAATTGTGTCCAACTACAAGTAAAAAATAAATATTTAAAATAAAAAATAAAAAGAACCAAAAAGAGCATTCGGGAAGATCTAAGAAAACAAATAAGCCCAATATTAAAACACAATGTACCATCTTTAAATGTCATAAAACCAGAAATAAAGGTTTTTTACAATGGTGAAAAGATCCTATGTCTGTGGAAAAATGGATCTTGTACAAAAGTAAAGTAAAAAGAATAGCTTAACAATATTAAATTCAAGATACTGCCTGTAATAGTGAGAAGTGTTTATTTAACCCTCAATTGAAATCTAGCAACTAAGTGTGAGAGGAGGAACAGGACACACTGCATATATTCACAATGAATCAAAAACCAAACAAGGGGCTCTGGGCATAGTTCAGGAGTAGAGAACATCAAGGGTGAGACCCTGGTAAATCCCTCACACCACAAAAGGAGGGTGAGAGGACCCACAACCATAGGAACCTAAATGAAGAACATGTCCTAGGAAAATGGGAGTGTAAATCATGAAATAATCAGATGAAAGAACCTAAAAAGCAGTGATAAAAGGGAAGGTTTATGGTAAAGCATGTAAACTATTTTTAAAAGTTGCATCATAGGCAAACTATTTCATTGGCATGTGGCAGAGATAATAGATAGTACAACCGGAAAAAACCACACTGACTATAAGGATCAAAAGATAATTTTCAAAAATCAAGTTTTTTACCTTAGAAAATATAGCCATCATTCAAGATGGGAGGTACAGCTGTATTGAACTTTTTAAAATTTACAGTCATAATAATATGAACACAGACTATTCAATCAATTTTGTTACAAATACACTGTAGAATGAAGGTTAGAAGAAGTAAGAACAACGGTGAAAAACAAACAAAAAAAAAGCATTATTTAAAATAATTTTTAAAAATCATGAAATAACAGTATAAACATATTACAAAGAAATATGGAGGTAAATAAACCCTGGAAAAAACAGAAAAACATTGTAAAAACAACTTTGGAGAGTAGAAATAGGAATGCAATGAAGGGTGGGGCAGAACTTCCATTTTTTTTTTTTATAAGTAGGATGACAATGTTTCACCGTTTGCCTAGAACAGTCCCAGTTTATGTCTTGTAACAAATTTATGTTCATTACCCAATATAATTATTAAAACATTGTCTACATTGTCACTTACAAGTGTCCTGGTTTGAAAGATAAAGCATGTGGTCACCTTACTTAGAAATCTTTTCTATCATCAGCTTTTTATAAGTTATGTGCAATTTTGGAAAGGCCATACAAAATCTTTTTAGAAAGGTGAATTTGGAAATTTAAAGAAGGCATATATTAGGAGAAAGAATATTCATGTTTAAACACTGACATTCAAAAACCCATAAATGAACCCCCAGCACAAAAAAGGAAAAGCTCACAAACAATAAGCAGTAGACATCATTTTATTAAGAGGGCTATGAAAATACTAAACAAGACTATATTTCTGATCTAAGGATTTAAAACAGGGAGACAAAATGCTTTTTGAAAAGTAAATGTCTACAGTTGCTTTTTAAACAACAATAATGCTCTTAATTATGCCTATCATAGTTCATTTTAGCAATATTTATACCCAGTTCTTACTTGCAGAATGAAACTAACCCAGTAGGAAATCTGCTCAAACAAATCCCTTAGGAGAAGGCAAAGAGGCAAAGTCCTATGAGAGATTTAATTTGATACTGTATGAAACTATTTTTGGCAACTCCTCTACATAAACTGATTGAATTTTGACAATGTAGGTGTTAGACGAAAACTTATATAATTTGGTTGTGTAAGTTGTAGGTCAAAAGCACGCCCAATAAATAAATAAATAAATAAAAATAATGTGCAGTCCTTGGAAAACTCTACCAGACCACCTAACAAGGTTCTATAAAGCACTTTTTTTAAGAGTTTGCTGATTTCACTTAATAGTTTTTCTGACGTTTTCTATGTGCTAAACAAGAGGATGAGGTAGGAGCGAGTCACATTGAAAATACTGATGTGGTACCTACAAAGAAATTGTAACCCTGTGAAAAACAAACTACAGAAATAATCACAATTTAAATATTATAAGCACTATAAAGTAAAAGGTATAAGGAAGAATAAAGAGCAAATCACAGTACCACAGTAAGAGGAAGATATTTTAAACGTAATATTTTTTTAAAATTTTTCTTTTAGTTGTAGGTGGACACAATATCTGTTTTATTTATTTATTTATTTGGTGCTGAGGATCGAACCCAGTGCCTCATGCATGCGAAGCAAACACTCTACCACTGAGCTACAACCCCAGTCCTAAATGTAATATTTTAAATAAACAGTTACAAGTACTTCACAGCACAAAATTCATATGTACAATCTTTCAACATAATGGTCTCTTAGCTTCCTTCTGTTGTTATATAATGAAGCTTTAAATTCAGATTTGATTCCAGAATTGGAAAGTCAAGTTCTTCCTTGTGCTTGGTGATAAGATAAAAATTTGTCACCAGGGGTGGCTTCAGAGGTGGGCCTTGTACTTGACTAAAATTTCTGCTGCCTGATGTCCTGAAATTCTTTAGAATTTTATCTTGGAACTCATGTTTTACAAGTGAAAATGGAACCTGAGCTTTAGCAGGAGAGGGTATATGCCTCTCCACCATATCTCACCACTCAATCTGCATATAGCACACCTGACTGTTGTGCAGTTTCTATAACACACCTAATCTGTACTTGCTTTGAGCCTCACTAAACTCCCAGCATGATAAATTCACTGGAATTCTTTGCTTATGTCCCTCATGAAGAAGTCTATGACTGAGCAAGGGGAGGCAGGCATTAACAGATATAAGAAGCCAAACTTTCCAGTTTCTAGAACATGCTTCAAATGCATAAAGGCTATGAGACGCAAAGCCACAAAAACCTTGCAATCAATATTTGAAACTGTGAGTTTGATCCCCAGCACCACAAAATAAATTTCCCTCATCTTAAGTAAGGCATTTTTATTGTGGATGATATATGCAACTAGAGTAGTATTTGTACCACTTTCACAGTTTATATAGTCTGTCCATTCACAAATGTAGTTTGCATTATTTTTTAATTTATTGGTACTAGGGATTGAATCCAGGGATGCTTAACCACACAACCAGCTCTTTCTCATTTTGAGAAAGAGAATCGCTAAATTGCTGAGGGCCTTAAACTTTCCATCCTCCTGCTTCAGTCAGCCTCCCAAATTACTGGGATTATAGGCGTGGGTCACCACACCCTGTAGTTTGCTTTAATTACTAATTTTTTCCACAGGTAATTTCATTCAGCATCCTAGGAAGTCTGCAGAGCTCTTTAAAAGAAGCTAATGTTTGTGGCCTGATGAACACTACATCAAAGGATATTTAGAGAAATTTCCAATCACAAACAGCATTAAATCTATTTGCATCTATTCTATAGAAATAATTTTGCTTTAAAGTTTCTCTTAGCCCAGGTAAAAGTCAAATGGAATTCTGTTTCATTACCCAACATGCAGAATTCTGAACTTAGTTGTGTACTGTGTTATTTGAAACTCACCAAGATCTTAGTCATATGTTAACTGCACCTAAAGAAACTTACCTCACAAACTTATCCTAGGCCTGGTATCAAGCCTAGATTGTCTCATCACACAAGACTTACATGGATAACAGGATAAACCAACAAAGATCATCTCTAATTATATCCTATACTAGGCTCTCTTTAAAGGGGAATTCATAACCACATATTTTCTTTATCTCATCCAACCAGTAACAGCAGCATTTCCCAAGCAAATTTTCAATTGCTTTCCATCATCTTACAAAGGAAGGCTATTATGGTTTGAATGTACACCCCACCTCCCAACAAAAAGTGTGTGCTGTAAACCTAGTCCCCAATTCAACAATGTTGGGAGGTGGAGCCTGAGAGGTTTAGGTCTTGAGGACTCCAACTTTATGAATAAGTTAATGTTGACTATAAGAAGGCTTGAGACAGTTCAATTCTTTCCCCTACCCCTTTTATAGGAAGATGCAGCAAAAAGACGACTAACCAGATGTAGCCCTGAACCTTCCCAGTCTCTAGACTGTAAAAAAATAAATCTCTCTTTAAAAATTAAAAAGTTTTTTTTGTACATGGACACAATGCCTTTATTTTGTTCATTTATTTTTATATGGTGCTGAAGGTTGAACCCAGTGCCTCACACATGCTAGGCAAGCCCTCTACCACTGAGCCACAACCTCAGCCTCAAATTTCTCCTTTATAAATTACCCAGTCTCAGGTATTATATAGTAGCACAAAACAGACTAAGAGGAAGTCCAAATTCTTTAGCCTACCATCCAGAATGCCAACCTACCTGTTCCATTTAATTTCCAATCAGATCTTAAAACATCTTAGCTCCAGTTCAACTTTTAAAAGTTAGTTACTGGGCTGAAGTTGTAACTCAGGGGTGGAGTGCTTGCCTAGCATATGTGATGCACCCTCAGCACCACATAAAAATAAAAGTATTGCATCTATCTACAACTAAAAACAAACAAACAAATAAATAAAAGTTAGTTCTCAGTACCTAAGAGTACTGACTTTAGCTGCTAAACTCTATGAAGATAATAATAAAGATCTATCTCCTGAAATTGTATTTCATAGGTGGGGGTAGCATATGGAACATATAAATAAACAAACATGATATAACATTAAGACAAATAGAGACATACAAAATGCTATGAGAGATTGTCAGTTCTTGATAATGGCAGATCATTCACAATCCTTTCTTAAAGCAATGAAAAATAAGAGAACAATGTTTCTAAAGCAATAAAGTGATGAAAAAATAATTATTAGGTTAAGCTGGGCACAGTGGTGCATGCCTGTTAATTCCAGTGATTGGAGGTTGAGGCAAGAGGATTACAAATTTGGGCAACTTAGCAAAACCCTGTCTAAAAAAAGGGTTGGAAGATAATACCTCAGTGGCTGAGCACTCCTGAGTTCAATTCCCAGTATCTCTCCCTCACACACACACAAATTACTAGGTCAATAATGAAGGCAAAAGGGAATCCAAAGAGATATGAAAGCATAAGAACGATTTATGTCCTTAAGGCATTTATAAAGCCCCAGATTTAAACGTTCATTTTGCCAGTCTCATGGAAGAATGTCAAAGCTCAGGACACAAACGAGGTGAGAAATTTAACAGGTCACTAACTCAAAATAAAATAAGCTGGACTCCAAAGAACCACAACGTCAGACTAAGAGTTATTCCAATAATAAACAAGCTCCTGTGCTGATTTGCAGACCAGGCTGATGTTATTTGGATATATAAATGGAAGTTCAACCCTGAATTTGGCTAAAGATAGTCCCAAACTAGTAATCAACCAACCTAAAATTTGCTGAAGGGCCATGTCTTTATGCTAGGCTTCAAATTATTTCTGGTTTTTTTTGGCAACAGGGATTGAACTCAGGAGTTCTCAACCACTGAGCCACATCCACAGCCCTATTTTGTATTTTATTTAGAGATAGGGTGTCACTGAGTTGCTTAGTGCCTAGCAGTTGCTGAGGCTGGCTTTTAACTTGCGCACGATTCTCCTGTCTCAGCCTCCCAAATCCCTGGGATTACAGGCATGTGCCACTGTGCCTGGCTTCAAAGTTCTTTCTACAAATTATTTTTCAAGAGCAAGAAGTAGGGAATGACTAAATATATGCTGAAATAAGGCACTATTTACAAGGACATTGAGACACATAAGAGAGAACAAGAAAAAGTAGCCAAAGTCTGCCAAGTTATGTATTTAGGCAGATATAACTGGATTTACAAAATTTAAATAGAAGCTTGAAAATATGTGCAGGGAACAGGAAAATGCAAAATGAACACTACTAAAAAAAGCATTAAAAAGGAATTTCAGACTGAAATATATAATAACCATAATTAAAATAAATGACCACACAAAGATAAGACATCCAAAATGGGGAACATTCTAAAAGATAATTGCTCAAGTCTTCAAAAACTCAATGACACACACACACACACTTCTGAGTTTGCAACTGAAGAATCAAAACCAAATGCAATAAATGCATGAACCTCAATTGGAAGCTGTTTCAAAAAGACAACTGAAAGATGGAATGTGCACTGAATTTTCATAGTGTCATAATACTGACCAGTAAATATAGGCAACATTATGTGTATATTTAATTTACTATCCACCCCCCACTTCTCATCTTGAATACTTACCTAACAAAATTGGGGGAAGTGTTCCATCTTTGCATTATATAAAGTCAAAAAAGAACAAATGTCTAACACAATGAGAATAAGCTGAATAATTTATAAAATCAGGTTTCTTGAGTACACCTCAGAGCTGAGGTGGCAAAGCAACCAGATGAACTGAGCTACAAAGAGTGGCAAGCCTCTCTAAAGCGATGGGACAAAGGTGGCCACCATAAAAGTGCTAAGAATATAACAAAATTTATTGAATTCCTAAATTCATAAAGGCCAAAAATTTCTTAATGAAACAGTTAACTCTGAGCCAATTCAAGGAAAAGTTTTCTTCTACAGGCCCTCACTAAGTCTTCACAAGAATGGGGGCAGGCAGAAGATCTGAAAGGTCCCTCTCTGCAGCTTGACCACAAAGAACCTGGCTACATTTAAAAGAAGAACCTCAAGAAACCCATTTGTGTTTCACATCCTGATCAAGTTCAAGGCTGCAAAAAGCTACTGCTGGGGTAAGGTTAAGAAAACTAGTTTCTCCAAGAACTCTGCACTGATATAAGGTAGGTCTGTGGCCACGACACAACCTGCCCAAGATCCACCACTGACACAAGGCAGAGATAAGCTGACAAGGGGGAAGAGGAAGGTATAAACTTCCTATGCCCTAGACTCTAGAATAAAATAAAAGGAAAGAGCAGAAATGCTGGTAAATCCCCACCTGAGGAGCAGGAACACAGAGCCTCCCAAAGACTGAAGAAATATCAACAAAGTTAAGAACTCCTGCCCCTACCACCACCACCACAGCTTTGCTTCATATAAGAAGGAAAAACAGTCTACTGATGAGGAAGGTATAACAGCCTTTGAGAAACCTCTCTGTGGAATATGGACTGCAGAGACCCTTAAGGGGGCTTTAAGAATACTGAAAAAATATTATCCAGGATTCTAGGTCTCACACTAAGCACTGAGCAGTAGCAATCTACTAATGGAATACTCTGAAGGCAAATAAAGTTCAGACACAGCTGAACTACAGACTAAATACCAACTCAACCCATCACACCAAAGCCTTAAGCAAAAGTAGAGTATACCTTAATCAAGGCAGTCTCTATTCCTTCACTTACAGTATTTGTTATTTAACAAAAAATTTTAAAGATACACTAAATGTAAGAGAAAAAAGAAAGAAAAATCAAGAGATAAAACAGTAAAGAGAACCAAACCCAAAGACATCCCCCACTAATGTTAGCTAATGGGGAAATAAATGGTAGAATGAAGCACAGAAAGACAAATAACGGCAAATACAGAAGAGAGGGTTTGAGAGAAAGAATGATGGTCTATTGTACATGTAACTGGAGTGACAAAAGGAAAGGAGGCTTCAGAACAAAAATTTTTGAAGAAATTTTGGCTGAAACTGATGAAAAGTCAAGAAGCTTAACAAATACCAACTAGAATAATTAGTAATTCACACCTAAATAACTCCTATCAGACTGCTGAAAAATCACTTTACTTAAACAAACAAACAAAAACCTTCAATGTTATGGAAGCACTGATTGGGGAGTCAAATGTTCCAACAAGATGAGGATTTCAGAAGAGGTAACATTTGAGTTGACCTCTGATGACAAACTAGAAAAAGAGAAGGCAGCATAAAAATACTAAAAGCATGTTTAAGAACTAAAAATAGAAAACATATAAGGGATGCCATTCAAAGCACAGAAAATAAGAACACTGACGCTAATAAATGCAAAAAGTAGATTATATCCAAATTGTACAGGCACTTGTGTTCTCTGCTCAGCAGTAATTTAATAAGGAGGTGACCCTGGAGATCTCTATCATGGTGCTTGGGGACTACTTTTCACCCTAATGACTTAAAAAATTATGTTTCGGACAAACAATTACATCTTTCAGAAAAGAAACAGAACTCCAACAAAACACTGTCTAGCTTTGTCTGCCCTCAAAAATATGTTCATATATAGCTTGTTGTATTTTTAAGGCTTTGGGACCTATAAAGAATTTTGAAACACGGTAAACTAAAAACAAAACAAAACAAAAAATTTTGAAGCTACACTGGTATCCTGGTCAATTTATAGGAAGAGAAACACTGGCTCCAAGACAAATATGTGAGGGCCCCAAGTAGTGAATGGATAGAAAACAGATTTGATGCGTACATCTAAAGAAGAAGAGAATTTTAACTGGGAGAAGAAGGAAGAAATTATACAAAATACTGATAAAGAACAAATATTTTAATATTCTTTTTTCCCCCAGGGGGTTGGGAATAGAAACAAGCTGGTTTTAAAGAATGAACTGTCTGAAGTAGGCAGAAATCCAGAGGATGCTGGAAGTAAAGTTTGAAAACACGGTAGAATAGTGTGAGCTGACAGATTTTTCTATCATACTGATTTATTTACTTATTCCCAGGCATATGTGCTACCTATGCCTTCTATCTGGTAAGCTTAGCACTCCCTTCTCCCAAATTATTCTTTAATTAGTAAAACTGGGGAGCTATGAAAAAGGAAACAAAAACTTTGGGCAGTGTAGGAAAATACTCGGAACAAAGCTCCACCTATACCCTACCTTACAAGTACAACTTTCTCTGTATACTACCAAAAGTTGCTTATCATGTAGAGCTTGGGCGTTTTAGTTCACCAAATTTGGAAAGCTGTGACTTCCTAAAAGGAGAGCAACAGCAGGGCAACTGCCCAAAGTTTTTCTTTGATTCTGCTTACAAAGGTTTTATTTAAGTATCCTTTTTTTTTGTCACTCTAAGATCACTATGCCCCATTACTATACTCATGGTTTTCTTCAGCTGTCAAGAGTCACATAGTAGTCACAAACCAAATAACCAGCTTTAAAAAGAAAAAAACCTTATCCATATTAACAAATACTAATTCCTACACCTAATAGTCTTTGCCTATCTTTTAATATATTCATTAACAAAAATGTATTAATGCATTAATAAAAATTCACTTCCCATACTTTCCAAAATAGGAAACTGAGATGTGGCAGGAAACACAATAGGCACTGCCTGATTTTTAGCATATGAGCCTATTTATGACAATACATAGAGAAATGAGTTAAGAGTGCAAGTTTTGAAATAGGCCCCTTACTTGATGTAACTCTAGATTTACTGTAATACTTCATTTCCTCATCCATTTCACAGGTATATTATGTGTTCTGAAGACACACAGCATGTGCTTAGCAAATACTAATTATTAAGCAATGCCACCAATGTTAAGAATTTCATATTAACAACTCAGTAGAAATTCTTTTAGCTTTTCAATATTTCAAATTTGTCTTTAATGCACTGTAAAAAGACCTTTTAAAGTCACTCAGATTTATGAAAAGATACTTACTGCAAGGAAAGAAACTTCCCTGAGCTTACATATATAATTATGTGCATTTAAAAATTGGAAATGTATAGCCATTTTATTCACATTTGCAGTATTCCTGGGTGGTAACATTACTGGTATGTTTTTTTCTTTCATACTTGGCTTTCCAAAATTTCATTAATGTAATTGTTCTACTTTACTAATTAAGAGAAAATGTTACTTAGAGGGGAGGGAACCCACATTTTTTGCTGTGCCCCATTTGGCACACACCTGTAATCCCAGTCTCGCTAGAGGCTGAGATAAGAGGATTGCAAGTTCAAGGCCAGCCTCAGCAACTTAGCAAGGCCTTGTCTCAAAAGCAAATAAATAAATAAATAGGTAGGTAGATAAATGGGCTAGAAATGTGGCTCAGTGGTAAACTACCTCTGGGTTAAATCCCCAGGACTAAAAAAAATACTAAAAATCATAACATAATAAAATCTATACAGTATTTCAAAGAAGAATAATTGATCCATTCTGTCTCTAAACTGCAAGTTTACAGTCTTGGCACTGAAACACCACAAAGTCATAAATATCAAAAATTAAAGGGCTGGGGCCGTAGCTCAGTGGTAGAGTGCTTGCCTAGCATGTGTGAAGCAATGGGTTCGATTCTCATCACCACATATAAATAAATAAAATAAAGGTCCATCAATAACTAAATTTTTTTTAAAATTGAAGTTTGGTTCTAATACAGACCAATTGGGAGCTAAAATTAAAATTACTTAATGAAGTGGAGTTTAGATTACCTGGGTATGAACTTCCACATACCAATCAATAGTCTTCAACAATTATCAACATTTATTAAACTGGGATGAGAGGTGGGAGGGAAAGGGAGAGAGAAAGGAAATTGCATGGAAATGGAAGGAGACCCTCAGGGTTATACAAAATTTCATACAAGAGGAAGTGAGGGGAAAGGGGAAAATAATACAAGGGGGAGAAATGAATGACAGTAGAGGGGGTAGAGAGAGAAGAGGGGAGGGGAGGGGAGGGGAGGGGGGATAGTAGAGGATAGGAAAGGCAGCAGAATACAACAGACACTAGTATGGCAATATGTAAATCAATGGATGTGTAACTGATGTGATTCTGCAATTTGTATATGGGGTAAAAATGGGAGTTCATAACCCACTTGAATCAAAGTGTGAAATACGATATATCAAGAACTATGTAATGTTTTGAACAACCAACAATAAAAAATTAAAAAAAAAAAAAAAAAAAAGAAAGCTATCAACTTACACAGGAGGAAATTGTGAGAAACTGAACTAAGGTAAGGCTTAGCTCCATCAAATCCTTGACCAAGGAATATTTCTCATATTTAAAGCTCCCCCATTTCTGCCTTGAGGATATTACTTTATTTTATAAAGTATATTAATATATTTAGGTTTCAATGTTTCAACTTGATGGTAATATTTATTAAAATGAATCCTTTTACTACATATAAGGATTTAGGTTATGTATAGTTATCTATGTTCATATCTTGTTCATCATTTCAGTGAAATCCTAAAATAAACTTTATCTTTCAAAAAAAAAAAAAAACAATTATCAACATTTGAACAATCTTGCCTATTTTACCACCCCCCCCAACATTATTTTAAAGCAATCCCAACGGTGACATTTATAAGAATGCCTAGTCTTGCTGGTCTCAGCAAGCCAAGGAAGGAGGATCTCAAGTTCAAAGTCAGCCTCAGCAACTTAGCAAGGCCCTAAACAACTCAGGGAGACCTTATCTCAAAAAAAAAGCAGTAGGGATATGGGCTCAGTGGTTAAGTGTCCCTGGGTTCAGTCACCAGAAAAAAAAAAAAATCTTAAAATTGTCTAACTGTGGATAAAATATGGATAAAAAAAATCCCTCCACCATAAAATGGAAACACCTTTGCAATGCAATCCTAACAGTCTGCCCTGGACAAGACAGAGTCTCATTTTCCCATCCCCCTCAATGTGAACTAGCCTTGTAAGAGACACTGTGATGATTTGAAAAGGTTTTAAGAAGTTTTATAGCTACCATTTTTACTCTTGGAATGTTATCTGAGACATCCATGTCATAAAAAAAAATCACACGGACAAGGCCTAGATGTCAACCAACACCAACTGAGAAACCAATTGAGAGCCACTACCAGACATGTGAGTAACAACATCTTGAACCTCCCAGCCTGGGAAACCCTCCAACTGAAAGCTGGTACACAAGTGAGCCCAGACAAAACCAGAACTGCCCAACAGGCACAACGAACGGGGGTGGGGGTGGGGGAACAGTAAATAGTTATTAATTCATTAGGTTTTAAGGTGGTTTGTTATGCATCAACAGCACAAAAGCTTCCTAACAGTGTAACTTTTACTTTCCTAACATTATTCGATGTGAAAAATCTGATTCTAACAGATTCTGACTCAAAATTTATCTTAAATATTAAGAAAGGTTAGTTAATGAGTTGCCAAGAGCACAACATTACTATATGATAAATTTGTGGCACAAAGGCCAGAGTTTCACACAAAACATAAATGTGTTTTGATAGGTGAGAATCTTCCAGAAGAGTTACAATTCCATTATTTATCTATACTTACTTATCCTTCTGTTTAAAACAAACAAACAACAACAACAGCAAAAACCACTAGATCCTGGATAAAACTTTTTTTTTTTTTGGTTAATGAGAAATTATTTGTTGATTCCAGTGAACAGGGAGACATGGAAGATAACAATGGCAAAATGAGAGAAAGCAAAGGACTTTTGGGGCCTTAAAAAAAAAAAAAAATCCCTGATTTTTAGCTGATATAATTTATGGCATAAAAATATACCCCCCAAAAGTCTCAACATCCCCATGGGAAAAATAACTATGGTGTTTCCTACATTAGAGAACTTGTTCTTGAAGTGATTTTACTCTGTAGGTGTCATGTTTCAATCTTCATTCAGGAAGTGGAAACCATTTTAGGGTTCTTTCTGGAAAGTGAGAAACGTGTGATAACCAGCTTTTAAGGTTCAAACCTTGCATTTTCTTAAAGAAGTTGACAAAAATGAGCATAGAGCAATAGTGATTTTAAAACTACGTGTTAACTTATCTAGTTTAACCAGTAGAGTCAAAAGAAATGTATTTGAGAACAGGTAAAACTGGCTTTGAGCACAATAAGTTCATATCAGAACAGAAAAATTAGAAATGAAGATCAGAGAAAACCAAAACCCAGCCAACTCTCCAATTATAAAGTAATTTTATCCCCTACACCCAATCATTTTGGGTTGATCTTACAATAAGCAACTTTTGTGATTAATTAATTCCCTATAATAAAATTCTGCTTGAGTGAATTCCAGTAATCTTAGTATGAACTTAAAATCTTTTCCATTTTAATTTTAATCATTCTAATGTGACCCATTGTTGATTTCATGATTTAGCTGTTAAAAGGTACATTAATTTATTGCTTAGAAATGAAGTTTGATGCAAACCTATGCATTTCACTTAAGTATTTCATATTATTTTTTTAAAATTTATTACTAGTACTTAATTATCTGTGGAAATAGGTTTCAGCTATGGGAAGCAAACTGTCACTTCCTAAAACAGACCATATCATGACTTTGCAGTTTTCTTATCAAAGTCCTAGCCATCTTTCACATCTTAGTTCAAGCAATACTTCCTGTAAAATTTCCCCCCAAGATTTAAGCACCCGTGCTTTATGCTACCACAGTACTACAAAGTACACTAAAACAATAATAGTAGTTTCTTTATATATTAGTCTGATGACTAAATTGTGAGCCGTGGAGAGAAGCACTATGTCAAGCTCCTTCTTGTAATGAGAAGCCCTAATCTACTAGCCAGAAAATAAAGTATGCAGTATCAAAACATTTTACATTACTTGATAAATTTTGCACTATAAAATTACTTGCTAAAAATATTTTAAAATGTGGGCAATTCTTGAACATATACAAGATGAAGAGGTGTAAGAGATGGGATATATAGCTGCCTAAAAAACACATGACAGTCACTGATGACATGTCCATGTTGACACTTTCATGAAGAACATACAGGGGAAATAAGCCCTCTTATCAACATGGCAGAAGAAAAGACATCACTTGAATTTATTATAGGAGGAGTTCTTATTAAAGACACCTGACCCTGGGCTAGGAGTAAAGCTTTGTAGTACAGTGGGTGCTTGGCATGCACATGACCCTAAATTGGATAAAGACACCTGACCCATCATGACACTGAAAATAACCCAAGATTATGCAAGTTGACCATTTAGGTTAAAAGAATAGTTATTAAAAGTTCTTATCTAAAAAAACCTTTGTAATACAGACCTTGAATTTAACTGCAATGTTCCTGAGGAAACCTCGAGATTAAATAATTATGACAAAAATTGACTCAAACCAGGTTTTCCTACCCTAGTGCACCACTCTTACTTCATGAAATACTTAAAGAGCAATAAAATAAATCCTCCATTTCTGAAACAAATTTGTTACCTCATAAAAATCACTAGTTAACACTAGCTATCTGCTTTCATAATGGTTTACTATTTGCCTCAAATCAAAAATTCATCTCAAAGGCCTTACCTTTCAATACTGGACAGAATTGGCAAAGATGGGCATAAGAAACGGGGAGATTTAAAATCATAAAAAAAAAAGTCCTACAAAAATTGGGTCCCTACTAAATTCAATTTTACATGCCACGCTTAATAGTATCAGACAGCAGTCATAACGAATTTATTACTCACACAGATTTTGAATATTGATATTGACTTTGGAACAAAGGAAAAAGTATTAACTGTAGTATTTTGCTGTGTGTTTACGTTCATCTTCACTACGCAGTTTCATCGAAATCAGAGTATTCTACTACTCGCGCCTTCCATATTTTCACTTCTTAGGCCAACAGGTCTGTTCTAATACATATCGCCACGTATTTCAATTGAAGAATACATTATCTACCATAAAAAGTGTCACGATATTCAGGAAGTGGAGCTGTCAATTAAGGACCCTTCACCGAATACAAGGGGCTGACAAAGTCTCTTCAATTCGAGGCAGGGTTCGCTAAGCCCTAACCCTCCCCGCCAACACCGCACTCACTGAATACCTCACTCGCGACACCCCAGACTCGCAAGGCGCGGTTGGACCCTCCGGACACCAGCCGAGTAGAGGGCCACCCCGGGCCAAAGTATGACACCAGTGCCTTCCCCGCGCCCACCACGCGTCCAAATGGAAGACGCACAATCCTGTCCTACACCCGTCACAAACTCCTACACCGGTCTACTGGGTACCGGCGGCGGAGGCCTGCACCGGGACCCAGCTCCTGCACCCCATCCGGCGAGGTGGCGGCCTCTATGCCCAGGCCCGCACTTGGTGGCCTCCCCTCCCCCACCCGCGGCCTGGCCTCGGACCCGCTCCGCCGGAGGGAGAAGTCCGAGCTAGGCAGCATATTACCCAGCTCCCGAGCTGCCACCGTATAGGGCACGACGTGCTGGCAGCGACCACACCGCCGCCTTCTTCCTCCAAGTCCCAGGCCTCTGAGCGTGGCAGAGTCGTCCACAGCGAAGCACAATGGCGCCGTCCCCTTTCTCAGATCCGGCGCAGAACCAGCCGCCACCGTTAAATGCCCCTCCCTTCCTCTCCCCCCGCCCCACTACGCGTACCTCCTGGCTTCTCGCGAGAGGGGCGGCGCTGCGGGAATCCGAGAGAAGCCGGCGCGCTCGACGTACCCCACCGCGGGGTGGTGCTCTGACTGCGGCAGCCGTTGAAGGGCTGCCCCCCGGGAGGCAGCGAGGCGCCACGGGTAAGCTGCTGCGGCTGGGCGGCCGGCGTGCTTGTGGCTGGGCGTGCGTGTGTGCGGGCGCGGAGAGCGGGCGCTGGAGGCCTGGCCCTGGTTGGCCGTCCTCGATTTGCTGACAGGGAGCTCCTAGCCAGCCTCCTTACTGCCTGGCGCCCGGGTCGCCGCCCACAGGCTCTCGCCCCCTGGGGCCAACCTGCAGGGCCACAACTGGAAAAACCACCTTTTTTTTTTTTTTTTTTTCCTTTTTCGAGCGCTTGGCAAGTGGCGCAGTGAACGTTTATCGGGTTGAATGAAGCACTGCCTTTTCCAGCCTTCCCTTCTCCCCGCCTTCTCCTTGCCCTCGCTGTCTGATTTGAAGCCAACCCTTGAAGGGTTTGGTTTGTCCACCTGTGGTGGTGTCCTTGTGGTAATGAAGCCTTGGTGGGGTACTTTCACAATCATATCGTTTAAAATCATAATATTACCCTTTGATAGTGTAACTACAGATTTTGCAGTAAAATTTCACTTATAAAAAGGGAGGGAAATTGTGACAAATGGTTTGTGAAAATTAGACGAAACTTTCAAAACTACTGTGAATGTAAAATAAGAGGTAAGTAACTGGTACATAAAGGAATAGGCTAAAGGGAAAAGCCACAATTTGTGTGGATTTCGATGATATGTGGATTTTGAATAATACATTAAACAAAATTTTTAATGGTAAAGATCAGTTACTTATTGAATCTTGGACATATACTTAAGGCAGTCAGCATTATAATGTTATTAAAAACAATCTATTGATTCCTAAAAATTCCATAAGTGAGATATGATGTTTATATGTATTTGTCATTTCATCTGAAGGGAATGGAATATCAATGTCTATCATCCTCATTTTACTGTATCTTGGAGACTGTCTTTCACTATATTTTAAAATATTGTGAATTTTGAAGATTTTTTTTTTCCCCACTACTGGGGATTGCTGTACCACTGAGCTACATCTCCAGTCCTTTTATTTTAAGACAGAGTCTTGCTCAGTTGCTAAATTGCTGAGGCTGGCCTCAAACCTGCCATCCTCTATTCTCAGCCTGACAAGTCCCTGGAATTACAGGGGTGTGCCATGGCACCTGGCTAATGTTTGATTATGTTAAAAGTTGACACAGATTTCACTCTTTTAGGGTATGAGATGAAGATTAAATGTCTAGTGCCGGGTAAAGTGAACACAGATTACTTGTGAGGAAATTATTTTGCCAGTTTGAGTGGCCCTATAGCACAGTGGATGTATAAATAAATACACACACACACACACACACACACGCACACACACTCTCTCCCTGAAGAATTAGACTGCATGGATTCAAATCTTAGTCATGCCTCTTACTACCTTATCTTGAACAGTTCTTTAACCTTGCTAAGATTAGGCTTCCTGTGAAATTGGAGTTAATAAAAAATACTTATATCTCACAGGTTGTCAAAGGGATTAAATGAGATCGTGCTGTCAGTTTCTAAAGCATAGTCATCATTCCAAAACTATTAGCTATTACATTCCATGTCTAAACCACCACTAATATTGTGTTTCTGGGGCTTAATATCATATAGGACCCTTAAACATCTTTTCAAGTTTATTCAACGCCAAGAGAAATGATGGCATCATTTTCCTGAGCTATGGCAATCAGACCTGGTAGTGGGAACTTCTCTACAGAACTCCCAAACCTGGCAAGAATGCTGCAGATTTTGGCAGATGATGGCTTCATCCCCTCCCAGCACTAATGATATTATTAGAGGTGAGTGTGGCACCAATCCCCCAGAGATTCCAGATTTTAGTATTTTTATTGATGCTAGTAAATAAAGGTCACTAATAAATCTGGTTTTATTCTTTTTTAATTCTCAAATTTCTTTTAATTAGTTTTACATGACAGTAGGATGCATTTATCCACTTTGTTATATCATACATACATGGGATATAATTTCATTTTCATGTTGCAGAATCATATTGGTCATGTAGTCACATATATACATAAAGTAATAATGTCTGTTTCATTCTACTATTTTTCCTATCCCCACATCCCCTCCCCACTCCCTTAATCTAAGGTAACGCTATTCTTCCCTAGTGCCCCTGCCTTATTGTGAATTAGCATCCGCATATAGAGAAAACATTCAGCTTTTGATTTTGTGTTATTTCGCTTAGCATGATATTCTCCAAACTCCAACCATTTACTGGCAAATGCCATAATTTCACTCTTCTTTAAAGCTGAGTAATATTCTATAGAGTATATATACCTCAATTTTTTTTTTATCCATTCACCTATTGAGGGACACCTAGATTGATACCATAGTCTAGCTATTGTGAATTGAGTTGCTATAAACATTGATTTTGCTATGTCACTATAATTTTCCTTTGGGTATAAACTAGGTCAGGCTGGTTCCATTCCAAGTTTTCTGAGGAATCTCCATACTGCTTTCCATAGTGGTTGCACCAATTTGCAGTCCCACCAGCTATGTATGAGTGTACCTTTTTCACTGCATCCTTGCCAACATTTATTGTTGCCTCTATTCTTGATGATTGCCATTCTGACAGGAGTAAGAGGAGGAAATCTTACAGTAGTTTTTATTTACATTTCTCTAATTGCTAGAGATATTGAACATTTTTTCATATATTTGTATTTCTTCTGGGAAGTGTCTTTTCAGTTCCTTAGCTCACTTATTGATTGGGTTATTATTATTTTTTTTTTAGTGTTAAGCTTTTAAGTTCTTTATATATACTAGAGATGAATGCTTTATCAGAGGTGCTTGTGGTAAAAGATTTTCTCCCAATCTGTAGGCTCTCTCCTTACATCATTAATTATTACCTTTGCTGAGAAGAAGCTTTTTAATCTTAATCCATCACATTTATTGATTCTTGATTTTACTTTTTTAGGAGTCTTGTTAAGGAAGTCACATCCTAGGCTGACACAGTGAAGATTTGGGCCTGTTTTTTCTTCTGTTAGGCACAGGGTCTGTTCTAGTGCCTAAGTCTTTGATCCACTTTGAGTTGATTTTTGGGCAAAGTGAGAGATAAAGGTTTAATTTCATTTTGCTACATATGGATTTCCAGTTTTCCCAGCACCATTTGTTGAAGAGGCTATCTTTTCTCTAATGAATGTTTTTGACATCCTTGTCTGAGGTAACCATATTTATGTGGGTTTGACTCTGTGTCCTCTATTCTGTACCATTGGTCTACAAGTCTATCTTGGTGCTGATACCATGCCGTTTTTGGTACTATATTTCTGTAGTATAGTTTAAGGTCTAGTATTGTGATGCCTCCTGCTTCACTTTTCTTGCTAAGGATTGCTTTAGCTATTCTGGGTCTCTTATTTTTCCAAATGAATTTCATGATTGCTTTTTCTCTTTCCATGAAGAATGTCATTGGGATTTTAATAGGAATTGCATTAAATCTGTATAGCACTTGCCGCAGTCTGGCTGGGCACAAATGCCGCAGTCTGGCTGGGCACACAATCAGGAGCCACCACACAGCTTGTAGATTCAAACAGCAACTCTTTATTCCCAAACTCACACCAGCCGTCTACAATCACGTTCTGGGGAAATCCACGTTCTCTGCCCTAATCCACATCCACTGGGCTTCTGTCTCCCCAAAAATACTCTCTGAATCCCGTGAGAACTCAATGGGAACTCAGGCAGCAGGATACGCCCTATTCCCAGCAGGAATAATCTTAAACCTTAAACCTGGAACCTAAACCAGGAACGCCCTAAACCCGATTATCTTAAACCGGGAACACCCTAATCCGCCTTGGTCCTTGAGCAAGGTCACCTACATTCAATGTCACTGCAACATGGGGTACGCTGGCAAGGAAATTGTCATACCTACTTGGCTAATGGCTCCCAGCATCTCCCCCCTTCTGGTTAATTAAACAACAAGCAATGTGGCTTAAGGACCGTGCCTGGTAGGTTGTCCAATTCAACATATGGTTCTTACCCGTCATCGGAAAACTGACCTTTAGGCGTCAGCTTCCTGTCTTAGGTTGATACCACTGCAATTGGATCATATCCGTCACTGACTACCGGTCCAGCATACAGCCATTGGCCCCCAAATTTTAGACCATCACTAGCAAAAGGGAGGAGGATACAGAAATGCCACGACACCAAGCCAATTGACGGCTCCTTGGGAAAAATTGCATCACTGGTGACACCATCAGCAAAGATATGCCAGCACTACCACAACTAACATGGGGTGCGCTGCCAAGGAAATAAAAATTGCATCACTGGTTAATCACTGTCGCAGATGTAAGAATGGCCAAGCTGGAGCTCTGGATATCAGCTGTTATGGATTTGAGTCAAATCATCTTCTTTTCGATCTGTAGAAATTGTTTTAGTTAATCTCTCTGGAATCCAAATCGGCTGCTGTTCTCCCTGTGGAAACACACAAACAAAACCCCAACTCCAGACAATCACTGGGTCAGGACCTTTCCATTGTCCTGTTAGAATATCTTTCCTAAGTACCTTAGGCTTATGTACATTTTTTGGATACATATGCCTTTCCGCAGCACTAAGTCCTGATGAATCCAAATTTTAAAAGTAAAAAGCGTTATCTTAAGTTTATCTTTGGGGGATATATACCCCTTTCCAATTCCCTCTTTGCTTTAATAAGTATATGTCTGTATCTAATAGTTGTCTTAGCTTTTTGCATTTTTTATCTGAAATACCTTACTTGATATTTTCAACCATTTTTTATCTTATTTCTATCTTCTAGTTTTTTTTCTAAGGTTTGTATATTTACCCTTAGTTGCTTATTTTCCTCCTAGTTTTTTTTTTTTTCCTATTTTGTGGGTTTAAAATTCTTATCTTCCTACATCTTTTCTATCTTTCTACATCTTCTTTATCTTTTCTCTTTTTAACTTTCTATACTTCTGTCTTTAAAGTTTTTCACTTCAAATTTTTAATCTTTTTTATCTAAATATCTTTTATCCTATTATCTTCCCATTTTCATGTTTTTTTTTTAAGTAATGCTTTTAAGATTAACTAGGCTTTAAATGATGCAGTAAAGCAATCTTTTTTTCCGCCATGAAGGTATCTCAACCACCTTCAATTTAACCTTTTAAAGCCTTTTAATTATCATCTATACTGTACTTTTAAATGTACTTTTTCACCACCTACAACTTCACTCTTTTAAACGAGGCTTAGATTCTGTTTAAATCACTTTAATGTTAGTTTACATGGCTGCCCTTCAACCAAAGGCTTTTTTTTTTTTTTTAACTCCATTGAGAAGCTTTGTCTCAATCTGCCATGTACAAATACCTTTTTCTTCTTTCTTCCTTTCTCAAGCTTTTAAAGTCTAGTTTCCTCAAAATCTTTTTAAATGGCATTTTACAACTTTTTACTTTACCACACAGAGATTATCTCATCTAGAAACATTTCTTTCTTTTTTTTTTTTAACCTTTATATTAAAATATATTTTCACATCTTGAATCTTTTTATATCTCTTTTGTAGCCGTTAACCCTTTTTATAAATTCACATTTTGAAACAACTCTTATAAAATTTCTGATTAGACAAATTACTCCACTTTAATAAGATGAAAGACTTTCATGTTTTTATGATACTATAATAATATAATTGAAACCCAACTGAAACTTCTTATACCCTTTGTATATAAATTACACATGATAGAATCTTAACTCTTAGTAACCTTGTTTTAGCAAAGACACAGACACAAAGCAATATTAAACATTTTTCCATTTACCAATTTATGAAAACACACATAATGTTTAAATATATTACCTTATGGAACTTAATAAGTAAAGAGTACTTGATTTCATATTTAGTGGTTGATATTTTAACACTTTAGCTTTGTAAATTAATCAGATGTCTGTAAGATCTTAGACAAATGTAGTAAACAGAACTAGCCATCTCTTTCTTGTTGAAGAAAAATCCTTCTACAGGATACCATGATGGTCCCATTGATATACTTAATAACTCGTCTTTAAAAGGCCATGTGCTACATTTTTGTATTGTATCAACATATGCCCTAACTGTTCTTGGTCTTACTGGGGTGCCTCTTTCCTCTAACAATTTTTCTTGCTCGGAGGCGAACAACTTCAAACCTTGAGTCAACCATTTTCCCCAGTTTGCCTGAGAAAGTTCTAGGAACAGGCAACTTGAAATAAAAACAAAATAAATCAAAACAATAGCACATTGTTTTTTGAAATGTTCACCCATTCTTTCTCTCTTCCTCAAGGGTGAGAAATTTCACTTACCTCTAAGCTTCAGAAGTTCCCCGCACAGGACGCCAAATGCCGCAGTCTGGCTGGGCACAAATCACGAGCCACCACACAGCTTGTAGATTCAAACAGCAACTCTTTATTCCCGAACTCACACCAGCCGTCTACAGTCACGTTCTGGGGAAATCCACGTTCTCTGCCCAAATCCACCTCCACTGGGCTTGGTAGTATGGTCATTTTGACAATATTAATTCTGCCTATCCAGCAGCATGGGAGATCTTTCCATCATCTGAGGTTTTCAATTTCTTTCTTTAGTGTTCCGTAGTTTTCATTGTAGAGGTCTTTCACCTCTTTTGTTAGATTGATTCCCAGGTATTTTATATTTTTTGAGGCTATTGTAAATGGAGTAGTTTTTCTAATTACACTTTCAATGAATTTATCACTGATGTATAGGAATGCATTTGATTTATGGGTGTTGATTTTATATCCTACTACTTTGCTGAATTCATTTATTAGTTCTAGAACTTTTCTGGTGGAATTTTTTGGATCTTCTAGATATAGAATCATGTCATCAGCAAGTAGTGACAGTTTCAGTTCTTCTTTACTTATTTGTATACCTTTAATTTCTTTCTTTTCTAATTGCTCTGGCTAGAGTCTAAAGGATGATATTGAACAGAAGTGGTGAAAGAAGACACCCTTGTCTTGTTCTAGTTTTTAGAGGGAATGCTTTCAATTTTTTTCCATTTAGAATGATGCTGGCCTTGGGTTTAGCATATATAGCTTTTACAATGTTGAGATACATTCCTGCTATCCCTAGTTTTTCTAGTGTTTTGAACATGAAGGTGTGCTGTATTTTGTCAAATGCTTTTTCTGCATCTATTGAGATGATCATATGGGTCTTATCTTTAAGTCTATTGATGTGATGAATTACATTTATTGATCTCGGTTTGTTGAACCAACACTGCATCCCTGGGATGAACCCCACTTGATCGTGGTGCACTATCTTTTCAATATGTTTTTGTATTTGAATTTTATTGAGAATTTTTGCATCTATTTTCATCAGGGATATTGATTTGAACTTTTTTTTCCTTGATGTGTCTTTGTCTAGTTTTGGTATCAGGTCTTGTAGAACGAGGCTGAGAATCCATCTGGTCCTGGGCTTTTCTTGATTGGTAGGCTTTTGATAAGTTTTCTATTTCATTACTTTAAATTGATCTGTTTAAATCATGTATGACCTCCTTATTCAGTTTGGATAGGTAATAAGTCTCTAGAAATTTGTTGATGTCTTTGATATTTTCTATTTTATTGGAGTATAAATTTTCAAAATAGTTTCTAATTATCTTCTGTATTTCAGGCGTGTCTGTTGTGATTTTTTTTTCTTCATCTTGTATTTTAGTAATTTGAGTTTTCTCTTCATTAACATGGCTAGGGGTTTATATATTTTATTTATTTTTTCAAAGAACCAACTTTTTGTTTTGTCAATTTTTTTTCAATTGTTTCTTTTGTTTTGATTTCATTAATTTCAGCTCTGATTTTAATTATTTCCTGTCTTCTAGTGCTTTTGGTGTTGATTTGTTCTTCTTTTTCTAGGGCTTTGAGATGTAGTGTTAGGTCATTTATTTGTTGACTTTTTATTTTTTTAATGAATGCACTCAATGCAATAAACTTTCCTCTTAGTATGCCTTCATAGTGTACCATAGATTTTGATATGTTGTATCAGTGTTCTCATTTACCTCTAAGAATTTTTTTATTTCATTCTTGATTTCTTCTACTATCCATTCATCATTCAATTGTGTATTATTTAGTCTCCATTTGTTCTAGTAGCTTGTATTTTTAATTTTATCATTGATTTCTAATTTCATTGCATTGTGGTCTGCTAGAATTTTATTATCTCTGTTTTTTTTTTTTATTTACTAAGAGTTGCTTTGTGGCATAAGATATGGTCTATTTTAGAGAAGGAGCCATGTATTGCTGAGAAGAAAGTATATTTGCTCATTGATAGATGAGATATTCTATATATGTCTGTTAAGTCTAAATTGTTGATTATAGTATTTAGTTATATAGTTTCCTTATTTAGTTTTTGTTTGGAAGATCTGTCCAGTAGTGAGAGTGGTGTGTTAAATTCACCCAGTATTATTGTATTGTTGTCTATCTGACTCTTGTAATTGAGAAGGCTTTGTTTGATGTACATAGATGCTCCATGGTTTGGAGCATAAATATTTATAATTGTTATGTCCTGCTTATATATACTTCCTTTAAAAAGTATGAAATGTCCTACTTTGCATCTTCTGATTAACTGTGGTTTGAAGTCTACTTTGATGAAATGAGAATGGGAAATCCCTGCTTGTTTACGCAGTCCATATGAGTGGTATGTTTTTTCCCATCCTTTTACCTTCAGCCTATGAATGTCTTTGCCCATGAGGTGAGTCTCTTGAAGATAGCATATTGTTGGGCCTTGCTTTTTAATCCAATCTGCCAGCTTGCATCTTTTGATTGATAAGTTTAGGCTGTTAACATTCAAGGTTATTACTGAGATATGATTTGTATTCCCTGTCATTTTTATTTATTTGTGGTTTTTGATTTGTCTTAGTTTCTGATTTAGTTCAGTGTCCTTTTAGTGTAGATCCTTCCTTTTCTGGTTTTCACTTTTTTTTTTTTTTTTCATTTGATCCTCATGGAATATTTTGTTGAGAATGCTCTGTAGTGTAGGCTTTCTAGTTGTGAATTCTTTTATTTTTTGCTGATCTTGGAATGTTTTAATTTCATCTTCAAATCTGAAACTTACTTTTGCTGGATATAAAGTTCTTGGTTGGCATCTGTTTTCTTTCAGAATTTGAAATATATTATTCCAGGACCTCCTAGCTTTGAGGGTCTGGGCTGAGAAATCAGTTGAAATTGGAATTGGTTTATATATACATATTTTGATTTTTTCCTCTCACAGCCTTTAAGGTTTGTTTTATCTTTATTCTCTGTGTTAGTCATTTTCATTATAATGTGTCTTGGGATGGGTCTGCTGTAATTTTGTACATTTGGGGTCCTTTAAGCCTCTTGTATTTGATTTTTTATTCCATTCTTTAGATTTGGGAAATTTTCTGCTATTGTATCATTTAAAAGATTGTGCATTCCTTCAGTTTGTATCTCTACTCTTTCATCTATTTTGATAACTCTTAAATTTGGTCCTTTCATGTTATTCCATAATTCTTGGATGTTCTGTTCATGGTTTCTTACTATATTCTCCACACATTCAACTCTACTTTCAATATTATATATTTTGTCTTCATTGTCTGAGGTTCTGTCTTCCAAGTAGTTTAGTCTGTTGGTGACACTTTCTATGGAATTTATAATTTGGTTTACTGATTCCTTCATTTTGATGATTTCTGCTTGTTATTTTTTTTCCCACGATCTCTAACTCTTTACTGAAGTGGTCTTTCACTTTTTATATTTTTTCTTTGATTTCACTCGAGTTTATCCTTTTTTTTTTTTTTTTTTTTTTAATATTTATTTTTCAGTTTTCGGCGGACACAACATCTTTGTTTGTATGTGGTGCTGAGGATCGAACCCGGGCCGCACGCATGCCAGGCGAGCGCGCTACCGCTTGAGCCACATCCTCAGCCCCTCGAGTTTATCCTTTACTTCACATATCAATTTAACTATATACAATCTGAACTCCTTCTTGGACATTTCTTTTATTGTGTTATCAGTGGCTTCTGTTATTGAAGCATCTCGGTTTGTTTAGGGTGCTTTTTTCCCTTGTTTTTTCATGTTGTTAGTGTGTTTTCCCATCTAAAAGTATGGATCTAAGGCAGGATAAATTCTGCCCTGTAGACCGATAGTGTCCCTGAGGGTTTCCAGTGCTTCCTCTTTACTGGTGAGAACAATATCAATAGCACTCAGTGTACATAATATGTAGCCTTAAACGTAATAGCTCCCACTACGTCGTCTACTGCTTTTTTGCATTAAACCAAAATTATGAGTTCAATAACTATCTATAAACAGAATATCTGTTAAAATGATTTATAATTTCAGTGATAAGAGAACAGAGGTAATGTAGTAAGTAATATTTGTAAGAGAGGAAGAGACAAGCTAGAAGTAAAAATTCACAGGAAGATTGGAAGAGGAGCTGACAGAGATTGGCTTTTGGTTGGAGAAAAACTGGAAAGAATATCCAAGAAAATATATGAGAGAGGATGAATACGAATAAAGAGAAAAAAATTAAAAACATAAGAATTCAACAGAAATGCAAAATACCATTCAATTATCATTGTCCTACACACAGTGATGCATAAAAAACATCCTGTTCCAAATATGGTAGAAAGATAGTGAATCAAAAAATAAAATAAATCTTGCTGGATAGTTGATCTGTCTCCGTCAATGTTCAACAGTTTCTCAGCCCTGTCTCATGACGTCTCTCAAGATCACCAAACCCAGATGAGCCCTTGCAAACCCAGACTCTGTCCCACCAATTCGGGCTTCAGATACTTCAGGCTCAGACATACTGCAGTCCCGAGATCTCAGTGGTGCTCCTACTTGCAGAGAGACCACCAGGGATATACTCATGAAAAGGAGTAAACCTGAGATAAAGCAGCAAGACAAGGGCTACCAGTACTCTCAGCAAGAAGTTACCAGGCTCCTCCAAACCCACAGGCACACCTGCACTGGACCTGCAGGTCCCAGTTGGTGTCCCCAGACAAAGCTCTTGTGGTGGTAAGCCTGCTGGCACCCAGGCCTCAGGCCCTGGCTTGTGTCCCAAAATGGGTGCAGCCACCTGCAACTAAACCTGGAGTCTCCCCTGAAGTAGTCCTCTTTGCTGTGGTAGCAGCAGTATTGGGGGTGGTTGTTGGCAGCAGGTAGCTGGTCAGCAGTAGCTGTGGCTGCAACTGCAGCTGTGGGGGCAGCATCACGGACGATCTTCAGGAGTTAGCAGCAGTGTCAGCTTCAGTTGCATCTGGGGCAGCGGTTTCTTCTGTGGCAACAGTGGAATCAGAGGGAGCAGCAGTGGCGGTAGTGGTGCAGGAGGTAGCCATGCAGGCGGCTGTGTTTTTATTGTTTAAGTATGATTAGTTGTGTCATTATCAACAAATAAGTATTGAGATTTTACTACATCAAAGACATTTTGCTAGGAATTAGAGATAAATGTAGGGATAATAGTGACCTTTCTTTTCTGAACTCAAAATCAAGACAGTGATTTGACAGTCAACTATCTGAAATCAGAACCGTTCTAAACAATTTAGACACCATGGCTACCTTTCATCTATGGAGTTCCTCCACTTGACGTTTCTTTGCTAAACTTTTTATTCTTTGTGACTGACTGGCACTCTTTTCTGTATCTAAACATCTTTGTTCACCACTTGCCAATACCATTTGGGTTTGATCCCCAGCACTGCAAAAACAAAGAAAAGAAAACAAAGCATTCAAAACATCAGTTGGTTAATGTTTGCTAGGTTAGCAGTAAAAGCGTTCAGTCCCAAAAACAATAGTCAAAAAGATAAAAAAAGAAAGAAAGAAACACATCTCAAAACTCTTTCTGAAAAATCGCTCTTACATATAACTTTCAGTCTATAGCTCATAATTAATAGGAAGATCATTTCTTAGTTTCTCCAGAATATCTGACCTGACCAGGAAAAATTCCCAACTTCTGGGGCATAGTTCCTATTCCGTATGAAAGTGCTTTTCATATTGCCTTAATAAAGGCAGCTATCTTACCAATAAAACTAGAATTTGGAAAACTATGGTACACAGGACAAATCTGGCCCAGCACCTGTTATTGTAAATACTTTTATTGGAACACAGTCATGCTCATTAGCTTACGTATTGTCTATGGAATAGGATTCTCCAGAAAACAGAATCAATCATATACATTATCTATTAAGAGATTTACATTAAAGAATTAGCTGATGCAGTTGTGGGGTTTGCACATTTAAAATTAGGTAGGACAGACTGGCAGCCTGGGAACTCATATAGGAGTTGATACTGCAGTCACAGAATTTCTTCTGTAGGAAATCTCATTTGTTGCTCTTAAGGCTGATTGGATGAGGCTCATCCACTTTATAGAGAGTAATCTTCCTTTCTTAAAGTCAGCAGATTGTAGATGTTGATCACAACTACAAAATACCTTCACAGCAATACCTAGAGTGTTACTGACTGTGTAACTGTGTACTGTAACCTTGCCACATTGGCATATAAAATTAGCCATCGCCCATCCATGGTGATTTCTCCTTGCAATAACAGAATTGAGTAGTTGTGACAGAGGCAATATGAGACAAAAATCCTAGTCAATATTTGGTTCTTTATAGAACATTTGCTGATTTTTGGAGTAAACCATAAAACTAGATTGAACTAACCTCTGTTCTTATAATGGAATCCAGACAAATACATGCAGACACATGCTTGCTTATGCATACCCACACAAATATACATAGAAACTTCACAATGATGATAATCAAGAATTGTTGGACTGGGAGTATAACTGAGTGGGAGAGTGATTACCTGGGTTCAATCCCCAGTATCCCTCAACCAAAAAAAAAAAAAAAAACTGGCCTTCATGGCCACTTCAGATTACATTTTATGAAACTAGAAATAGGAAAGGATACTAATGTAAATTCCTTCTGAAAAGTTTTTATATCTCCCTTCTTATCTTAAATTGTTTCATGTGTACATAAATACACAGATTAGTATGTAAGCAATTACATATCATACATGTTATTTTATTGTAGTCCTTTTCCTTTCTTCCCCTTTTTCTTTCCTTCCTCTCCCTTTTCCTTTTTAATTTGGCTCTCTTGCCTAGATCTATTACTTTATTTATTTATTTTAAAGTTCAAGGCCAGCCTGGGCAATTTATTTTATTTATTTGTATGTGGTGCCGGGAATAGAACCCAGTGCCTCACACATGCTAGGCAAGTGCCCTAAGACTGCGCCACAACCCCAGCCCAGGATCTATTACTTTATAAACATCCTTTGCAACCTACATTGACAAACTGTATATCTGTCTATTTTTTTCTCTAAACTGTATACTGTATATCTGTCTATTTTTTTCTCTGTATGATCACATAATCTTAAAAGGTCTCTGTGTATATGTGTGTTGTGTGTATATAGAGATATGTATACACAGAAATACTTATATTTAGATATATTGATTTTTAATCATTTATTTTATAAACAGTATAAAATGTAAACGTGTATATTTAGGGCCAGGAGTACAGGTCAGTGGTAGAGCATTCACTTAGTATGCAGGAGGCCTTGGGTTCTATTTCTAGCACTGCAAAAACAAAACAAAACAAAGCAAAAAAAAACCCCTAAAAACATGTATCTTCATCTTACGTTTTTTCCTCAATAGTATTTCTTCTCTGAAAGTTTATTTGTAATTGGTTATTTATCTTTTACTATCAATTTGCAATTCTTACTACCATTCTGTTGCCTTGGTGTTTTCTCACCTCTATTGATTTTGCATTTACTATCTTTTCTTATATAGCGACACTTTTTATCATTAAAGTTGTGATTCCTTTTTAACTTCTAGATTTCCAGTTTAGGTTTAAAAAAAATCTTAACTATGCCTGAATCGTATTATATAGTACCCTAGGTGTTCTAGATTAAGTAATCTTTTTTTTTTTTTGGTATTGGGGTTTGAACCCAGGGATGCTTACCCAACCAAGCCACATCCCCAGCCCTTTTTAATATTTTATTTGAAGGCAGGGTCTTGCTCAATTGCTAAGTGCCACACTAATCTACTGAGGCTGGCTTTGAACTCATGATCCTCCTGTCTCAGCTTCTCAAATTGCTGGGATTACAGGCATATGCCACTATGCAAAGCAAGATTAAATAATCATAATTAATCTCTTATGTTTAAAAAATTTTCATTTTTATATGTAGAATAACATTATAGGATCTAGTTTTATGTTCTCTAAAGGTAGCCAGGTGTGTCAGTAGCATTTATAAATACTTCATTCTTTTCTATGTAATTAGAAAGACTATCTTTGTCATATATTAAATTTTTAAATTTTTTAAAATATATTTTTAGCTGTTGATAGACCTTTAATTTATTTATTCATATGTGGTGTTGAGAACCGAACCCAGTGCCTCACACATGCCAGGCAAGTGCACTACCGCTGAGCCCTAGCCCCAGCCCCAAATTTTTAAATTTATACTGAATTTATTTCTGGATTTTTCTATCCTGAGAAGGATGTTATTTGACATTACAAGCACTAAACTGTTTAAAAAACAGTTACTACCTTTTGAATCTTATTTGTTAATACTTTTCTGCAATTCTGTCACCTTTCTATTCTATGATAATTGAATTTCCTCTAGAATCACCCATATGCCTAAGTGCTTTTTGCATTATATAATGCATGTTAGGTTATCAGTCTGCCTAAAATTATCTTAATTCCTTTTTTCCACTTTTATTATTTTCCTTCATCAGCAATTTGCTAAAGCCATTGAATATACTTCAGTTACTTAAAAACACCTCATTAGAGCTTTTTGTATATTACAACCATTTTTTAAAACTGTACAGGTTCACACATGCATCAAATTAATTAGTTTCTCAACCCTGTTTGTTGTCCCAGAGTCCAATCTTTAAGTTTTGTACCATGGAGCTTTAGCTACTCTCTTTTTTTTTTTTTTTTAACTTTTTTATAGTTGTATATGGACAGCATGCCTTTATTTAATTTACTTTTTTTAATACTTGTGCTGAGGATTGAAGCCAGTGCCTCACACATGCTAGGCAAGTGCTGTGCCACTGAGCTACAGCCCAGCCCACTTTAGCCACTCTTAACAGCAAGTCTGCCATTGTATCATGCTCAGTATAGAAGAAATCATGCTTTCTTTTTTCATATTATAACATCATAAATAGTATGGAAATGGTGATATACTTTAAATATTTTGCATAAAATGTGGTTATAAGTCTTAACTTTTGCATAACATATAAGCATTTTGGTGATGATTATTGATTTGTCGTGGTTTGAATATTGTCCTCTGCAAAACTGAGAACTCTGCACTTTTAAAAATTATATTTTAACTTAGTTTTTAGAGTTTGTTATTTGGTACTGTTTTTTTTTTTTTTTTTTTGTACTAAGATTGAACCCAGAGGCCCACTGAACTAAATCTTCAGCCTTTTTATTTTTTATTTTGAGACAGGGTCTTGCTAAATTGCTGAGACTAGCCTCAAGCTTGCAGTCCTCCTGCCTCTCAGCCTCCCCAGCTCTGGGATTACAGGCATGTTTCACGACTCCTGGCTACATTTTTGTTTCTTTCCATAGGATTAATTTTGCATTAATTTGTGGGAAGACTTTTCTTGGGAAATTGATTATTTCATTGTTTTCAAATTCATTAAAGTATTCTTTTAAGCTTGTTTTTATCTCACATAGTTACTTACATTGAGAGTTTAGTAGCAAGGAACAATAGTGCCCACATGTAATCACAGCTATGCGGTAGGCTGAGGCAGAAGGATGGCAAGTTTGTGGTCAGGTTCAGTAACTCAGTGAAACCCTCTCTCAAAAAGTTTGACAAAAGGCCTGGAGCTATAGCCTAATGGTACAATTCCTGGGTTCAGTCCCTAGTACTAGAAAACAGCAACAACAACAAAACTCAGAATTTAAACATGTATTTGCATATTAGGGTATTCATGAAAATATGGAAGACATTTTAATGAATATTTGATTACCTCATAACTTTTAACAGTCTTTTAATATACTGATGTGACTGTTTTATGTTTGAATATATTATCTCAGGTGAATAACCAAATTTTTTGTTACATAAATTTTATGATTACTTCTAATAATACAAAAAAATTACTAGAGTAGTTCTAAAATACAATTTTTTGTAAGGTTGTTTATCAGGATTTTAATACGCTTTATTAATAATTTTCAGTCTCAATAAATAAGGCATTAATCATTGTAGCATTTAGGCTGAGGGTACAGCTTAGTGATAGAGCACGTGTTTAGTGTGCACAAGACCCTGGGTTTAATCCCCAGCACCAAAAAATAATAATAGCAGCATTAAAATTTTAATTGGGTAGATTAAAAAAACCTGGAAAAAGTTTGGGTAAGCCACTTGTAGTGGCATTCACCTATAGTCCCAGCTGTTTGGGAGGCTGAAATAGAAATATAGGGGCCAACTTGGGAAATATTGGCAGAATACGTCTCTTAAAAATGTTTTTAAAAATAAAATAATTTGGGCAAATAGTTTTATGTTAAATTTAATAATTCTTCTTGATAATGTTCAGAAATAAAATTGCTGTGTTTAGCTTTATGCTTAGAAGAAAGTTACATAGAAACACTTAGCATTTATTCTTTTATTAAAAAATAAATATATAGAAAAGACTAAGAATACTACAACACCTAGCTTCTAAATCAACAAAAGTGGGAGGAAAAAAAAAACTCTCAGACTTTGAATAGCAGCTTTATAAGCCTTATTTAGAAGAATTTTGTTTTCTTGGTAGCAGAACCAAGTGTGGAATTTATGCTTTGTTCATAGCAAAATTGGCACAGATCACCCTTGCATGCATTATTAGCTTGCTTTATGCAGGAAAAGAATTTATAGTTGGAAAGAAATGTACAGAATTATTAATATAAGGCAGGTAAGAAAGCAATTTTAAGAATAGAATATAAAGTAGAATTTTAAAAATCAGATAACAACTATTAAAAAATACTTGATAGATCTGGGGATAGGATATAATTCAGTGGTAGAGCATGGCATGTGTGAGGCACTGGGCTTAATTCCCAGCACACCCCCCTCCCCACAATTATAAAATTTTAATTAGTAGTGAAATAGTCTCATAACATTTTTTAATAATATTTTTATGTAGTAACCCATCAATTCATACAGATAAGTGAGCAAATTATTTTTACTTGTTAAACAGTGATAGCAAAAACAGAAGAAACAAGTCCTCAGTTCTTTAGAATAAGAGACCAAGCCAGGCAACAGGGTTTGTACCTGAAATCCTAGTTACTTGGAAGACTGAGGCAGGAGGACCATTTCAATAGGAGTTTAAGACCAGTCTGGGCAACATAGTGAGAACCTGTATCAGACAGACAGACACACACACACACACACACAGAATATGTCTTTTAAAAATCAAATTTTGTTTTTTAATTTGTGAGAGTAGCCTTCATTATTACTTATAAAAATTAATGAGAAAAGAAAGAATAAAAAAGAATAGTGTCTATGTTGTGTCTATAAATATTATGTTTTAAAATTTTTACTGGAAAATATATGTAAATTTTATGTTACATTAAATTTTTAGCTTGGTGACTGACATTAATTATATTTAGGTTTCATTTGTTAAATAAAATATTCTTTTTGATTGTTATAGCTTAGAAATTTTGTTCTGTAGTGTTTTTTTTTTTTTAGTTGTTGATAGACCTTTATTCTATTTTATGTATTTATATGTGATGCTGAGAATCAAACCCAGTGCCTCACACATGCCAGCCAAGTGTGCTAACATGGAGCCCCAGCCCCAGCCCCTATTCTGTAGTTTTATTGGAGACCAACCATTATTCTGTTTAGCACATCAAAAGTAAGTGTTGTAATAGTTTCCTTAATCAAAAATGTTTGTCAGTAAAATTTGTTAACATTAGGCATAGTTATATTACATATTTAACTATCAAATATATATAACTAGAAATTTAATATAAATTTTACTTGAGTGTCTTTAAGAAAACAGATTACAACACTTTATGAAAATAAGAAAATTTTTATTCCATTAGTATAAAATATTTGTTTAAGTGAAATTTACAAGGAGACAGAATTTATTCTTATAATTATTTTGTAAATTTTGAGTGTTATTAGGGAAATACTATGTTCTGAATGTCACCCAAAATTTGTTTTGAAACTTAATGGCCAATGTAATAGTAGTAAGAAGTAGGGCACTTAGGAGGTGATTTAGTCATGAGAGCAGAGCCTTCATGGATGAGGTCAAGGCCCTTATAAAAGGACTTGAAGGAGTGGATTCACTGCCTTCTGCTTTGTTAGGTGAGGAGGACATAGCAATTTGCCCCGCCTAAGAATACAACACAAGGCACCTGTGGGAAGCAGAAAGCAACCTTTACCAGACACCAATCTTGCCAACAACAAGATCTTGGGCTTCCTAGCTTTTACAACGATAAGAATAGGTTTCTTTTATTTAAAAATCGCAGTATGTGGTATTTTGTTATAGTGGCATAACTGGACTAATGTAATAATAAAGTAGTATGTTTGAATGATCAAACTTTATTTCAATAATGAATGAAGTTGGGGGCTGAGGTTATAGCTCTGTTGTAGAGTACTTGCCTAGCATGTGTAAGGCACTGGGTTTGATCTTCAGCTATATATAATAAATAAATAAATAAATAAAATAAAGATATTGTGACCCCCCCAAAATAATAATGAATGGAATAGAAACTATCATCTATAAATACATAGTAGATTTTAATACCAAGTAAAATAAAAAATGATTAAAATATTTACTTTTTATACTAAATATTTATTTTTGATGCTACTGGGGATTGAACCCAGGCCTTTATGCATGCTAGGCAAATGTTTTACCACTAAGCCACATCCTTAGCCCCTGTATACTGAGTATTTTAATAGCAATTGAGGTGTATGACATCTTCCTTGAATTTAAAAGGAAGAAAATAATCTATTTTTATAGATGCCAGTTAAATAAATCATTTAAATGGTTAGGTTGAATATACTTTATAATTCAAATATCTTTAAAATAACCATTATCACAAGTTAATTTTTTCAAATATAATGTTGTACTTTTTTTCTTTTTGGTAGTGTTACACAGTGTTTATAAAATCTTATATTTAAAATATAGAACTTTTTTTTCATGGTATATTCATAAAACTTCACATACTTTATTCAAATAAAGTATTAATGCAAAATTCTCAAAGCTTTTAACTTCTTTTTTAAGAAAATATTTTATAGTTATAGATGGATAGCGTACCTTTATTTGTTTATTTTTATGTGGTACTAAGGATCAAACCCAGTGCCTCACACATGCTAGGCAAGTACTCTGCCACTGAGCTACAACTGTGCCCTTTTTTCTTTTCTTGTAATGCTAGGGGTCAAATTCAGGTCCTTCCACATGCTAGGCAAGCACCACTGAGGTACACATCCCCAGCCTTCTCAAAGCTTTTTAAAGAAACATTTGTCTAAAAGGAATATAGGAATTAGGCATGGTGGCACATGCTTGTAACCTCAGTGACTCAGAAGGCTAAAGCTGGAGGATCACAAGTTAAGCAAGACCCTGTCTCAAAATAAAAATAAGGAAGCGGGGCTGGGATTATTGCTCAGTGGTAGAAAAGCACGCCTAGCACATGCGAGGCCCTGGGTTCGATCCTCAGCACCCACAAAAATAAATAAAATAAAGGTATTGTGTCCAACTACAGCTAAAAAATAAATATTAAAATAAGTAAATAAATAAATAAAGAAGGGCTGGGGGTGTAGCTGTGGTAGAATACCCCTGGGTTAAATGTCCAGTACCACCAAAAAAAGAGAAAGAGGTCTGGTAGGGATGTTGTTTAGTGTTCAGTTCCCCTAGGTTCAATGCTCAGTACTGCAAAAAAGAAGAAAATAAGTCAATAGGAATGTTTAGGATTACTTATGTTTGTGATTTGAATTAAATTTATAAAAAATTAAAATAAATTTTAAAAAATTCATTACTTTAATTCAGTTGGTAGGACACATATTTTGGAAACCTTATGCCTTCATTATGTTTGGTTTTGCAGCACTGGAGATTGAATTCAAGGCCTCACATGTTAGGAAAATACTCTACCACATTACTATGTTATGTGGTTCCATAATAATAACACATACCTTCTATATGTTTGTTTTTGTTTTTTTCTTTTTGTTGTTGCTGTTATTGTTGCTGTTTTGTACTGGGGATTGAACCCAGGGGTGCTATACCACTGAGTTACAGCTCCAACCCTTTTTATTTTATTTTGAGACAGGGTCTTGCTAAACTGCTGAGACTGGCCTCAAACTTGCCATCCTCCAGCTCATTTTTCTTAGTCCTTGGGATTACAGGGCTTCATGGATCTGGTGTTACAGCTAGACCTAGAGAGAGGGGTAGAACTCAGATGGGTGGCAAGAAGTAACATTCTGAGTAACTGATTAGTCAAGGTGCAGAGAAAAATATTAGAGAGCATGCATCCACGGAAATTTATTGCCTGTTTCATGAAGAACACAATTAGAAAATTCAAAGTCTGTTTCTAACTCTAGTCTTTTAATAGTAGTGTTGATGTGCTTAGGCCATCTTAAACATTGAGTTGCTATATAACCTAAAAACCTCAAATGAAAGGGCATCACAGTTTTACAAGGGAAGCTAGAGTTGTCCTTAGTTATGTGTTATTAGCCCCTATGTGGGTACTGGGTATGATTAACTCCTTTCTATATTCTTTGCTTTGTCACCACATGCTACTTCTAGTATCTGGAATTACCAGAGGGCAGTCCTTACGAGGTATAGGTATTCAGTAAATGTTAACAGAATAAGCAAACATGTTATTGTCTTAGCTATTTGGTTTTTAGTTGCTTAAAAAGTTAAGTAGTAATTATCTAGTAATACTCCATATCCAATAATATATTCAAGACAAGCAAATACTTTTTTGTTGCTAATAAATCTTCAGTCAAGATACTTTTTTATATCAGAAATGTTTCTAGCCATGACAAACATTAAAATTATTACCAGTGCTTTGGATACAATAATGAATAGGTTTTAGGAACTACTGAGAAAGAGAAAGAAAACATTGATTCAGAGGATTATTAAGAATGAACTCATTATCATATAAAAATATGATAGGAAGGACTAAACATTCTTTTCTGTGTGTGTGTGTGTGTGTGTGTGTGTGTGTTTTGATACCAGAGAATGAACCCAAGGGCACTTAACCACTGAGCCACATTCCCAAGCCCTTTTTATTTTTTATTTTGAGAGGGTCTTGCTAAGTTGCCAAGGCTTGCCTTGAATTTGTGATCCTCCTGGCTTATTCTCCCCGGTCACTAGTATTATAGGCATGCACCACCATGCCGCCACACTCCACTCTAAACTAAACATTCTCAACATATGAAGTAGGAGAAGTTCATATTAAAGTATTTTTATATTGAGAAAAGCAAACTGTAAAACTATGTACTAAATAAATAAGTGGCATTTTCTAGAAAGAGCAAAATAGTCTTATGCATGTGAAGTAGCAGTTAACTTTTAGTTAAAAAACAAAAACAAAAAAAAATTAT
The DNA here is from genome assembly GCF_047511675.1 of Marmota flaviventris. NCBI lineage: Eukaryota > Metazoa > Chordata > Mammalia > Rodentia > Sciuridae > Marmota > Marmota flaviventris. The sequence continues at coordinate 71,435,821 of NC_092508.1, forward strand.
TTTTTTTTGTGGTGTTAGGGATTGAACCCAAGGCTTGCATATGCTAGTAGGCAAGTGCTCTACCACAGAGCTATACCTCTAGCCTCTAATAATAAAACATTTTTATGTTGAGGAGTAGATTGTTGGAGAACTCTGAGCTTCACAAGATACCACAATGAGTTCTACCATTGGTGGTTAGCATTGTAACATACACTAGGCAAAATTATAATTTCTAGTAATATGCATTAAGCCTTTCCATTCTGATATTTTGAAGTACTTTATAAACACTAATTAATTCTTCTAAAACCTATGATGGCTTTATATGATTAAATTAGTTATATATTTCATATGAAGAAACCAAAACTGAGAGAGGCAAGTTATTTACCTAAGATCACATATTATTTAACTGATGGAAACCGAGTTGTTCCATATTCCCATTAATTAAATCTAACTCTTATATAAAATGAAATCACTGTAGTGACACCTAAGGAATGCTCTTGTGGCCCCCCAGAATAAATTAAAAGATATTAAGTCACAGCAATTTATAGAACTATGTCAATACAATGAGTATTCTAATTTGTTAAGTATAGATTAATATATTTTTATTTTATTTTGAGACAGGGTCTTGCTAAACTGCTGAGACTGGCCTCAAACTTGCCATCCTCCATCATATATATATGATGTTTATATTTAAGAATATAGTAATTTCATTTTATATTTCATTTTCAGTATCATGGTCATTAGTTTTTATCCACAGGCTCTTTTCATGTAAGCAAACCTCAAAACAGCCAAAACTGGAGACTGAGGCGGAAAGATTGCAAGTTCGAGGCCAACCTGGGAAACTTAGTAAGATCTTTTCTCAAAATAATGAATCAAAAAGGCTGGGGATTTAGTTCAGTGGTAGAGTACCTTTGAGTTCAGTCCCCTCTAAAACAAAAATGAAACAAAAAAAAGCAAAATTGGTGTACATTGTGAACCAAATACTCTTAAATGATAAACTACTTACTTAACTTGAATGTTTAAATAAAAAAAAAATTTGTAGTGGAGAACCCTAAACTTTTTTTTCTACTGTAGTCATCTCTGATTAGATACATGATTTTTGAATATTTAAATGTTATAGTAGGAGTATAATATCTTCAGAAAAAAATTATACTATATTAACAAATGATCAGCTGTTTTCAGTTTTATCCACATATAGTATATCATTGCAATGGTAGAGTAGACAAATCCCAGATCATTAAAAACCTGACAATTCTTCATCTAGGAAAAACAAACTACTTACAAAAATATTTTAAAATATTAAAAGATTGGGTAGCTGAAGTAATGACAGATACATTTTAATTAATTAATCTGAATCTCCCCATACATCCTCTAAAACACAGTAAAGAAGAACAGATAAAACTATCCAGAATGCTCCAACTTAAAATTATCTGTAAATCAGAAAATAATACCAAATTCTAGTCAGCCACCATTCAATCCCTTGCGTAAACCTTGGTGGAGAACAAGAGTTAACTGGAAAAAACTGTACCGGAGAAGGGAGCTAGTGACAGGTTTAAAATGATTGACCTAAAATTGTTCATAGAAGTTTCTCTTGAAATATTGATTGATCGCAGCATACTACAGACAAAGGACTTTCAAGTTTGTGAAGAACTCAAGGAGGCAGTTTTGGGTAAAAAAAAGGAAAGAATAGATGCCCTTTGGAAACTAACCAGTTTTTTTTGGGGGGGGGGAAGAACTGAAGGGGGAAGCTTAGGATCCTGAAATATAAAAGCATATTTTAAAAATCAGAGGAAAGGTATCCTTACTCTGCTTTGCCCCCAAATTCAGTGATAATGAAAGCATACTTTATTGGAAGCAGGAGGCGTACTGGTTTTGTCTATTTTGAAGCACAAATTTCCCAAGGGAAATTTTATTGATGGCTCTAGTTTATTCCCTCCCAAAAGACCAACTGCATCCAAATGAATTGATAAATGAATATAAACTCAAGATTTTATTGTCTTTGGGGCTGGGGATGTGGCTCAAGCGGTAGCGCGCTCACCTGGCATGCATGCGGCCCGGGTTTGATCCTCAGCACCACATACAAAGATGTTGTGTCCACCAAAAACTAAAAAATAAATATTAAAAAAATATGTCTCTCTCTCTCTCTCTCTCTCTCTCACTCTCTCACTCTCTCACTCTTTCTAAAAAAAAAAGATTTTGTCTTTTATTTTTTTTTTTAATTTTTTTATTGTTGGTTGTTCAAAACATTACATAGTTCTTGATATATCATATTTCACACTTTGATTCAAGTGGGTTATGAACTCCCATTTTTACCCCATATACAGATTGCAGAATCACATCAGTTACACATCCATTGATTTACATATTGCCATACTAGTGTCTGTTGTGTTCTGCTGCCTTTCCTATCCTCTACTATCCCCCCTCCCCTCCCCTCCCCTCCCCTCTTCTCTCTCTACCCCCTCTACTGTCATTCATTTCTCCCCATTGTATTATTTTTCCCTTTACCCTCACTTCCTCATGTATGTAATTTTGTATAACCCTGAGGGTCTCCTTCCATTTCCATGCAATTTCCCTTCTCTCTCCCTTTCCCTCCCACCTCTCATCCCTGTTTAATGTTAATCTTCTTCTCATGCTCTTCCTCCCTACTCTGTTCTTAGTTACTCTCCTTATATCAAAGAAGACATTTGGCATTTGTTTCTTAGGGATTGGCTAGCTTCACTTAGCATAATCTGCTCTAATGCCATCCATTTCCCTGTAAATTCTATGATTTTGTCATTTTTTAATGCAGAGTAACACTCCATTGTGTATAAATGCCACATTTTTTTATCCATTCATCTATTAAAGGGCATCTAGGTTGGTTCCACAGTCTTACTATTGTGAATTGTGCTGCTATGAACATCGATGTAGCAGTGTCCCTGTAGCATGCGCTTTTTAGGTCTTTAGGGAATAGACCGAGAAGGGGAATAGCTGGGTCAAATGGTGGTTCCATTCCCAGCTTTCCAAGAAATCTCCATACTGCTTTCCAAATTGGCTGCACCAATGTGCAGTCCCACCAGCAATGTACAAGTGTACCCTTTACCCCACATCCTCGCCAGCACTTGTTGTTGTTTGACTTCATAATGACTGTCAATCTTACTGGAGTGAGATGGTATCTTAGGGTGGTTTTGATTTGCATTTCTCTGACTGCTAGAGATGGTGAGCATTTTTTCATGTACTTGTTGATTGACTGTATGTCCTCCTCTGAGAAGTGTCTGTTCAGGTCCTTGGCCCATTTGTTGATTGGGTTGTTTGTTCTCTTATTGTCTAATTTTTTGAGTTCTTTGTATACTCTGGATATTAGGGCTCTATCTGAAGTGTGAGGAGTAAAGATTTGTTCCCAGGATGTAGGCTCTCTATTTACCTCTCTTATTGTTTCTTTTGCTGAGAAAAAAAACTTTTTAGTTTGAGTAAGTCCCATTTGTTGATTCTAGTTATTAACTTTTGTGCTATGGGTGTCCTATTGAGGAATTTGGAGCCCGACGCCACCGTATGTAGATCGTAGCCAACTTTTTCTTCTATCAGACGGCGTGTCTCTGATTTGATATCAAGCTCCTTGATCCATTTTGAATTAACTTTTGTGCATGGCGAGAGAAAGGGATTCAGTTTCATTTTGTTGCATATGGATTTCCAGTTTTCCCAGCACCATTTGTTGAAGATGCTCTCCTTCCTCCATTGCATGCTTTTAGCCCCTTTATCAAATATAAGATAGTTGTAGTTTTGTGGATTGGTTTCTGTGTCCTCTATTCTGTACCATTGGTCCACCCGCCTGTTTTGGTACCAGTACCATGCTGTTTTTGTTACTATTGCTCTGTAGTATAGTTTGAAGTCTGGTATCGCTATACCGCCTGATTCACACTTCCTGCTTAGCATTGTTTTTGCTATTCTGGGTCTTTTATTTTTCCATATGAATTTCATGATTGCTTTCTCTATTTCTACAAGAAATGCCGTTGGGATTTTGATTGGCATTGCATTAAACCTATAGAGAACTTTTGGTAATATCGCCATTTTGATGATGTTAATTCCGCCTATCCATGAACAGGGTATATTTTTCCATCTTCTAAGATCTTCTTCTATTTCTCTCTTTAGGGTTCTGTAGTTTTCATTGTATAAGTCTTTCACCTCTTTTGTTAGGTTGATTCCCAAGTATTTTATTTTTTTTGAGGATATTGTGAATGGAGTGGTTGTCCTCATTTCCATTTCAGAGGATTTGTCGCTGATATACAGGAATGCCTTTGATTTATGCGTGTTGATTTTATATCCTGCCACTTTGCTGAATTCATTTATTAGCTCTAATAGTTTCTTTGTAGAGCCTTTTGGGTCTGCTAGGTATAGAATCATGTCACCTGCAAATAGTGATAATTTAAGTTCTTCTTTTCCTATTTTTATGCGTTTAATTTCTTTCGTCTGTCTAATTGCTCTGGCCAGTGTTTCGAGAACTATGTTGAACAGAAGTGGAGAGAGAGGGCATCCCTGTCTTGTTCCAGATTTTACAGGGAATGTCTTCAATTTTTCTCCATTCAGAATGATGCTAGCCTGAGGCTTAGCATAGATTGCTTTTACAATATTGAGGTATGTTCCTGTTATCCCTAGTTTTTCTAGAGTTTTGAACATAAAGGGATGCTGTACTTTGTCGAATGCTTTTTCCGCATCTATCGAGATGATCATATGGTTCTTATTTTTAAGTCTATTAATGTGGTGAATAACATTTATTGATTTCCGTATATTGAACCAGCCTTGCATCCCAGGGATGAATCCTACTTGATCATGGTGCACAATTTTTTTGATATGTTTTTATATCTGATTCGCCAGAATTTTATTGAGGATTTTTGCATCTAGGTTCATTAGAGATATTGGTCTGTAGTTTTCTTTCTTTGAAGTGTCTTTGTCTGGTTTAGGTATCAGGGTGATGTTGGCCTCATAGAATGAATTTGGAACTTCTCCCTCTTTTTCTATTTCCTGAAGTAGCTTGAAAAGTATTGGTATTAGTTCCTCTTTAAAGGTTTTGTAAAACTCTGCTGTATACCCATCCGGTCCTGGGCTTTTCTTAGTTGGTAGTCTTTTGATGGTTTCTTCTATTTCCTCAATTGATATTGGTCTGTTTAGGTTGTCTATATCCTCCTGACTCAATCTGGGCAGATCATATGACTTAAGAAATTTATCGATGCCTTCACTATCTTCTAATTTATTGGAGTATAAGGATTCAAAATAATTTTTGATTATCTTCTGTATTTCTGAAGTGTCTGTTGTGATATTGCCTTTTTCATCCCGTATGCTAGTAATTTGAGTTCTCTCTCCTCTTCTGTTCGCTAGCATGGCTAAGGGTCTGTCGATTTTGTTTATTTTTTCAAAGAACCAACTCTTAGTTTTGTCAATTTTTTCAATTGTTTCTTTTGTTTCGATTTCATTAATTTCAGCTCTGATTTTAATTATTTCTTGCCTTCTACTTCTTTTGCTGTTGTTATGCTCTTCTTTTTCAAGGATTTTGAGATGAAGTATGAGATCATTTATTTGTTGTTTTTTTCTTTTTTTAAGGAATGAACTCCAAGCAATGAATTTTCCTCTTAGAACTGCTTTCAATGTGTCCCATAGATTCCGATATGTTGTGTCTGTGTTTTCATTTATCTCTAAGAATTTTTTAATTTCCTCCTTGATGTCTTCTATAACCCATTGATCATTCAGTAACCTATTGTTCATTCTCTAAGTGATGTATGCTTTTTCCTTCCTTCTTTGATCGTTGATTTTCAGTTTCATTCCATTATGATCAGATAAGATGCATGGTATTATCTCTACTCCTTTATATTGTCTAAGAGTTGCCCTGTGACATAATATATGATCTGTTTTTGAGAAGGATCCATGTGCTGCTGAGAAAAAAGTGTAACTGCTTGATGTTGGGTGGTATATTCTATATATGTCAATTAAGTCTAGGTTATTAATTGTGTTATTGAGTTCTATAGTATCCTTATTCAACTTTTGTTTGGAAGATCTGTCCAGTGGCGAGAGAGGTGTGTTGAAGTCTCCCATGATTATTGTATGGTGGTCTGTTAGACTCTTGAACTTGAGAAGAGTTTGTTTGATGAACATAGCTGCACCATTGTTTGGGGCATATATATTTATGATTGTTATGTCTTGTTGGTGTATGGTTCCCTTAAGCAGTATGTAGTGTCCCTCTTTATCCCTTTTGATTAACTTTGGCTTGAAATCTATTTTATTTGATATGAGTATGGACACTCCTGCTTGTTTCCGAAGTCCATATGAGTGATATGATTTTTCCCAACCTTTCACCTTCAGCCTATGTATGTCTTTTCCTATCAAATGCGTCTCCTGTAGGCAGCATATTGTTGGGTCTTGTTTTGTGATCCATTCTACTAGCCTGTGTCTCTTAATTGGTGAGTTTAAGCCATTAACATTTAGGGTTATTATTGAGATATGGGTTGTTCTTCCAGCCATATTTGTTTATTTCTGTTACTAAACATGGTTTGTTTTCCTCTTTGATTATTTCCCCCCCCTTTAGTGTCCTACCTCCCACTGTTGGTTTTCATTGTTATTTTCCATTTCCTCTTCCTGTAATGTTTTGCCGAGGATGTTTTGAAGAGATGGTTTTCTAGCTGCAAATTCTTTTAACTTTTGTTTATCGTGGAAGGTTTTAATTTCATCTTCCATCCTGAAGCTTAATTTCGCTGGATACACAATTCTTGGTTGGAACCCATTTTCTTTCAGTGTTTGAAATATGTTATTCCAGGATCTTCTACCTTTCAGAGTCTGTGTTGAAAGATCAGCTGTTGTCCTGATTGGCTTACCCCTAAATGTAATCTGCTTCCTTTCTCTTGTAGCTTTTAAAATTCTCTCCTTATTCTGTATGTTGGGCATCTTCATTATAATGTGTCTAGGTGTGGATCTCTTATGATTTTGCACATTCGGCGTCCTGTAGGCTTCTAGGATTTGGGATTCTGTCTCATTCTTCAAGTCTGGGAAGTTTTCTCGTATTATTTCATTGAATAGATTGCTCATTCCTTTGGTTTGGAGTTCTATACCTTCCTGTATCCCAATGACTCTTAAGTTTGGTCTCTTAATGTTATCCCATATTTCTTGGATGTTCTGCTCATGGTTTCTTAACAGTCTTGCTGAGCTGTCTATGTTCTTTTCAAGTTGAAATACTTTGTCTTCATTGTCTGATGTTCTATCTTCTAAGTGTTCTACTCTGCTGGTAGTATTCTCAATTGAGTTTTTAAGTTGGTTTATTGCTTCCTGCATTTCTAGGATTTCTGTTTGTTTGTTTTTTATAACCTCTATCTCCCTGTATAGTTGATCCTTTGCTTCCTGGATTTGTTTGTGTAATTCATTGTCGAAGTGATCTTTCATTGTCTGATTTTGCTGTCTAATGTCTTCCTTGATACTCCAGATCATCTGAAGCATGTATATCCTGAATTCTTTATCTGACATTCCATCTGCTGCAGCTGTTACCTCTTCTAAAGTTGAGTTGACCTGCATTGCTTGTGGTCCTTTCTTTCCTTGTCTTTTCATACTGCTTGCGTTTCTTTCTGCTTGGTGAAACTGTTGTGTTTTTGAAATGTTTTTTTTCGCCTATATATTTATATTGCTCTTGTATAGTTGAAAAGTCTCCGTTGCAGGGTTGGGTGGCGGTCTGCCTACCTTGCAGGCGCGGGCGGCGGCTCTGCTCTGCCCCTCCTCCAATTGGTGTGAGGTATCTACCACACCCGCAGACCCCTGGGCCTGTTCTGCCGGTCGGTCGCAGGTCTGCCTACCTTGCAGGCGCGGGCGGCGGCTCTGCTCTGCCCTTACTCCAATTGGGGTGTTGTGACTACCACGCCGGCAGGTCACTGCGCCTGTTCTGGGCGCGGGCGGTGGCTCTGCTGTGCCCCTACTCCAATTGGGGTGACGAGTGTACCACGCCGGCAGTCCACCGGGCCTGATCTGCCGGTCGGTTGCAGGTCTGCCTACCCTGCAGGCGCGGGCGGCGGCTCTGCTCTGCCCCCCCTCCAATTGGTGTGACTTGTCTACCACACCCGCGGACCGCTGGTCCTGTTCCGGGCGCGGGCGAAGGCTCTGCTCTGCTCCTACTCCAATTGGGGTGACGTGCCTACCACCCCGGCCGGCCGCTGGGCCTGTTCCACCAGTCGTTCGCAGGTCTGCCCACCTTGTGGGCGCAAGTGGCGGCTCCGCTCCGCCCCCTCTCCAATTGGGGTCACGCGACCACCACGCCAGCGAGCCGCTGGGCCTGCTCCGGGCGCGGGCGGCGGCCCGGCTCCTCCCCTCTGGTTCGACGACAAAGCGAGAGAGACTCGGGTGTCTGTGACTCACCCTCCCTACCAGGAGACCAACTGTTTCTGTCGCCGCTGGTATTGATGAAGTTCTCTCCTCCGCTGCTTTCTGATGACATCAGATCTCTGCCATGTTGGTTTCCAATGCGAATGGCAACATTTCGTTCCCTTTGCCGGGTGACCAAAGCAATGGGTGAGTCCTGACCGGCCCTCACAGGCCCCGTCTCAGTCCTGTTGCCACTGCCCACGAAGGCTCGGTTGGTATTTACCTCTACAGTACTCAGCAGGACCCGGACCGAGAAGCAGTTTCCGTGGGCTCCTTAGCCCTGGGGCAGAGCAGTTCCGGGAGCCGGAACTCGGTCGCTCCGTGCTCGGTGTATGCTCTGATAAGAGCAGGCTCCAAGAAGCAGTTTCCGCAGGTTATTTAGCACTGAGCCTGAGTAATCTGTCTGCAAGCCGCAGGCGAATGGCAGCCTGAAATTACCTGTTCTATGGCTGAATGAGCTGCGGTCAGTCGAAAACAGGGATGGTGATGTCAGCTCTCCAAGATGGTGGCCGCTGGCCTCCTCTGTGGTCTGACCGGTGTGGAGAACCGAATTGGACCGCTTCCTTCCCCCGTCTCGAACCCAGAATTCAGCACTGAGTAAGGTGCTTGCACGGCTGGCAGAATCTGCAGCGCTGTATCCCTGCGTCGCTATCTCCTCGTTTCCCAGCGCGCTCTGCAGACTCTAGCCGCCGGGCGATTTGCTGAATAAGCAGTGTGACCCCCCGTGCGGACAAATCTCTCGCATTTGAGCCCCCGTAGCCGATCCTCGTGCGATGGAAATCCTTCCTCCAGGTTCTGGAGCACCCCAATATTGCTGGAAATTCCTAACAAGATAGCCTTTAGCCGTCCTGACTCGTCATTCTCCCACACAGTGACGCGGCACACGGGGGCAATGGACTCCCCTTGCCGCCATCTTCTTCCTATGGCTTTCTTTTGGAGTAGGGATTAACAGCCAATAAATATATCCTTATTCTTGTACCATTTCTGTATCTAGTTTCAGTGAGCCTTTGTCTATTCCTTATTAACACATATAACATATTTAGTGAGAGTTATTGCACTATCTCTGCTTGTTTTGGATTGGATAACACTAGGATGTATAAGGTATCATTTGTTAATTTGTATTACTCTTCAGTTTTTTGTACAGATATGTTTATTTTAGCTTTGAACCTGATTATAGGTATTGTTTCCTACTTTAAAATTTATCTGCCATTGTTATTCTGTTTGAAATACAGGAAGCATGTCTATGTACTTATTTTATTAGAATTTAACCCTGGTATTTAACAAATAAGTAGTATAAAGACATAAAAGCACAGATGTATTATCAATAAGTATAAGATAGGAAGCTGGAAGAGTTAGCTTAATATAATGATAAAAAAGAATTTTATGGATGGAGATATAGCTTAGTATAGAAAACTTGTCTGCTATGCACAAAGGCCTGGGTTGGTTTCCTAGCACCTTAAAAGAATTTTTTAAAAAAATTTCTGAATAGGTTGCAACTTTTTTGTCCTTCCCCTCTTTGTCCTTCTTTTGCTAAGATTATACTCTTTTCTCTTGGATACTTTGGATTTTGTTTGTTCTGATTGATGACTGTTTAAACTATGCTATCAGTTTTTCTTGCTCAATTGAGAAAAATCACATATTTGTAACATAATAGATCCAGGATTAAGAATACTATAGAACACTGTTTTTTCCTTAGAAGTACAGTAATTTTTATAGACATTGGAGGGTTTTTAAAAATAGTTTTTAGATGTTGATGAACCTTTATTTTATTCATTTATTTTTATGTAGTGCTGAGAATCCAACCCATTGCCTCATACATGCTGGGCAAGCACTCTGCCACCGAGCCACAACCCCAGCCTGACATTAGAGTTTTCTGAAAATAATTTCTCCTAAGTCAGGGATGAAAAAAGTGTTACAATAGAAGTCCCAGTTCTGATTATGTAGTAGTACCTGCATTAGTTAGATCTATGCATTAAGCATTCTGAGGCCACATTAAGCTTTATAGCTTTGAATGATTTTTGTTTTTGTTTTTTGGGTACCAGCGATTTAAGCCAGCAACACTTTACCACTGAAATAACACTGCTAGTCTTTTAAATTTTTTTTATATTAGAACAAGTTCTCACCAAGTTGCTGAGGGTCTTGATAAATTGTTGAGGGTGACTTTGAGCTTGCAGTACTCCTACTTCCTGAGTTATTGGGATTATAGGAATGCACAACCACACCCAGCTTGAACGATTATTGGTATTTGCTGTGCACAGAAGGAATAGTGACCCAAGTATTCATCATTCCCTTCTAAAGTTTTTAAGTAAATTATATGTTCTGTGTGAAGGCAGTTTGATTATTCAATCTTATTTCACTTTTTCTATATATATAAGTGGAAATAATTAATGCTAATTCCTGAGTAGTGATGAAGCACATTAGTTATTGAAAGTTTTTATTTAAATTATCCCTCTCATCCAGGCATAATGGCCCATGCCTATAAACCCAGCTACTTCAGAGGTTGACGCAGGAGGATCTCAAATTCATAGCCAGCCTCATCAATTCAACAAGACCCTGTCTCAAAATTTAAAAATTACTGGTATGAAAGTACACTTTCATATCACATTCTATGTAAATATCAGAATTAGGAAATAGTAAAGCACCTATATTTAAAAATTAGAAAAGGGCTGGGGTTGTGGCTCAGTAGTATAGTGCTTGCCTAGTATGTGTGAGGCACTGGATTTGATTCTCAGCACTGCATATATATAAAATAAAATAAATGTTCCATTAAGAACAAAAAAAAATTAGAAAAGAGCCTAAATGCTTATAACTCCCCTATTCATAATTTCCCCAAACTGAAAACAACTCAAATGTTCTCAATGGCTGAATGTATATATAAACTATGATATTACACTTTAATACTGTATGATATCCTGTACCAAAGAAAATTGCTCAGCAATGAAAAGAAATGTACTATTGATACTTTAAACAACTAGAGTGAATTTCAAAGGCATAATGAATAGAAACTTTTCTCAGAGGTTGCATACTGTGATTACATTTATAAGCAACTGTTGACAAGACCAACCTTAACAGATCAGTGGATACCAGTTATTAGGCACGGTGTGATAAAAGTGTAGTACAGAAGATTTTGTGGGGCAGAGGGGGCTGATAGAAGTGTTCTATATCCTTATTGTGGTAGAAGTTACATGAGTCTATAAATGTTTTTGTTGTTTCAGTTCTGAAGATCAAACCCAGGGCTTTGAGCATGCTAGGCAAGCACTCTATCACTAAGCTACACCCCAATCCCTATAAATGTTTTTAAATTCCTAGAACTATTTACCATCCCCCCAAAAGTCAATTTTGTTACACCATTTTTTTAAAAAGTTTATTGGTTCTTTTTAGTTATACATGACAGCAGAATACATTTTGATATCATAATTATATAAGCATGGAATAGATCTTATTGTTATAGTCCAATTCTTAAGGATGTACATGATGTTACATTGCATGTATTTTTTAAAAATATCTTTATTTTATTTATTTTTTTAATGTGGTGCTAAGGGTCGAACCTAGTGCCTCACACATGGGAGGCAACTGCTCAACCACTGAGCTACAACCCCAGCCCTTGAACATATTTTTAAAGAGTGTAGAATACTACTTTGAATTAGCTTCAGGTTGTAAGCATGGTGTAATATGGAGTGAAAGGAAAGTTCTAGGGATTAGAATAAAAGCTCTAAGAAACCCTGCAAAGTGAAAACAGATTGTGATTTGGCATTAGGGTTTAGTATTTAATGTCTCATGACTTTGATGGTGTTTTGTAATGGAATAGGTATAAAACCATCTGCATTATTGACACTGCTCTATTAGTGTCTAGTTGAGAGTACTTGATCAAGTAACTTAATTGCTTGGGTCATCAGATTATTTTTCTATAGATTGAGAAGTTTGGATCCTATGTTTCTCAAACTAAAATACTCCTAATAAGCATTTTACTCTACAATGTTGATACACAAATGTTTTAAATTATTTAGCATTAAGTAAAGAAGACATTCCAAGAAAATACTCCATGATTTTTCTGGTGACTTGACATAGTCCCTAACATACCATTTAATTTCCTAATTGTAATAGAATAAGAATAGATAATATAGTATCCCTCTGGCTATAAGTTTTTGGTCATTCTGTGTTTTTCCAAATAACTTTTTTGGGTTTCCATTTTTTAAATGTTCATTTAAAAAAAATTTTGTAGTTGTAGATGGACAGAATGCCTTTATTTTATTTGTTTACTTTTATGTGGTGTTGAGGATCAAACTCAGTGCCTCACACGTGCTAGGCAAGGTTCTGCCACTGAGCCCCAGCCCCAGCCCCTGAAGTATTCATTTTTTTAATACTATGAAGAACAAAAATTTAAAGACCACTAGGTGGGGATGTAAACAATACAGCATTTCTCTCTCTCCTAGGCTTTAACTCGATAAAGCCTTGAGTATAATTCCTGGAAAAGAATAAAACATGAACCAATCCATACAAGTACTTATGTTTATCTTTTTGAATGTTGTGATAATCTAGATTTGGGAAAAATAAGCTTCTGAATTAAGAATGAAATCATCTGTGCTTTTATATGTTCTTCTTTGCTTATTGTTATATTTTTGTGTTGTTTTGTTTTAGAAATATGCAGATATATATATCTTTCCATATAATTATTCTTACTTTGTCTTATTTCTTTGAGAGAAGTGAGTTGTTAAGTATATATACTTTTTTATTCTTTTAATTTTTTTTTTTTTTTTTTACCTCATATGTAGAATTTACCTGGAAATCACTTTTTGTTAGTTCAAAGAGATTTTTTTTTTTTTTTGGTGGTGGTACTGGGGACAGAACTCAAGGCCTCACGTATGCTAGGCAAGTGCTCTACTATCAAGCTATATCCCCAGTCCTCATCATTTTTTTTATACCTTTATTTTATTTATTTATTTTTTATGTGGTGCTGAGGATTGAACCCAGCGCCTCACATGTGCAAGGTGAGCACTCTACCACCGAGCCACAACCCCAGCACCTTCATCATTTTTTTATAGCTACATAATTTATGATGTTCAGTATGTTGATATTCTATATTTTAACCAACCAACTTATTAACATATTTTTTCCAGTTCTGCAATTATAAATAATAACATAAATAATTCATGACTTGTATATATGTATATTTACACTTGTGGAGATATATTTTCATGGAAAATCCTAGAAATTGGATTGTTAGAGATAAACACCCATGTTCTTTTATTTGACATTGCCAAATTTTTGTTTTTAGAGATAATAACGTTTTGTATTCCCACCAGCAAGGAGTAAATTCCTATTTTCCCAACACCTCATCAACAAATTTATTGTGAAACATTTGAGTTTTTAACTGGTCTTATATGTGAGGAATGTGTCATTTTAATTTGCATTTGTCTTATGAAAGTGAAGCTGAACACATTTACATATGTTTAAGAGCTATTTTATATTATTTTTCTAAATCATCTGTTAAGACTTTTTAAAAATTAAAGTTTGGGACATATTCCCTTGATTATCTAAGTGATCTTTACGTATCAGGAATATTAGCCTTTTATCTGTGGTGTATGTTGCAGATACATTTTTTAGTTTGTCATTTGTGTGTATGTTGCAGATATTTTTTTAGTTTGACATTGGTCTTTGAACTTATGGTGTTTTTTTGCAAGTTTTTTATTTTTATATATCATATTTATCTGTCTTTGCTTAAGCATATCTGGATTTTTAATTCTATTTTATAAAACTTTTCCCAACACCTAAATTAAAAAGAAATCAAGAGGCTACTTGCAGTGGGACACACCTTTAATCCTAGCCACTCAGTAAACTGAGGCAGGAAGTTCACAGGTTTAAGGCCAGTCTCAGCAACTTAGTGAGGCCCTGTCTCAAAATAAAAAAAAATAAAAAGGGCTGGGGATATATATAGCTCAATGATAAAGCACCCCTCAGTTCAATCCCCAGTACTCCTACTAAATAGGAGTGCTAAGGGTATATAGCTCAGTGGTAGAGCATGCACTGGAAAGAAGAGGGAGGGAGAAAAAGGGAGAGAGATACCTGTGGGAGAATTAACCTGTGTCTTCTTTCACTTTGGAATAGTTTATTAACATTTGGATCTCAGGTCCATTTGGGGTTTATGTTTGTGTATTGTGTAAAGTATGGATCCAACTATTATCTTTTCCCAGATGGCAATACAGTTATCCAAACATTATTTATTGAAAGTTTACTTATTTTTTAGGTTTTTCTGCTATATTTACATACTTATCTTTTGATTTGTACTTTTAAATGAACTTGTTCATTTTTGGACCACATATTTATGAATTCATTTTAGCAGAATTAATGTCTTTATAAAGTTGAATTATTCTACTGATGACTGAGGTATGTTTTTACATTCAAATCTACTTTTATTAATATTTGGAGTTTTAAGATTTTCTTCATAAAGATTCTGCATGTTTATTTTTACTTTATTCAAGATATCTTGCTAGGGATGGAAGCCAGGGCCACATACATGCTAGATACACCGAACCACACTTCCAGCCCTTAGGCTTTTTATTGCTATTTAAATAGATGTTTCTCTTCCATATTATCTAATTATTTGTTGATTATTTTATGAGAAATGATAATATCACATAATAAATACATGGTAAACAAAATTAAAAAGACAAATGACAACTGGAAAAATATTAGTAATTTTTTCCCACAAATAAGAGTTATTGTCTATGTATTATGTTCGGAGTTGTTGAAAAGAAATTTTAAAATGTACAATAACTCTGTGGGAAAAGGAACCAGAGATATAAACAAACTTCAAATAAAAAGGCAAAATGTTGGTAAAGCACTTGTCTCACATGTATGAGCCCCTGGGTTCCATCCCTAGCACCACAAAACAAACAAAATGTTTTAAGCAAAAGAATAAATGCTAAAATTTAGTCATAGTAAAAAAGATAAGAATTAAAAGTACACTAATATACAATTTCTTGAGAACTTTTTGGAGGTTCTAGCAGGTGAGCATAGCTACTTCTATACCCTTAACTGAAGAATGGACCTCCCCTATTGAAAAGTTTGCCCTCTTCAAGCAGGCAACTTCGGGAGGAGCTCACAACTTTTGAGAGGGGCTTGCAACTTGAAGAGGGACGCACATGGAGTGGTGAGGGAGAAAGGGGACACTGCCTAGCCAGCCAGATCAGCTGAATCAACCGGGCGGTTAATGGGGTGACAGATGTCACAGCTAGATTGCCCTCATATCCTACAATTTCTTACTTTATGAAATTGGCAGAATTTTCAACTGTTGGTGAGGCTATCGGGAAGCAGGCATTCTCATATACTACTAACAGGAATATAAATTCGTTTTATCCTGTGAAAAGGCGTTTAATTTTCTATATATAATAAATTTACTCTTTCAAGTAGCCATTCCATTTTTAAGAGTATATGGCATAATTTAATTGTAAAATATGAAGAATGACTTATTTAAAATTTTTTTTATTTTTTCTAATTAGTTATACATGACAGTAGAAAGCATTTAGGCATTTTGATATATCATACATAAGTGGAGTATAATTTCTCATTTTTTCTGATTGTATTTGTTATAGAATCACATCAGTCATGCAGTCATATATGTATATAAGATAATGTCTGTTTCATTCACTATCTTTCCTATCCACTCCCTCCCCTTCCTTCAGTCCCTTCTACCTAAAATAATTATATTCTTCCCTGGCACCCCCCCTCCCCTGTGAATTAGCATCTGCATATCAGAAAAAACATGAAGAATGACTTATGTACAAGGCTATTTATTTTAATCCTATTTAGAAGACTAACAGACTTAAGACAATCTGAACATCTACCAAGACAGAATGATTGACTAAACCATGGGGTAAAGGATTGAACCCAGGGCTTTATGTATGCTAGGGAAGCGCTCTGCCACTCAGGTACCATCCCTAAACCATATATTGCTTCTTGGTTTGTTTATTTTATTCTTTTTTTTGGTGGTCCTGGGGATTTAATCCAGGAGCACTGTTATCACTGAGCTACACTCTCAGCGCCCACTCCCTTTTTAATGTTTATTTTTAGATAGGGTCTTGCTAAATTGCTGAGGTTGGCCTTGAAATATGGGATCCTCCTGCCTCAGTTTCCCATATTGCAAGAATTACAGGCATGTTTGGCTGTAAGTCAGAGTTCTTGAGTCAAAGCATAAACTGTGGGGGAAAAACATTGCCTTCCAGTGAATAATAACTAAAATAAGATATAACAAAATTTGAGGGTGCTGGGGATGGAGAGTAGCTTAGTGGTAGAGCTTGTCATGGGCACGTTCTTGGGTTCAGTCCCCATCCCTAAAGTAAACAAATACACTTGTGCAATACATTCCTCAGAGCAAAATTTGGAGCCTTATATGCACATATTACAATAGAAGAAGAAAATTTAAAAATCTCTGATATAAAAAACTATATGAAGAAGTTAGAAAAATGATAGCAAAACTGGGCATGGTGACACACAACTGTAATTCCACCTAGTCAGGAAGCTGATGCAGGAGGATTACAAGTTTTTGGTTAGCCTGGGCAACTTATTCAGATTGTCTCAAAAAAAATGGTTGGGAAACGTATCTCAGTGATAGAGCATTTTGTGTGAGGCCCTGAATTCAGTTCCCAGTAAAACATACACGCACATGCGCGCGTGCGCACACACACATACACACAGAAGAGAAAAGAGAAAAATTCATGGAAAATGGAAAGTTTAAGGCCAGCCTTAACAACCTGGCAAGGCCTAAAGCAACTCAGTAAAACTCTTGTCTCAAAATAAAAAATCAGAAGGGCTGGGAATATAGCTCAGTTAAATTACCCCTGGGTAATTTTTTACCGCTACTGTCCCATCCCCAAAAAAAGAAAAGTGAAAAAAAAATTCTTTCTGTTTAAAACAGAAATTTTTATTTCCTGCAACTGGTTACTGACATATGAGAGATAGGGAAAGAAGTATGAGTGACCTTTCTAATGGAAACTTTTTGGATGGAGGTCAGAATGAAACAATGGTTTAATAAAAATTTTCTAACAGCAAAGTAAATTAAATATATAAAGTGAAAGAAAATGTTTTTCTTGTTAGCAGTGTATAGCCCACATCAATGAGAGTTCCACCAGGCCTAAGTTACATACTTTTTTGGGGGGAGGTACAGTTTTGGAGAGAAAGAGGGTGTTTTGTTTTGTTTTCTCATGGTACTGGTGATCAACCTAGAAGTCTGTGCATGCTGAGTACCTCTCTTTCAATGAGCTACATCCCCAGCCCAAGAAGAGTGTTATCTTTCTGACCTCTATACTTCAGTTACCAAAGAATTTGATAAAATATCTTCCTGACTGAACAGAGAGAATAACTTGACACACAAAATGATGACTTCTAAAATTGTTAATCTGCGGTGTTTATTTTCATGAAAGTAGTGAGGTTATTGAAGTGTGGGGGATCTAACCCAGGGCCTTAAACACAGTAGTCAAGCTTTCTATCATTGACCTACACCCCAGCCCTGTTTGAATCCAAGCCAAATATTGGATAAGGAAATTAGTAGAATAATTTCTATGTTAACTATTTCAACTTTTTTCAAAACATGATTTATAAGCTTAAAGTGCTAAAATATTATTGTAATTGCGACTTCATTTTAGTGATGGAACTGAGACCCTTTGAATTCAAGAATCTTGCTTCTTGGCCTTTTCCAAATGACCCACACATGGAAGCCAGCGTTTTTTTGAGATAGTCACTCCCATGTTTCTAGCATGAGAAGACAAGACTGGTCTATACGATATTATTGTGTGAAAAAGAACACTTTCCAGGCTGGGGATGTGGCTTAGTTGTCTAGCATATGTGTAGCCCTAGGATCAATTCCTAGTACAACTCCCCAAAACATAAAGAGTACTTCCCAAGCTATCTGAAAATTGTGACAAAAATGCCAACTTAAAAGATCTTTTATTGGCCAAATTTTGACAATTCAGATTCTTAAAGAAGAACCATTGATTACAATAACTGGAATCACTTGAATCTTTGAAAAGCCATAGGTTCATCATGATGCTTTAAAATAACAAATAAACCATTTATCAAAATCATACCTAGCTATGTAAGTCAATCAATTGATCCCATTTATAAAGAAAATAGAGAAGTATATACCTCATGGTTACTGGCTAAATAATCACTCATCAAGTTTCAAAGACTTGAACATAAAGAAAAAGATCCTCAGGCCATATTCAGTCCAAGGACTTCTCCAGTGCAAGAGTGTTTGTTTTGTTTTGTGGTACTGAGAATTGAACCAAGGGGTGCTTTTACTTCTGAGCTGCATTCACATCCCCAGCCCTTTTTTATTTATTTATTTATTTATTTATTTATTTATGAAACCAGGGATTGAACTCAGGGCCACTCAACCACTGAGACACATCCCAGCTCTATTTTGTATTTTATTTAGAGACAGGTTCTCACCGAGTTGCCTAGCGCCTCACTTTTGCTGAGGCTGGCTTTGAACTAGATCTTCTGCCTCAGTCTCCTAAATTGCTGAGATTATAGGAATGCACCACCACACCCGGCTAAGATTTAAGATTTGAGGGCTGGGGTTATAGCTCAGCAGTAGAGCATTCTCCCAGCATACATGAGGCCCTGGGCCCTGGGTTTGATCCTCAGCACCACATAAAAATAAATAAATAAAATAAAGGTAGTGTGTCCAACTACAACTAAAAAGAATTTATTAAAAAAAAAAGATTTAAGAATTTTATAACCCACTTGCTCTAGGGAAACCCCCAGACATATGCAAGTATATGTTGTACAAGTGTACATTGCAGATTAGTTGGCAAGCATTCCCCAAGAGTCTCAAGCAACTGAAGGAGTTAGGAATCTATACCTTGTCCTTTCCTTCTAAAATATTAAGTAGATGAAGCTTATCCCTGGAAAAAAACTTCACTTTTATTGGGATCTCTGGCACCTGTATTTCCACAAGGATTCTAAGGTCCCAGGATTCTGTACAGGATGCAGTGCCGTCTAATTTCTATCTTTCCTATTTTAGTCAAAATTGTATAATTGTTTTTGGTTTACTTTCTCACATGGAAGATTTATTGGAAAAAAAAGATAATATTGACAGCTGTTGAAAATTGTTTATATAGGGTGAGATCATTTGGATTTAGCAATTACAAGGCTATAGTTTGTGTATTTTTTATGGTATATTATATAAATTAACTAAATTGTAATTCTTAAGTACATACACAATTGTTATATCATTTTATTTTCAACATTTTTGAAATGTATGCCATAAATTCTGATATTTTCCATTCATTTTAAGCAGTCTTATGTTTTAAAGCAAAATCACTATTTTTCTTGCCACAAGAATACTAATCTGCCAAAGCAGGGGCGGCGGGGAGGGGAGAAAAGCAATCCATCAAAGTTTAGAATGGTTATTTATATGGAAAATGAAATAATAATGTCTAATATAACAGGATAACATATAGACAAAAAGAAAAAAAGTCAAAGGGTCTATGTGATAAAAATGAGGTGAAGAATTTTTAGGTTACTCTGAAGTCTGACAATATGATGTTCTTCTTGGACACTTCCCAAGAGAAACATTCTAAGAGTTGTGGGACAACCTTATATATTATTTGGATTAGTTGTTTTATAAAAGAATTTATTGATCCACTTACAAACTCTGTATCCAGGAGAAGTAGAGGGGTGGGGAACAAAGCATGTTTCTAAATCTGAATGGATATTAGCATAAGCATCTTCAGTCTTTGGTATTCATTACATAAGTGTATCAGATCATCTACTAAGAATATGTGAACTCAAAAAAAAAAAAAAAAGAATATGTGAACTCTTTATTTCTACTAATTTGACTAATATACTGGGTACCTCTGAGCAGAGAGTAAATGTTCACTGATCCACCATGGTTCTGAGGAGTTCAACAGAGCTAGACAATTTGTTCCTTTTGTCTAATAGATGAAATTGCCAATTAACATATTGTATGTTCTTTTCAAAATTGGAACTTTTATCTGTGAAGATTTTTTTTAAAAAAATCTATATTATTTAGTTGTTGATTGCCTTTCATTCTTTCTATCTATCTATCTACAGTGCTGAGAATTGAACCCAGTGCCTCACATATGCTAGGCAAGCAGTGTACAACTGAGCCACAACCCCATCCCCATCTGTGAACTTTTTTTTTTTTTTTGGTACCAGGGATGGAACTCAGGGTTCCTTAACCACTGAGCCATATTCCCAGCCCTTTTTATTTTTATTTTATTATTTATTTGTTTGTTTGTTTTGGTACCAGGGATTGAACTCAAGGGCACTTGACCACTGAACCACATCTCCCAGCCCTATTTTGTATTTTATTTAGAAACAGGGTCTCACTGAGTTGCTTAGCGCCTGGCTAAATTGCTGAGGCTGGCTTTGAACTCTTAATCCTCCTGCCTCAATGTCCTGAGCTCCTGGAATTATAGACGTGCCTACCGCACCTGGTTTATTTTTTATTTTGAGACAGGGTCTTTTTAGCTTTGCTGGTCCCAGTTGATTCTCCTGCCTCAACCTCCTATCACTGGGATTACAGGCATGCACCACCACACCCTGCAGTCTGAACTCATTTTTAAAGTACCTCTCAGGCCTGGGAGTATAGCTCTGTGGGAAAGTGTGTACTAGGGTAAGTCCTTGAGTATATTACCCAGCACCAAAAAATAAAAATAAAATGAAATGAAAAGTAAATGTATGTATATATGTGTGTATAAACGTATGTGTACACATATGTGCATGGTGTATGTGTACACGTGCGCGCGCGCGCGCACGTGTGTGTGTGTGTGTGTGTGTGTGTATCCCCTCTAGATTCCCTTTTTAAGGAATTTGAGGTAGTGTCTTCTAGAAAGAGTTTTTTTTGTTCGAAGTCCTGGGGATACAACCTAGGGTCCTACACATGACAAATAAGCCCTTCGCAACTAAGCTACATCCCCAGCTCTTTTTACTTCTTTATTTTGAGACAGGGTCTCACACTTATTTTCTCAGTTTGGCTTCAGACTCTCAATCCTTCGTGCCTCATCTCCCAGGTAGCTAGGATTATAGGCGTGATTACTTGGCCAAGAGTTAGTTTGTTAAATCTTATATAGCTACTAATTGTGTGTGTGTGTATGTGTGTGTGTGTGTGGTGTATGTACCTTATATCTTGCATTTTTTTTATTTGGAATGGTCTCTTGGGAGAATTAATGTATTGCTAAGTAACACCAGTGGCCCAATTGAATTATAAAACATTAATAATGTTATAAATTAGCCGTTCTGACCATTAATGTTGACAGCTTATAAGTGAAGAAAGTATATAGTAAAGGATAGGCAGATTTAGAGGACAGAAAATGAAGGAATAAAGCATACTGAGGTGCAGTTTAGAATCATAAGGACTGTTCTTAGAAAAGCAGGCATGGACACATTACAGTCTAAACCTAAGAAAAACACAAAATCTGGAAAGTAGATTACAAAAAAAAAAAGCAATTCTTAGCCAGGCATGGTGATGCATGCCTATATCTCAGCTACTCAGGAGATTGAGACAAGAGGATGGCAAGATCAAGACTAACTTGGGCAACTCAGTAGCGCCCTGTCTCAGAATAAAAAATGAAAAGGTCTAGGGGTGTGGCTTAATAGTAAAGCACCCAGAATTCAATCCCCAGTACAAAAAAAAAAAAAAAAAAAAAAAAAAGTAATGCTTTATATACAAATGGATAATAATTCAAATGCCAGCATTTTTTTTTCTTCAGAAAATGTAGAAACCAGAGGACAGTATGACATCATCTTAAAAGCTGAAACAATAAATCAGTCCGTCTAGAATTCTATGTCCAGTGGAAGTGTCCTTCAGGAATGATGGCAAAATTAACAAAGTTTTATATATGGAAAACTAAGAGAAATTTGTCTTCAGCAGACCTGTACTACAAGAAATGATACTGGAACTTCTTCAAGTGAAAAAGGAATGATATTAACAGAAAAGTTGGATCTTCTGGAGCAAATGAAGGACGTCAGAAATGGTAAATATTTGGATAAAAATAAAAAAGTATTTTTATCATCTTACATTCTATAAAAAGATCAATGGATGATACTGAAGCAAAAATTATAACATTGTCCTTCAAAGTTTTTAGTGTATTTATTTTTAAAATATATAATAAAAGTAATATAAAATACATAAAACTAAATAAATATGGTGTTTGGGAGATAGTGATTAAAGGGACCTTGTCTCAAATTAAAAAACACAAAATACTGGGAATGTTGCTCAGAGGTAAAGCGCACCAGAGTTCAATCCCCAATACTGCAAGAAAAAAAGAAAAAGAAAAACCATAAATAAAAGGAGTGAAAGAGATTTTACAGGATATCTGAGAATGTTTTTAACTTAATATCATCAAATTCAGCAAATTAAGTCAGATGGATGAATTCCTTTAGAAAACAGCTTATCAAAATTACGAAACAGAAAAATCTCAAAATATTCACAAATATTTCAGAAAAGAAGAAAGGAGAACATTGTTAAACATAATTAATTAGGTAATGATAGCCTTAACACCAAAATCTGACAAATACATTATCAAGAAAACAATTCAGACTAATATCCCTCAAGAACATAAATGCAAAAATAATTTAAACAATAGCATGTTAAATAATATATAAAGGGATAATATCCTGAATAAATAGGATTTATTCTAGGAAAACAAGGTTCAGTCAACCCTCAATACATCAAATGTTACTACATTAACAAAGTAAATTTAAATGGTCATTTCAAAATATTCAGAAAAAGCAGTTGACAAAATTCAATACATATTCATGAAAATCCCATGAAAAATTGAAACTTCTCAGGTTGTTGGTGGAAATATAAAGAGCATCTACTTAAAAAGAGCATCTACTTAAAAATCACAGTTAAAATCATTAGCCATCAAAGCAAAATTACAATGAGGTACCACCTACCACTCATTTAGGTGATTTGTCTATTTTGTTGTGCTAGGGATGGAACCCTTAGCATGCTAGGTGTGCAATCTTAACACTGAGCTACACCTCCAGTCCCTAGAATGAAAAAGCAGGGGAAAAATAAACAAAAAACCCACAAGCATTGAGGGCTGGGGAAGTAGCTTGGTGGTAAAGCACTTGTCTAGCATGCATGGAGCCCAGAGTTCGGTCTTCACTACTGTAAAAATAAAAACAAACAAAAAATGCATTGATGAGAATATGGGGAAATTAGAAACCTCCTTATTAGTGGGAATGTAAAATGGTTTTGCCACTGTGAGAAAGAGTTTGGCAGTTCTTGAAACGTTAAAACAGAATTACCATATAACCTCAAAAATTCTACTCAAGTATGTACCCTAAAAAAATTGAATATAGACACTTAAATACTTATCTAGAAATGTTTATAGCCACACTAATCACAATAGCCAGAAGGTAGAAACAAACTAAATGTCCATTAGTGAATGAATATAGAAACAAATGGTGATATATTGATACAATGGAGTATTATTCAGCCAACAAAAGGAGTGAAGTAATGATACATGATACAATACAGATGAGCCTCAATAATATGCTATGTGAAAGGAATTAGACACAAACAGCCACAGATTGTATGTTTTCATTTATATGAAATATCCAGAATAGTTATATCTAGAGACAGAATTGATAGTTGCCAGTAGTGGGACTTGGGTGGTGATGGAGGAGAGAATAAAGAATACCTGCCTTACCCAATTCACAATAGCTATATTGTGGAACCAACCTAGATGCCCTACAATAGATGAATGGATAAAGATACTGTGGTATATATACACAATGGAATATTACTCAGCACTCAAAGAGAATAAAATCATGGCATTTACAGGTAAATGGGTGGAGTTGGAGAATATTGTGCTAAATGAAGTAATCCAATCCCAAAAAACCAAAGGCTGAATGTTTTCTGCTGATCTATAATGGGGGTGGGGGAGGGAGCATGGGAGGAATGGAGGAACTTTGGATAGGGCAAAGGGGAGGGAGGGTAAGGGAGGAGGGCTTGGGTCGAAAGATCGTGAAATGAGATAGACATGTATGAAGACACAAATGGTGTGACTCTACTTTGTGTCCAACCAGAGAAATGAAAAATTGTGCTCTATATGTATAATATGAATTAAAATGCATTCTGCTGTCATGTATAACAGATTAAAATAAATAGATAAATTTAAAAAATATTCAGTGGAATATTACTCAGATTTAGAGAAGAATGAAATTATGGTATTTGCCAGTAAATGGATGGAGTTGGAGAAAATCATGCCAAGTGAAATAAGCCAATCCCCCAAAAGCAAAGGCTGAATGTTTTCTCTAAAATGTGGATGCTAATTCACAATAAAGCGGGGTGGTTGGGTTAACTTCAGTAAAACTATTTTAAAAATAACCAATATTTGGAGAGGTTACAGAGAAATTGAAACCCTTATACACTGCTTATAGGAGTGGAAAATGTGCAAAAATAGTTTGGAAGTTTCCTTAAAAGGTTAAACATGGAGTTACCATAAAATCCATCATTTCTACACTTAAATATATGCTGCCCAAGCTAAAGGAAGACATGTTCCCCCAGAAGTCACCCCTGTAATCCCAGTAGCTCTGGAGGCTGAGACAGGAGGATTGAGAGTTCAAAGCCAGCTTCAGAAATAGTGAGACCCTGTCTTTAAATAAAATATGAAATAGGGCTGGGAACGTAGATCAATGTTTGAGTGCCCCTGAATTCAATCCCCAGTACCCCCACCCCATCCCACAAAAAAAAGTCACATACTAGTGTTCATAGAAACATCACCCCTAATAGCTCAAAGGTAAAAATAACCCTAAGGCTATCAAGTGAAAATGATATGATAAAATTGATGTATCAATACAATGAAATATTATTCAGTCACAAAGAGGATACATAGTCCATGATTGATTCTTCCAAACATTATGCTAGCTGGTTGTGGTGGTACAGTCCTGTAATCCCAGCCACTTGGGAGTCTAGGCAAAAGGATGGCACGTTTGAGAACAGCCTGGGCAATTTAGTGAGACCTTGTCTCAGAATAAAAATAAAAAGGGCTATGAAATGTAGCTCCGTGGTAGAGCACTCCTGGGTTCAATGCCCCATACCACAAAAACAAAGACAAAAAAAAAATTATGCTAAGTGAAATAAACCAGATGTGAAGGACAAATCTTATTTGAGTTCACTTTTATGTGATGTATGTGATACACAGTATAGGAAAATGCATAAAATGGAAAGTAAAGTCAAAGTTACCAAATGTAGGGGGCAAGAAGAATTTGGATTTACTATTGAGTGGGTACAGTTTTTCTTCAGGTTGATGAAAAACTCCTGGTAATGGGGAGTGGTGATAGTTGTACAACATTGTTAATAAGCTTAATGCCACTGAATTGTACACTTAAAAATGTTTACTGTGGTTAATTGATGTTATATTAATTTTATCATAATGAATAAAATAATGTACAAAATTATTATAGCCTAATATATGGGAGATTTTGTTACATTGGTTAGAAGTGGTTGGCAGTTCCTCTCTACAAAAAGTAAGCATGAAGTGTGGAGAAAATTGTCAAAACAACTATTTACATGCATTGAAAATTAACCTAAAGCAGACAACACATTGAGAAACATTTATTACTGAAAAACTGCTGCAATTTTTGTCATTCACAGTTTCAATAAGTTTTTCTTCATATGAGCTATTCCTGTATCCCTACTCCAAAATGGTAGTTTTACCACCTTTTGACCTACTGTGAAAATGATCGCATTTGATGTCAAAGGGTGCTTAGGATTGGGGAGTAAAAATCCATGTCTTTGACAGCTAAAATTGTCAAATTAGGTTGGAAACGATGGCAAAAACTTCTATCTTTGTTAACCAGAGGTTGTAGTTCCAGCTGGAACTGCAGATATTTAATGGGAGATCATGAAAATGAGATACCTACACAGGGTTCAGGTATGCTCTCCACACAATACCTGGCAAACTAGGAAATTGTACATATATTAAGAATCCCCAAGATCATCTGGCAAAAGCTGAAAAGAAAAGGAGACTAAAGAATTAGCCGCAACTTTGAGGGTGTTCTGCAACTTGTACACTGATAACTGTCAAAGGGTGAAGGTATTATTGTATCATATTGATCACAGACAGCCTCTGGCCACATCATTGCTTGACTACTAAGTTATGCCAAAATGGAGGAAACTTCTGAGAAGCCATATTACAGAGCTGGTTGCAGTGGTACACGCCTATAATCCTGTGACTCAGGAATTCAAAGCCAGCCTCAGCAACTTAGTGAGGCCCTAAGCACCTGAGTGAGACTCTGTCTCTAAATAGAATACAAAAAAGGACTGGGGATGTGGCTCAGTGGTGAAGTGCCTCTGAATTCAATCCTCAATCCTTGGTATAAAAAAAAAGCCATGTTACAAAATAATAATAGAAATTTTAAAACTGTACAAAAACATCAAAGGGAGGTATTGTACCAAGTCTCCCCACTATCTTCCAGAAAAATGGAAACAGAAGAAATGCTTCCTGACACATTGTGTGAGGCCAGCATTAACCAAATCTAACCACACAGACATTGCAAGAAAGGAAAAGTGTAGGTCATCATCTCTCATGCACACAGATGAAAAAAAAAAACTTCAATAAAATATCGATGAATCAAATATCACAGTGTATCAAAAGAACTATATAACATGTCCGTTTATGATTTATCCCAGGCATGCAAGGTTGGTTTGGCATTCAAAGAGTAATTAATGCAATCAAACCAGCTAAAGAAGAAATTTCTCATTATGGGTTTTGTTTGCATTTTTCCATGATTAATGTATAAGCGTGCATGATGTCTTTTTTTTTTTTATGGTGCTGGGGATCAAATCCAGGGTCTTTCATATGGTAAGTATATCCTCTACCATTGAGCTACATCCCCATTCCCCCTCTCTTCCCTTTTCTTTCTTTCTTTCATTTTTTTTTTCTTTCTTTCTTCTTCTTCTTCTTTTTTTTTTTTTAGTATCAGGGATTGAATTCAGGGGCACTTACCCACTGAGCCATATCCCCATCCATCCCTTTTTTTTGAGACAGGGTCCTGCTAATTTGCTAAGGCTAGCTTTAAAGTTATGATCCTTTCAGTCTCAGCCTTAGAAGCCTCTGGGATTACAGGCATGTGCCACCACGCCTAGCCCCAACCTTTTTATTTTTTTATTTTGAGGCATGATCTTGCTAATTTGCTAAGGCTGACCATGAACTTATCTCAGCCTCCCAAATAGCTGAGATTACAGGTATATGCCCCTATATCTGGCTAAAATGTCCTTTTAAACTTCTTTATTTTAAAAATACCACAAGAGGCCTAGGGATATAGCTGTTTGTAGAGTGCATGCCTCCCATGCACAAGGCCCTGGGTTCAATCCTCAGCATCACCAAAAAAAAAAAACACAAAAATTTTACCTAACAAATATTCAATAAACACTGATATTAATGTTTTTAAAAGTATTTCTAGGGCTGGGGATATAACTCACTTGGTAGAGTGCTTGCCCTGGGTTCAATCCACAGCAACACACACACACACACACACACAAAAAATATTTCTATAACATTTCTATTATACTGTTTTTTAATTTGTTTAAATGTATGTATACAGAGTTGACCCAGAGATTCTATAATTCTTTTAAAAGAATATATAAATATCTAAAAGGGTTGGGAAGAATCTTAGTTTATGTTTTGCATAACCCAGTATCTCTCATCAAAACTTAAGGTAGTCTTTACTTGGTTTTCTGGAAATCAGAACAAATTGGAATTGACTTTTAGATTTGTGATTAAAACCCCCTATATTATATAATTTAGAGGGATGAATTTTAGGACAAATAAACAATATTTTAGTGACAAAATGCACTTAAAAATGTATGTTCTACCAACCCTGACTCAGCTGATCTCACAAATGTACTTTGGAAGACATAGCAATACAAGAAAATCAATGGTACTGCCAATGAGTAAATAAATTAGTAGGGTGGGAGATTGGCAGAAGAGTGATTACAATAGTGTACCAGGTATTTTTACTAACTCAAAGGAAAGAGTTGGAATGGAAAAAAAATAAATCACATGCTTTCCTTCATAAAATGAAAATAATTTTAGTCATTAGAACTAAAGATAGAACTGGGCATGGTGGCACAATTCTGAAATTCCAGTGACTCTGAGGCAGGAAGAGCACAAGTTCAAGACCAGCTTCAGCAACTTGGTGAGAGCCTGTCTTATAATAAAAAATAAAAAGGGGACTGGGTTGTAGCTCAGTGGTAGAGCACCTGCCTGATATGTGTGAGGCACTGGGTTTGATCCTTGGAACCACATAAAAATAAAATAAAGGTATTATGTTCATCTACAACTAAAAAAATTTTTAAAAATATTTTAAAAAATAAATAAAATGGACTGGGGATGTGGCTCAGTGATTTAAAAAAAAAAAAAAGTGGAATTCTTCTTCGACTTCTAGCATTCTCCTGAATGAGACAAGGTTTATATTATTCAGAATGAGCTCGAACCATCCATTACTGCTTTTTGAGTTGGCTATAAAACTGAACCAATTCATTTTCATTTTTTCTCTTTTATAAATAAGAAAAATGGGAATAATGTGTTGCATTCTTGGATACATGGTTCCCCACATAGATGAGGAAGCATCTTGATAAGCTTTATGTGCTGGGATTGTAATTACTATATTTTTTAAAAATATTCTTTAGTTGTCAATTGGTCTTTATTTCATTTATTTATATGTGGTGCTGAGAATGGAACCCAGTGCCTCACACATGCTAGGCAAGCGCTCTACCACTGAACCAAATCCCAGCCCCTGTAATTACTATAATTTTAAAAGGAATTTTTAAATAATTTCCTTAGACAAGATGGACGAAAAGATTTTCCCTTATATCTGAAATAACAGAAGTAAAAAAAGAAAAGGAATATGTGAAACAAGTGTTTTGAAAACTTGAGGCATTAGGTGGAAAAGGGCATTGTTCCCTGAAAGAGGGAATATGAGACAAGGTGTGCACTACTATTGTCTGCATTGGAACACATTCCAGGCTCTTTCACAAGACAGGATAACAGAGAGAGGCTGGGGATAAAGTTCAGTAATAAGAACACTTGCCTACCCCGTGCAAGGCTTTGGGTTCAATTCCTCTGCCCTCACTCCCTCCAAAAAAAGAAAGAACAATGGAAAACACAGAGATGGCTCAATTGAGGAGACATTACTGATAGTTTCTGAGGTCAGGGTGACTAGAATTCACAGGGTAGAGTATTGGAGCAATGTGAGTTACTACTAGATCTGCAAAATATACCCCCTCAAGTTTTTAAGAAAGCACTTATTAGGTATGAATGTGATGAAACTACCTGAAGCTATGGAAAGAGCCATTAAAAGCATTAGAAGAGGGAAGAGTGTGCAAGTTCTCAAAGGAATAGAAATATTGCCTGTTTCCACCAGCCAGACTAAAAAACCTCGCAATTCTTGGAGCATAGGATATAATATTTAAAAGGAATTACCTCAGTGGTGTGAAATACTTAGCCTTAAATTTAACTTCTTCTATGGTTCTGCTTTAAGAAATGTTAAAAGAAAGACCTGAAAAGGCCAAATTATTTCTAATCAATCATATCTCAGGAAAAAGCTCAAGAATATTTGTATCAAAAAATGTCTAGCATCTCACAAGGTTAAATTCACATATCTGACTCCTAGTAGAAAATGGTTAAACATGCAAAGAAGTGAGAAAATATGACAGTTTCGAAGAGATAAATGAACTAAATGCAACTGATTAATGTGGATGGGAGAATTAGCAGATGAAGATATCAGTTGTTATAACTGTATTCCATATGTAAAACAAAGCTAAAGGAACGGTTGAATATGTTAAGTGGAAAAATGGAAGGCCCAGAAAAGACCTAAAGCAAACTTCTAGTGCTGATAACTACAATGCCTAAGATGAAAAACTCAAGATATAGCCTTAACAGCATATTACGTGTTGTAGAAGAAAAAATTAATGAATTTGAAGACATGATAGAAATCATTAAAAGGAAAGCACGGAAAGTGAATTATTACAATATGAATAGAACATCACTAAACTATGGGACAACTTTATAAATAACAGATGTGTGTTATATTAAATTATAAATACAACCTAATATATTTGTAATTGAATTGCTCTTAGGTGGGAATGGGAGGAAAAAATACTCAAAGAAATACTGGCTGAATTTTTCTAAATTTGATGAAAGCTTGAAATTCAAAGACTAAAGAAGCTCCATGAAACCCAAAACCAAGAAACATGAAGATTGCATTAACATAAGTTATTGAATTGTTCAAAACCAATGCTAGAAGAAAATCTTGAAAAGGTCTGAAGGAAAAGAGACCTATGACACATATAGCATCCAGCATATGGATCTCAGCAGATTTTTTCATCAGAAACAATGCAAGTGAGTATTGAAAACCATATCTTTAAAATACTTGATAGAACTATTAACCTAGAATTGTAATTGTATTCAAACATGACCTTTTTAAACGTACAAAAAGTGACTATGGGCTAGGGCTATAACTCAGTGGCAGAGCTCTTGCCTAGCATGTGTGAGGCACTGGGTTGCATCGTTAGCACCATATAGAAATAAATAAAACAAAGGCATTGTGTCCATCTACAACTACCCAGAGCTAGGAAAATGTATCTATAAGCCAAATGATGAACATTCATCATACATTCCATGATATTTAATAAATTATCTCCAAATGAATCATACATAAGTGTAAAAGCTCAAATATAAAATTTCTGAAAGAAAGTATATACAAAGGAGAAATTCTTTTTGTTTTTTCTACAGATTTTTCTTATATATATCACTGATTTAGTCAGCTTTTATTGATATAACCAAAATACCTGTCAAGAACAACTAGAGGAGGAAAAGTTTGTTTTGGGCTCACTGTTTCAGAGGTTCAGTCCATGGTTGGCCAACTTTTTTTGCTTTGGGCTCAAGGCAAGGGAGAATACCAGGGCAGAGGAGTAGCCATAAAGGAAAGCTGTTTACCTCAGAGTGGCTGGAAAGCAGAAAAAGAGGAAAGAAGGTTAGTGACCAGAGGGAAGATAAACTCTGCCAGGGCACTTTCCCAGTGACCCATCTCTAACTACCTGCCAATATTTACAACCTAGTTAGTCCATTCAAACTAGGATGGTCTGATTAGGTTACAGTTCTCACATTTCAGTCATTTTACCCCTGAATGTTCCTACATCAACACTGGAGCTTTTGAGGGACACCTCAGATCCAAATAATATAAAATCTAGACCTATAAAAGTTAGACTTATATAAATCTGCTTTCATCAAAATAAAAAAATAAGTTCTGCCAGGCACAGTGGCGCACACCTATAATCCTAGTGACTCAGGAGGCAGAGGCAGGAATATTAATAAATTTGAGGCCAGCATCGGCAATTTAGCCAGACCTGCCCCCTTACCCCTGCAAATTAAGAGAGCTACAAATATTGCTCAATGATAAGGCATTCCTGACTCAATCCACAGTACTTCAAAAAATAAAATAAAAATTCTGAGTTTGGTACAGTAGCACACAGTTAGTAATTCCAGCTACTTGGGACTCTGAGACAAGAAAATGGTAAGTTCAAGACCTGCCTGGGAAACAGCAACTTCCCATCTCAAAATAAATGATAAATAAATTCTACTCTTTGGAATATACTCTTAAGAGAATGAAAAGACAAACCACAGGTTTGGATGAAAAATATTTGTAAATTATCTATCTGGTAAATTATTTGTATCCAGAACTCTCAAAGCAGGGTATGATGGCATATGACCACAATCCCAGTCTTGGGTGAAGGAGGCAGGAGGATCAAGGCCAGCCTGGAAAATTCAGTGAGATAGCCTCAGAATAAAATAAAGGGAGTTGGGGATATAATTCAGAGATAGAAAGCTCCTGGGTTCAATTCCCAGTATAAAAAAAAAGAAGAAAACTCTCAAAATTTAGTAATGATAAATATATAGCCCAATTAAAAAATGGGCAAAGATTTGAACAGTTCACCAAAAACATAAAAGATGGCTGGCAAAACCAGCATATAAAAATGTTCAATATCATTAATCATTAGAGAAATGCACTATAGACCTATGACTCAAAAAAAAAAAAAAAAGACCACTTCACGTTTTCATTAGGATATAGGAGAATCTGGAGTGTTCATTCACTGATGGTAGGAAAAAACAGCAATAAACCCTTTGAAAAAGTTTGACAATTTTTAAAATATTATGTACATTCCTTCCATGTGATCTGGTTATTCTATTCTTTTGTAAATACCCCAAAGAAGTAGTGTTTCATTTGCTTAATACTTTGTACAGGAATGTTCATAGCAACATTATTTGTAATAGCTAAAGAGTAGGAGCAACCCAAATGTTAATCAACTAAAGAATAATTTAAATCCTATATTTGTATAGTGGATACACTTTATCAATAAAAGGGAATGGAGATGCTTCCCTGTTGTGGCAGCTACTTGGATGCTGAGGCAGGAGCAGAACAAGCTTGAGACTAGCCTGGACTACTAAGTGACACCCTGTCTAAAAGTTAAAAAAAAAAAAAAAAAGGCTTGGGGTATAGCTCAGTGATTGAATGCTTAGTGAGCTCTAGTCCTTGGGTTCAATCCCCAGTACTGCAAAAAAAGAAAGAAAAGAGTAATGAGCAATTAAAATATGCAGCAAAATGAAAGAAACTGAAAATAATTATACCAAATGGAAGAAGTCAGACAAAAAAGAATATCTACTATATAATTCAATTTTTTATGAAATTCTAGAAAATGAAAACTAATCTATTGTTAAGAAAAGAAAATCAATAGTTGCCTTGAATTGTGGAGTTGGGTAACATGGAAGAATAAAAAAGTATTTTGTATAAAGGGATAAGGAAACTTTTAGAGATAATGGATAATTATGTTAATAGTTTCATAGATATATATGGATGACAGAAATGGTCTAATTACATACTTTAAAAACATTTATTTTTTAGTTGTAGGTGGACACACAATATCTTTATTTCATTTTTACATGGTGCTGAGGATTGAACCCAGTGCCTCACACATGCTAGGCAAACACTCTACCACTGAGCCACAACCCCAGCCCTAACCATAGACTTTATATGTGTACAATTTATTGTATGCAAGTTACAAGAAGTCTTCATTTTGCATTGTTTCAATATATACAAATTTTAGCATGGTTCAATTAAACCACACCTATCCCCTAAAAACACAGTTCCGATTTTTAAAATAATATTTATTTTTTAGTTATAGTTGGACCCAATGCTTTTATTTATTTTTAATTTTTATTTTTTTCCATTATTCAGCACCAACACTTTTAATTTAGTTATTTTTATGTGGTGCTGAGGATCAAACCCAGGGCCTTGAACATGCTAAGTGAGCGCTTTACCACTGAGCCACAACCCCAGCCCCACACAGTTCCAATTTAATTCACCATAGACTCTTCATTGTAATTCCATGAAGTATGGACTTTGTTGCTAGCCCTTCAGTCCACAAATCATTATAGAAGATATACAATATGATCAATGACCAATGACATGACTCTTTAAATGCTGCTGATGATTTTTCATTGCACATCTATCAATCAGTTTATGATCAGAGAGCAAAGCATGTTTCCATGCCCTTCATGATAAACCTATATGATGTTTTACCAAAATAGATAATTAAAAGTAGGAATTTTCTGACTGTGATGTTTAATTTTATGTATCAATTTGATTAATGGGCGGGGGTCCTAAATATTTGCTCAGTCATTACTCCAGGTGCATTTGTGAGATTTACATTTGAATTAGTAGGCTGAATAATGCAGATTGTTATCTCTAATGTGGATGACTGTCCTCCAGTCACTTGAAGGCCTAAATAGAACAAAAGTTTAACCTTACTTTAAGAGGTAATGCCTCTTACCTGAATATTGAGCTGGGACATAAATTTTTTCCTGCCTTCAGAATTACACTAAATCATGTTTTCATGGGTCTTGACCTACCACCTTTGTACTAGAATGTGTACTGTTGGCCCTGTGTCTGCAGTTTGCTGACTGCAGGTCTTGAAACTGTTACATAATCACATGAACCAGTTACTAAATCTCTTTCTATATATACATACATCCTATTGGTTCTGTTTTTCAGGAGGATGCTGACTAATACTAATATTGATTCCATGATGTAGGATACTGTTCTGCTCTAGCAATACCTAAAAATGTGGATGTAGTTTTAGAAATAATAGGTAATGGATACAGGCTGGAAGAGTTCTATCATGCTAGAAATAACATTCAACATGATTCTTGTGAGGGTTCATAAAGAAAAGAAATCTAGAAAGAAAACTTTCATCTTCACATAAAATACATAAATAACTGTGAACAGAATGTTGTTAGAAATCTAGGTATTCAAAGGCCTTTCTGGTAAAGTCTCAGATGGAAATAAGGAATGGGTTATTGAAACTGGAGGGAAGTTGATTGTTATAAAGTAGCAAAGAACTAGCCTGATACATTTTCTAGAACTTTTAAATAGGTAGAACATTCAATAACTTAAATTGTTCATTTAGCAGAGGAGATTTTAAAGCTATTTATAGAAATTATGGCTTGGGTCCTCATATTTTATTATGAGAGGACGGAAATGGTGTTAGTAAGCAAAAGAAACCAGAACATGGAGATTTAGAAAACACTCAGACTATCCAAATTTTACAAAATGAGAAAGCTTGTTCTATAAAGAACACTAAAGAAGTGGCTGAAGAATAATTTGATAAAGAAATCATGAGTGTAACTCATGGATTTATTCAGCCATCTCAGCAAAAGTTAGGAATAGAGATGTGATTATACTAGCAGAAACACTGACAGTTTGAACTAAGGAGAGGGAATGAAGGACAGAATGAATAAAGGCTTTCAAATTTCTCAATTCTATAGGATTGGACTATGTAGCAATTCACCTGTCCTTGAAGGCAGGGCATCAGGCCAAACAGGATCATTTTCAAGTCTTAAGATTTAATAGCATTTTTCTTGCTAAGGTTTGAATTTCCTGGGGACCTGTCACTTCTTCCTCGTTTTCCCCTTTTTCCCTTTGGAATGGGAATATCTGTTCTACAGCTGTCCCACCATCATATTTTTGAAGCATGTAACTTAATTGGTATCACGGTTCCACAACTGGAGTAAAATTTTGCTTCAGGAGGAATAGATACCCTGAGTCTTATCCGTATCTATTTTAGATGTATTTAGATGAGACTTTGAATTTTAAATGTTTGAATTGGTGCTAGAATTAGTTAAGACTTTTTAAGCATATTTATGCATGCAAGAAGGATATGAGTTTTGGGGGCCCAAGGGTGAAATGCTTGTGTCCTCCTAAAACTCAGATGTTGAAACCATAACCCTTAATATTTGAATATGGGGTTTCAAAGGAAGTCTTTAAGGTTAACTGAAACTATAAGGTTGGGGCTTCACTTCATAAGATTAGCAACATTAGAGAGCTCACTTTTAATATTGTAAGGTTGCAGAGAGATGGCAGCTGCCTATAAGCCAGGAGAAAAGGCCTCAGAACAAACTGACCTTTCCATGACCTTATCTTGGATTTCTCAGATTCCAGAGCTGTGAGAAATAAATTTCTGTTGTTTAAGTCACATAGTCTATAGTATTTTGTTTTGACTGCTGAAACAGAAAAATACATTCACAAAAATAAAAGTGCAGCAAACAACCAAAATTTGATAAGGTTGTTCAAATGTATCATAAATGGAGTTACAGAAGAAACATCTGACCATGGGAATGCTGACACTATTGTCATTCTAGATATTAAGTCAGAAACTTAGTGAAGATGAAATTGTCAATGTAATTGAGGAAAGCAGTTGAGAGGAAAAATCTTAAGATTATTTCAAGAAATGTGATCTAGAAAAAAATTTCCAAAATAACACCTTGTAGAGGAATGGGCTAATAGTTCAGTGGTAGAGCACATTCTTATCATGCACAAGGCTGTAGATGTGATTTTCAGCGCGCGCGCGTGCGCGCACACACACACACACACACACACAACAAAACCCAACCCACAGAAAACAAAACAAAACAAAATCCAGTCTACTTGAGAGGTTGAGGCAGAGGATCAAATATATAAGGCTAGCCTGGGCAATTTAGCCAGACACTGTCTCAAAATGAAAAATTAAAAAGAGTAAGGGATGTATCTCAGAGGTAGACCACTTGCCTAACATGTACAAGGCACTGGGTTCAATCCCCAGTACTACAGCAAAACAAAACAAAATGAGATAATACCTCTCATGTGTTGGAATGACTGTTATCAAAAAGACAAAAGAGCCTTTTGAGGGTGCACATCTGTAATCCAAGTGACTCAGGAGGTTGAGGCAGGAAGATCACAAGTTCAAATCCAGCCTTTGCAACTTAGCACAAGACCATGTCTTAAAATTTAAAAAAATTTAAAAGGGCTTGGTTGTAGTTCAGTGGTGGTAAATTTGCCTCACATGTGAGGCTCTGGATTCAATCCCCAGTCCTGGGGGGTGGGGGGAGACAAAAAATAAAGTTGTTGATGAAGATATAAAGAAAAGGGACTGCTTGTACATTGTTGGTGAGGAATGTAAGGGCATTTTGTTTTACTAGAAGTTCCTTTAAAAAAAAAAAAAGTGTACACACCTGTAGTTCTAGCTAATCCGGAGTCTGAGTAGGAGGATTGCAAGTTCAAGTTCAGGGTTGACTATATTGAGCAAAATTTTTTAAAAAATGCATAGGTAAATT
Source organism: Marmota flaviventris (assembly GCF_047511675.1). Taxonomy (NCBI): domain Eukaryota; kingdom Metazoa; phylum Chordata; class Mammalia; order Rodentia; family Sciuridae; genus Marmota; species Marmota flaviventris. Next base: position 71,472,855 of record NC_092508.1, read on the forward strand.
TATAGTCTGATGAGAGCCTATTTCTTGATTCATATATAGTGCCTTTTCCCTGTGTTCTCAGTGGTACATGAAGAAATGAATTCTCTTGGGCCTATTTTATGAGGTCTATAATCCCATGAATGAGGGCTCTACCCTCATGTCCTAAATATATCCCAAAAGTCCCCACTTTTTAATACCATTGCCTTGGAGGTTAGAATTTCAACATGAGTTTGGTGGAAACAAATATTCAGACCACAGTTATAACCATTCATTCTAAGTTCTCTTGTTTGGACTTTTATTAACTCTCAAAGTTATTTAATTTATATTCTTGTTCTGCTACAGTGTGTGTGTGTGTGTGTGTGTGTGTGCGCGCGTGCGTGTGTGTGTGTGTGTGTGCATGCATGCAAGCACATGCGCACATTAGGGAATGCTGGGAATGGAACCTAGGGCCTCATGCGTGCCAGGCAAGCACTCATACCACTGAGCTACATCCTCCACTGTATAGTCTATTTTTAACATTGAAGCCAGAGAAAACTTTTTCAAAGGTAAGTGTGATGATATCATTTCTTTGTTCAAAATCACTCAATGGTTTTCTACTGTGTAAAGATTCAAAATCTTTATAATGGTCTATAAATCCCTACAGAATCTGGCACTCTCTGTGGCACTGACTCCTTTATTGATGTTCATCTTGACCACATCAGGTTATTTACTGTTCCTTGAACAAACTAAATATGCTCTTGTTTTAAAACCTTTGTGCATCTTATTTCATCTTCCTGGAAGGTCTTGCACCATGTGTCTATGTTCCTATTTTTTTTCACCCTTTTATAAGTCTTTGCTCAAATGTAAACTTGCCAGTGAGGTTCTTATTCACTATCTGTAGAACTTCTTGTACATTTGAACTTAACTACTTCCCTGTGTAATATTTGTTACAATCATATATATAACAGGAGTGTGAAAACTGTGGCCAGTGGGCCAAATCTGATCTATAACCTATTTTTGTAAAATTTTATTGGAATTCAGATATGCCCACTTTTTAAAATGTTTTATATTGCTGCTTTCTCACACTAATGACAACTTTGAGTAGTTGCAATGAATATGAATAGGCCACAAAAAAAAAATCTTCACTCTATTTTACAGAAAATGTTTGCTGACTCCAATATATACAATATGTTTGCTTGTTTGCTTATTCCCTATTAGGACAGTTATTTATTGTTTTTCACTGTTTCATCCCTAGTATCTACAAGTATACCTGTTAATCAGCAGGTGCTCAGTATGTATTTCTGCAAAAATAAATGAAATAAAGGACATTGGTGTGGTATTGTAATACATAAAGGGTTTTGGTTTTTTTAAATTAATTTTTATTATGATGCTAGGGATTGAATCCAGGGCCTCATGCATGCCAAGGAAGCACTCTACCACTGAGCTATATCCCCAGCCCAGATCTTAGAGACAAAAAAAAAATCTCTAGATTATTAGATTTATTATTTGTCATTATCACCTAAAAAGTAATTAACATGCTTTCAATCAAGCTCTGTGGGTTTGCATGTGTTACTTGGGATTGAACCCAGGCCCTTCCACATGCAAGGCAAGTGCTCTACCACTGAACTACCCGTCCCCCCCACAACGCCAGCTTTTTAAAAAAATTTATATTTTGCGACACAAGATATTGCTAAGTTGCCCAGGTTGGCTGCAAATTTGTGATCTTTCTGCTTTAGACTTGAAAGTACCTGGGATTACTGGTGTGTACCCACAAACCCAGCTCAATTAAGCGTGTTTTTAATTAAGAGACTCTTCTATGTTAAGATGGTAGGAAAAGCTACAGAATTTTCCTCCTTTGATACATAATGATATTAACTATGACAATCTAAAAAGAAAAAACAAGTTAAGAACAGCAAGACCAGGGCTGGGGTTGTGGCTCAAAGGTAGAGCGCTTGCCTACCGTGCGTGAAGCACTGGGTTCGATCCTCAGCACCACAAAAAAATAAAATAAAGGTATTGTGTTCACCTACAATTAAAAAATAAATATTAAAAAAAGAACAGCAAGACCAGAAAAAAAAAAAAAGAAATACAAAATATTCAACAGCAGCAACTAAAAATAAGAAACTTAAGTAGAAGAACTGAGGATATAGCTTAGTGATAGAGCACTTGTCTAGCTTGCTTGAAGTCCTAAGTTCTATCCCCAGCTGCACAAAAGCAGAAAAACTGGAAAACTAAGTACAGTCTTATAAATTTCAAAGATAACAGCCAAGGAAGGAGAGAGAAAATTTGCTGATGTATGTACTCCTCAAAAGCTGTGACCTTGATATTCATCATTAATATACTCGAAATAGTGGTGTTTCCTTACATTTTTATTTTTCTTAATATGTGAAAGTAGAAACAGTTATTGGGAAAGTAAAAGATTAAGGGCTGATTTCTTGGCAGAAGCAGAGGCCTGTGGACTCCTGAATTGAGGGAATGATCTAAATTCCAAGGTCACCAACCTATGAAATAAAGATATATACCCTCCCTAGAGTAGGGTGAACTTACCAGAAAATCTGCTCCATATAAAGCTTGCCCCAAAGTGCCAGCTCAGTTGTCCTTCCACTTTACTTTGAACATGCTAACTTGCTCAGAATGTGGTCATTTTGCTTTGCCATTTTTAAAAATCCAGCTTTTATTATCTTATTGCCAGATGAATTCTTGTCATTTGTTCTGCTTCTTAAAAGATAATTTTTATGTCTTTGGATTGCCTCTCTTTGAATATCTAGAGGGGGAGACACGTTATAAAAAAGAATTTGAATTAATTTAGGCCAGCAATATTTTAAAGTCACTGGCTCCCTTTCAAATAAAATTCAGTAGGATTGGGGATATAGCTCAGTTGGTAAAGTGCTTGCCTCACATGCACAAGGCCCTGGGTTCAATCCCCAGCACCACAAAAAAACAAACAAACAAACAAAAAAACTCAGTGGCTTTTTAAGCTGCTATAGAAGCTTTTCCAGAATAAGCACAAAAATAATGCTTTACATTATTTGTCCCTCCAAAGATATGGAATACACTAAAGCTAAGAAAGTATTATTTGGTATTGTATTTGAAGTAGAAACCACATGGTTTCCAAGTTTATTAAACCAGCAAAATAAGAAATATTCATGTCTATTGTGAAGGCAGATTGAGCTGGCAAAATTCCTTTAGCACTTGATACTTTTGGAAATTATAATACTAATGACAAACAATATTAAAGTGTTATTTCATGTGTGGATGCTGATAGATAGTTTTACACTTGTTGTAAAGCTTTGGGAAGTCTATACGCATTTCAAACAAGGGTGAGAAGCACTTGATAATGTCTTGTTCTGGTTAGGTTTTGTTTTGGTGGTGCTGGGGATTGAACCCAGGGTCTTGCACATTTAAGTACATGTTCTGTCACTAAGCTGCATCCCCAACCTCTTATGCATTTTGAATAATTGAAAATCCATGCAAAAAAAGAGAAAAGATTTTTAAAAATTGGTTTGTGATGGTTATATGAGTCTTAAAAGTTTTCTGAAAATGTTGTGTGGCCAGGGGAGTATTACTGATGGAGCACCAACTACAGGACAAGGAAGAACATCACATTAAATAGATTGCACTGGAACTCTAATCTTGATTCACTCATTAAAGAAGTAATGACAGTTGTACTCAAAATGGAATGGTGTATATTTTTTTAGAATGCTTCTGAAAATAAATGGGCAGTGAATATAAAACTCTGATGTGTGACTCACAACATGCTGGCTGTCAAGAGGGAAGATAGTTATGTGGAATTTTGAAATCAGATATGAGATGATAACATTCTTTTTCATGAATCTTAAAAAATACCGTTTCTGCCAGACATAGTGGCAGACACCTATAATCCCAGTAACTTGGGAAGCTATGGCAGGAAGACTGCAAGTTTGAGGCCAGCCTCAACAGTTTAGCAAGGCCCTAGCAACTTAGTGAGAGCCTGTCTCAGAATAAAAAATAAAAAATAGTTGATTTTTACTAAGTTCTTTTGTCTGTAGCACTAGCAATAGGCAATCTGTGGTTGCAGTTTTTGAGTGAGAGTAGTTCTGATATGAATGTTCATTGATATTTTTATTTACATAAATGGATAGGGTGAAAGTGAGACAACAAAGGCATATTGTTAGAACTCCACTTTTTTATCAATGATGTGAACAACTTCTTGTTAAATTGTTAATAATTTTCAAAATGAGATTATTTTTCCATTTTTTGTTCTATTTACAGTGTGACTTCAGCTTACATCATTTATATTTTTTTCTCATTTCTTTCTTAAGTCTAGACTACCAACAAAACATTAATTTAAACGGTGACTTGTAAACATTTCCATAGTGTAAATATCGCTACCATGGCTCATTTCAAGCTACCTACATGACATCACTGAACACAGAGTTGGGTAGAATCAGGCAGTAGCACATCACTATATAGTTTGGTTTTTTTTTTTCCCTTGGCTGTACTACAATGGACATAAATAATCTCATGTGAATAGATAATAGGGGAGTAAAATAAGAAGTGATAAGTTCTGAGGATTTGTTTTTAATATACTTTAAGTTTTAAAATGTTTATTTTTAAAGTAATGACAGCCATCTTGCAAAATTCCTGAAAATTTAACATTTGATTTCCTTGACCTTGACTTTCATGAGTGATTGCTTTGGAAAAGACCATACATATGAAGTTTATGTATCTACTGTAAAATTACTTCAAACACTCTTTCTTATATATTACTCAATTTTTTAAAAAGTTTATATCAATGAAGCTTCATTTTTACCAGATAAGGAGAATGTTATCACATTCCTTTTGTGTTTTTTCAGTGGTGCTGGGGATTGAATCCAGGCCCTTGTGCATGCAAGGCAAGCACTCTACCACCTGAGCTATATCCCCAGCCCTCCTGCTTTGTTTTGCTGCCCCCATACTCACAGATAAATTGTATTCAACTTTACCCATAACTATTAGTGCAGCCTGGTGATATTTTTCCTTCATCAATGATTTTTTATTAGATAATTTTAGTTATACATGGACAAAATATCTTTATTTATTTATATTGGCTTGATTTGAAATCTTGCTAAATTTACTGATGTTCTTTGAATTCAGGATCCCCCTGTTTCAGCCTCCTAATTTCTCTGTAGCTTCCATAGGGTTTTCTATATTAACTCCCATATTATCTGTACATAAGTACAATTTTTCTTCTTGTTCTATTTAGGTTTTTTCCCCCATCTTTTTTTTAAATTTTTTTTAGTTGTAAATGGACACAATATCTTTATTTTTATTTATTTATTTTTATGTGGTGCTGAGTATTGAACCCAGTGACTCACATGAAGGAGGCAAGCACTCTGCTACTGAGCCACAACCCCAGCCAGATATATTTTTTTAATTGTTGATGGACACAATATCTTTATTTTTATTTATTTATTTTTTATGTGGTGCTGGGGATCGAACCCAGGGCTTCACTCATGCAAGGCAAGCACTCTACCACTGAGTTACAACCCCAGCCCCAAATGTTTTTTTTTTTTCTTAATATTTTTTGTTTTAGTTATAGACACATTATCTTTATTTTATTTATTTTTATGTAGTGCTGAGTATCAAACACAATGCCTTGCATGTACAAGGCAAGCACTCCACCACTGAGCTACAACCCCAGCCCCTATCGATGATGTTTTTAAACTTAAAAATAAAAACTATGTTGAAATCTATATAATCTATATGTATAAATAAATATAAGGTTTATATGTATACACACATATATGTATGCTTATATAATATACATATACACATGCATATGTATTTATATACACAATTTCAAATTAGACTTTTTATCAACATTTCCTTATTTTGTAGTTTTCAAAATTAGTTGAGGCTAGGGATGTGCTTAGTGGTAGAGCCCTCACCAGCATGTTCAAGGCTCTAGATTAGATAGCCAGCACTGCAAACAAAACAATGAGTTGGTTCCCCAGCATCATTCAAAAGTGAACAATGAGCTTTTAAAATTGTTGTTTCATCACAATGAATCCCACCATCAAGTACATCCACAAGAATGGGGTCCTAACTAGAATAAGATATATTTCATGCTTGTGTAATTGTATCAGAATGCATTCTACTGTCATGCATAACTAAAAATCAATAAATAAAAAATTGTACGTTTCACTTAATTACAGTTATTTTTAACCATGTTCCAATTTTCTCATCTCTGGCCAATGAGAGTACAACCATTCTAGAAAGCAATGTGGACACTCCTCAAAAGACTAGGAATGGAACACCCTATAACCCAGCTATTCCAGTCCTCTGTATACAAAAGATCTAAAATCAGCATACTATAGTGATACAGCCACTTCAGTGTTTATAGCAACACAGTTTATTATAGCCAACTTATGGGATCAACTCAGATGCCCAGCAATAAATGAATGGATCAAGAAAATATGGTATATATACACATGGGAGTTTAATCAGCCATAAAGAAGCATGAAATAATGGCATTTGCTGGTAAATGGTTAGAAATGGATAAAATCATGCTAAATAAAATAAGCCAGACTCAGAAAATTAAAGGTCAAATGTTTTCTCTCATATAATGGAAGCTAGAGTAAAATAAGGGAAAGAAGGCCATTAGAGAGGGTTTTGGATATTATAAAGATACAGGGAAGATCAGTGGAGTAGAAGATGAATGAGATGAGGGAGGAAGGAAGGCAAAAGAGGAAGAAATGTGGAGTCAATTTAACAAAATCATGTTATATTTGTCTATAAAAGTACCAAAGGAAATTTTACCTTTATTTATATGTAAAAGAAAGGAGGTTAATAGGGGGAGAAAGGAAGGGAGGAAAAGGAGATGAGGAATGGGAGTTGAAATCAAATTCCTTGCATATATGATTTTGTCAGAATGAACCTAAATGCTCTGTATAATTATAATGCTCTAATAAAAAAGAAAAAAATACAATTAACTCATAGTTCTTTAAAAAAGGTTGTTATGTTTCATTTATTGCAGTTATTCTTAACTATGTTCAAATTTCCTCATCTTTGGCAATGGGAACCACTTTATGTTGTCCTCTTCATATTGGCTCCTAGAGTCCTTTGGATATGACACCAATAATCTTTCATAGTTTTCATGCTTAATGGTATGTCAGGGTTTTCCAAGTTCATCTTGAATATTTCTTTTCCCAAACTTGGAATCAATAACATTCAAGGAATTATTTTCACCGGCAAAAGGTATTTAGAGACTGTAATCTGGGTACTATAGATACTCAGTGCTTTATGCTACTTTGCTGGTCCCTTTTTCTAGGCATATACAGTGAGCAGACCTAAGAAATACACACTTAAAAATATAAACTATGTAATCGGTTTATTCTGATACAGGTATTTTTGGGTCACATGCTGTTTATGTAACTCATTGATTTTTCTCTTTCATCCCACATAATTAATTTCACCCAAACACCAGCTTACTCATTTGCTTCTTCTCGGACTATGCATGCAACAATATTACCCCACCACCACCAATAATAGCACAAAAATATGGTTACCAACGATAGTTTAAGTTGCTCTTTAGTTGTTGTCGGAAATTCTTTTTGAGGGTACATTTTGAGGAATATACTGTTAAATTTGTGTGTGTGTGTGTGTGTGTGTGTGTGTGTTTGGGTACTGAGGATTGAAACTAAGGCCTTACACCTGCAAGCACATGTTTTACCACTCAGCTAAACCCCAGCCCCAATTATTGTTATTTATTTATTTGATATTGGGGATTGAACCCAGGGGCCCTTTCCCACTGAACTATATTCCCAGTCCTTTATTTTATTTTTTTAATATTTATTTTTTAGTGTTAGGTGGGCACAATATCTTTATTTTACATTTATGTGGTGCTGGGGATCGAACCTAGTGCCTCATGCATGGTAGGCGAGCACTCTACCACTGAGCCACAACCTCAGCCCCCAGTCCTTTTATTTTTTAAAAAAATATATTTTTTATGTTGGTGGACCTTTATTTCATTTGTTTATTTATATGTGGTGCTGAGAATTGAACCCAGTGCCTCACACGTGCTAGACAAGTGCTTTACCACTGAGCCACAACCCCAACCCCCAAGTCCTTTAATTTTGGGATAGGGTCTTGTTAAATTGCTGAGGATGACCTTGAACTTGGGATCCTCCTGCCTCGGCCTCCTTAGTCCACAGGATTATAGGCATATGCCACCACAACCAGGCCTAATTATTATATTTTAAAGTCATTTGGAATATTTCTTTTTTTGTGTGGTTTTGCCACCAATTCTATATACAATTAAGTTAATTTCCTTTAGGTTTAATTTTTATCAGATTTTGTTGTAACTTTTAACCATGATTTTGTTTTATAATAATATAAGCTATTATTATGAATAGCTCATTAATATAAGCTATTATATTATTATTCATTCTAATGAAACTATTTTATAGGTCCCAAATCATATCTACTAAGAAGATTTGACAATAAATACACATATTATTCTTAAGTTTTGCTATCCTGTTCTTTTTTTCTCCTTATGGATAACCATATTTTTGAAGGTTTTAATTTATCCTTTCATTTAAAAGATAGGTAAATATATAGATTAATGGTGGTGGCATATTATATATGAGTATTCTCCAGTTCTTTTCACTTAGCAGTGTTTTCTGGATTTCACCATTTAGTACTTCATAATACATATACATCCTATATTCTTTCTTAAAAATTGTGTAGTACTTTACTATGTAGATACACTCTGAATAATTCAACCATTACTCTAGGATGGACATTTGGCTTATTTCTAGGCTTTTTTTTTTTTCTTCTCTATAACAGTGCTTCAATGAATAGCTTCCTAAATACCTATTTTCATATTTTTGTCAGTGCTGGTAAGATTTTTAAAATGAGATTTCCAACTTCAAAATAAATACATGTATAACTTTGTTAGATACTGCTTTATTCTGCCATTTTAGGGTTTTCCTTTGTGTACTCCAGCAACAACAACAAAACAAAACAAAACAAAAAAAAAAGAATAAAGAAAAAAAGAAGGTTGAAGGAAGCTTTTTCTCCACAAGAGCTTCACTAATAGGCTGTGTTGTAACTTTTGGGTTTTTGCCAATCTGATGGGTGACAAATAATATCTGAGTGATCCTTATACTGAATTTTTCTTATTGTGAGTAAGGTTATGAATGTTTTAATTTAAAGGGGCATTTACTTGTATTCTTTCTGTTAATATGTTTATATCTCATGCCAATTTGGTATCAAGTTGATCTTTGTTTCTCTAGTTTCACATACTTTTTATACATAAGATTATTAAATTGTCTCATGTGTCAAGTTTTTTTTTTCATAATTTGATATTTGTGTTTATATTTTGCTTGTGGTGTTTTTTATTTGCTTATTTTTTTAACCATAAGAATCTTTTATTTCATGTAGTGAGATTTACTAATACTTGGATTTATTATATCTGATTTTGAGTGTTGTAAGGAAGGTTTTCCCCATTTTCTAATTATTGATGAATCTCCCACAATTTCTTCTATTTCTCATATGGTGCAATTTTTTTATATTTAAATATTTGATCTTTTTGAAATTCATTCAAAAAGATCTTTTTGAAATTCAGATCCAAATTTATCTTTTTCTTTGGGAATACTCATTTGTCTGAACACCACTTATTAAAAAGTTCATCTCTTTCTCAGTGCTTTGAGATACATTTTAATCTATGTTAAACTTCCATAAACACCTCAGTTTTTTTTATCTTGTATTGGTGTTTTACTTAGGTGCCTACTGTAAAAAGTGACATTTAAAGGTTTCACAATTTAATATCTGATATGATTGCCCCCCCAACTCTTCTTTTTCAAGACTTTCTGTGCTTGTTTTATTTTCCCAATAAATTTTATAATCAATTTTGCTCATGGCAGTGTTCTTGAACAGAAAGGTTCATCAGAGGCACCTTTAAAAGGGAAGGAGGGAGGGAGGGAAAGAAGAAACAAAAAACTTGGGATTCTCCTACCTTAGCCTGCAGAAGCTTAGCTGGGTTTATAGGTGTGTACCACTGGGCCTTCTTGATAATCCCATTTTTTAAAAGTCCTGTTGAACACAGTGTTATATTCTAATTCTAGACTAATTTATGATTTGGTTTTCTTTACATATTCTAGACTATAGTTGATGACTTCAGCTCTTGTCCAGTTCCTTAAGGTAGAAATCCCTCTATTCCTCCTTCACTCTTTACTCTAATTCTCTGTTTTTAGTTAGTCACCAGGTTGAATTTTTACTTAATAATATCTGGCTCTAAATCTCCAATGCCATAGTCTTGTACCATCTTTTTAAAGGACTATTGAACAATCTCTTGATCCTACAGTCTATGATTTGCACTGCCTATTGTTGTTATTTCCCTTAAATCAAGGTTGGTCATATTACTCCTTTGCTAACCTTTGTTGGCTTTCAGTATAAATTCAACCACCTTACCATGGCACATTAGGCCTTTCACTCATAGGTCCCATCCTTCTTTAATGGTCTTCATTCTTGTCATGACAGTATGTCTTCCCCTCAACCCTCCATTAAATACTCCTGTTATACTCAATTTCTCACTAATGTATGGGACACCAGGCCTAGTTACTCTGTACATTTACACTTAGGGTTTCTTCCTCTTAGGGTACTTTTCTTCCCTCTGCCCCTCTGCCCCACCCCAAACATCTTTGCTGGTAAGTGCTCTATTTGAGGTGCAGTTCAAATGACATCTCTTTCATAAAGCCTCTTTTAGTCTCCTAGTCAGAATTGGTTGCCCCATCTTTATTCTCACAAGTGTCTGTATAATGTGATTTATATTGTTCTCTAATCTCCTAGGATTTTTCACACTTTCAATAGCAACCAGAAAGTGAGTTTTTTATGTTTTTCCAGCCTCTAGCACAGTACATGGCATATAGTAAGCATTCAGATGTTTGTTTAGTGAATGAAAACAAAGCTTCATTAGTCTGTAGTGATTGAAACAGAA